>NC_092090.1:88726369-89090536 GCF_045679555.1 Salvelinus alpinus
TCTCTCTGGTGTACCATCTCTCCCTCTCTCTCTCTGTTTCTCTCTCTGTCTCTCACTCTCTCTGGTGTACCGTCTCTCCCTCTCTCTCTGTTTCTCTCTCTGTCTCTCACTCTCTCTGGTGTACCGTCTCTCCCTCTCTCTCTCTGTTTCTCTCTCTGTCTCTCACTCTCTCTGGTGTACCGTCTCTCCCTCTCTCTCTCTGTTTCTCTCTCTGTCTCTCACTCTCTCTGGTGTACCGTCTCCCCCTCTCTCTCTCTGTCTCTCACTCTCTCTGGTGTACCGTCTCTCCCTCTCTCTCTCTGTCTCTCACTCTCTCTGGTGTACCTTCTCTCCCTCTCTCTCTCTGTCTCTCACTCTCTCTGGTGTACCGTCTCTCCCTCTCTCTCTGTCTCTCACTCTCTCTGGTGTACCGTCTCTCCCTCTCTCTCTCTGTCTCTCACTCTCTCTGGTGTACCGTCTCTCCCTCTCTCTCTCTGTCTCTCACTCTCTCTGGTGTACCGTCTCTCCCTCTCTCTCTCTGTCTCTCACTCTCTCTGGTGTACCGTCTCTCCCTCTCTCTCTGTCTCTCACTCTCTCTGGTGTACCGTCTCTCCCTCTCTCTCTCTGTCTCTCACTCTCTCTGGTGTACCGTCTCTCCCTCTCTCTCTCTGTCTCTCACTCTCTCTGGTGTACCGTCTCTCCCTCTCTCTCTCTGTCTCTCACTCTCTCTGGTGTACCGTCTCTCCCTCTCTCTCTCTGTTTCTCTCTCTGTCTCTCACTCTCTCTGGTGTACCGTCTCTCCCTCTCTCTCTCTGTTTCTCTCTCTGTCTCTCACTCTCTCTGGTGTACCGTCTCTCCCTCTCTCTCTCTGTTTCTCTCTCTGTCTCTCACTCTCTCTGGTGTACCGTCTCTCCCTCTCTCTCTCTGTTTCTCTCTCTGTCTCTCACTCTCTCTGGTGTACCGTCTCTCCCTCTCTCTCTGTTTCTCTCTCCCTCTCTCTCTCCCTCTCTCTCTCTGTCTCTCCCTCTCTCTGGTGTACCGTCTCTCCCTCTCTCTCTCTGTCTCTCACTCTCTCTGGTGTACCGTCTCTCCCTCTCTCTCTCTGTCTCTCACTCTCTCTGGTGTACCGTCTCTCCCTCTCTCTCTCTGTTTCTCTCTCTGTCTCTCACTCTCTCTGGTGTACCGTCTCTCCCTCTCTCTCTCTGTCTCTCACTCTCTCTGGTGTACCGTCTCTCCCTCTCTCTCTCTGTCTCGCACTCTCTCTGGTGTACCGTCTCTCCCTCTCTCTCTCTGTTTCTCTCTCTGTCTCTCACTCTCTCTGGTGTACCGTCTCTCCCTCTCCCTCTCTGTTTCTCTCTCTGTCTCTCACTCTCTCTGGTGTACCATCTCTCCCTCTCTCTCTCTGTTTCTCTCTCTGTCTCTCACTCTCTCTGGTGTACCGTCTCTCCCTCTCTCTCTCTGTTTCTCTCTCTGTCTCTCACTCTCTCTGGTGTACCGTCTCTCCCTCTCTCTCTCTGTTTCTCTCTCTGTCTCTCACTCTCTCTGGTGTACCGTCTCTCCCTCTCTCTCTGTTTCTCTCTCCCTCTCTCTCTCACTCTCTCTCTGTCTCTCCCTCTCTCTGGTGTACCGTCTCTCCCTCTCTCTCTGTTTCTCTCTCCCTCTCTCTCTCCCTCTCTCTCTCTGTCTCTCCCTCTCTCTGGTGTACCGTCTCTCCCTCTCTCTCTCTGTTTCTCTCTCTGTCTCTCACTCTCTCTGGTGTACCGTCTCTCCCTCTCTCTCTCTGTTTCTCTCTCTGTCTCTCACTCTCTCTGGTGTACCGTCTCTCCCTCTCTCTCTCTGTTTCTCTCTCTGTCTCTCACTCTCTCTGGTGTACCGTCTCTCCCTCTCTCTCTGTTTCTCTCTCCCTCTCTCTCTCTGTTTCTCTCTCTGTCTCTCACTCTCTCTGGTGTACCGTCTCTCCCTCTCTCTCTCTGTCTCTCACTCTCTCTGGTGTACCGTCTCTCCCTCTCTCTCTCTGTCTCTCACTCTCTCTGGTGTACCGTCTCTCCCTCTCTCTCTCTGTTTCTCTCTCTGTCTCTCACTCTCTCTGGTGTACCGTCTCTCCCTCTCCCTCTCTGTTTCTCTCTCTGTCTCTCACTCTCTCTGGTGTACCGTCTCTCCCTCTCCCTCTCTGTTTCTCTCTCTGTCTCTCACTCTCTCTGGTGTACCATCTCTCCCTCTCTCTCTCTGTTTCTCTCTCTGTCTCTCACTCTCTCTGGTGTACCGTCTCTCCCTCTCTCTCTGTTTCTCTCTCCCTCTCTCTCTCCCTCTCTCTCTCTGTCTCTCACTCTCTCTGGTGTACCGTCTCTCCCTCTCTCTCTCTGTTTCTCTCTCTGTCTCTCTCTCTCTCTGGTGTACCGTCTCTCCCTCTCTGTTTCTCTCTCTCTCTGTTTCTCTCTCTGGTGTACCGTCTCTCCCTCTCTCTCTCTGTTTCTCTCTCTGTCTCTCACTCTCTCTGGTGTACCGTCTCTCCCTCTCTCTCTCTGTCTCTCTCTCTGTCTCTCACTCTCTCTGGTGTACCGTCTCTCCCTCTCTCTCTCTGTCTCTCACTCTCTCTGGTGTACCGTCTCTCCCTCTCTCTCTGTTTCTCTCTCTGTCTCTCACTCTCTCTGGTGTACCGTCTCTCCCTCTCTCTCTCTGTTTCTCTCTCTGTCTCTCACTCTCTCTGGTGTACCGTCTCTCCCTCTCTCTCTGTTTCTCTCTCCCTCTCTCTCTCCCTCTCTCTCTCTGTCTCTCCCTCTCTCTGGTGTACCGTCTCTCCCTCTCTCTCTGTTTCTCTCTCCCTCTCTCTCTCTGTCTCTCACTCTCTCTGGTGTACCGTCTCTCCCTCTCTCTCTCTGTTTCTCTCTCTGTCTCTCTCTCTCTCTGGTGTACCGTCTCTCCCTCTCTGTTTCTCTCTCTCTCTGTTTCTCTCTCTGGTGTACCGTCTCTCCCTCTCTCTCTCTGTTTCTCTCTCTGTCTCTCACTCTCTCTGGTGTACCGTCTCTCCCTCTCTCTCTCTGTCTCTCTCTCTGTCTCTCACTCTCTCTGGTGTACCGTCTCTCCCTCTCTCTCTCTGTTTCTCTCTCTGTCTCTCACTCTCTCTGGTGTACCGTCTCTCCCTCTCTCTCTGTTTCTCTCTCCCTCTCTCTCTCCCTCTCTCTCTCTGTCTCTCCCTCTCTCTGGTGTACCGTCTCTCCCTCTCTCTCTGTTTCTCTCTCCCTCTCTCTCTCTGTCTCTCACTCTCTCTGGTGTACCGTCTCTCCCTCTCTCTCTCTGTTTCTCTCTCTGTCTCTCTCTCTCTCTGGTGTACCGTCTCTCCCTCTCTGTTTCTCTCTCTCTCTGTTTCTCTCTCTGGTGTACCGTCTCTCCCTCTCTCTCTCTGTTTCTCTCTCTGTCTCTCACTCTCTCTGGTGTACCGTCTCTCCCTCTCTCTCTCTGTCTCTCTCTCTGTCTCTCACTCTCTCTGGTGTACCGTCTCTCCCTCTCTCTCTCTGTCTCTCTCTCTGTCTCTCACTCTCTCTGGTGTACCGTCTCTCCCTCTCTCTCTCTGTTTCTCTCTCTGTCTCTCACTCTCTCTGGTGTACCGTCTCTCCCTCTCTCTCTGTCTCTCACTCTCTCTGGTGTACCGTCTCTCCCTCTCTCTCTCTGTCTCTCACTCTCTCTGGTGTACCGTCTCTCCCTCTCTCTCTCTGTCTCTCACTCTCTCTGGTGTACCGTCTCTCCCTCTCTCTCTCTGTCTCTCACTCTCTCTGGTGTACCGTCTCTCCCTCTCTCTCTGTCTCTCACTCTCTCTGGTGTACCGTCTCTCCCTCTCTCTCTCTGTCTCTCACTCTCTCTGGTGTACCGTCTCTCCCTCTCTCTCTCTGTCTCTCACTCTCTCTGGTGTACCGTCTCTCCCTCTCTCTCTCTGTCTCTCACTCTCTCTGGTGTACCGTCTCTCCCTCTCTCTCTCTGTTTCTCTCTCTGTCTCTCACTCTCTCTGGTGTACCGTCTCTCCCTCTCTCTCTCTGTTTCTCTCTCTGTCTCTCACTCTCTCTGGTGTACCGTCTCTCCCTCTCTCTCTCTGTTTCTCTCTCTGTCTCTCACTCTCTCTGGTGTACCGTCTCTCCCTCTCTCTCTCTGTTTCTCTCTCTGTCTCTCACTCTCTCTGGTGTACCGTCTCTCCCTCTCTCTCTGTTTCTCTCTCCCTCTCTCTCTCCCTCTCTCTCTCTGTCTCTCCCTCTCTCTGGTGTACCGTCTCTCCCTCTCTCTCTCTGTCTCTCACTCTCTCTGGTGTACCGTCTCTCCCTCTCTCTCTCTGTCTCTCACTCTCTCTGGTGTACCGTCTCTCCCTCTCTCTCTCTGTTTCTCTCTCTGTCTCTCACTCTCTCTGGTGTACCGTCTCTCCCTCTCTCTCTCTGTCTCTCACTCTCTCTGGTGTACCGTCTCTCCCTCTCTCTCTCTGTCTCGCACTCTCTCTGGTGTACCGTCTCTCCCTCTCTCTCTCTGTTTCTCTCTCTGTCTCTCACTCTCTCTGGTGTACCGTCTCTCCCTCTCCCTCTCTGTTTCTCTCTCTGTCTCTCACTCTCTCTGGTGTACCATCTCTCCCTCTCTCTCTCTGTTTCTCTCTCTGTCTCTCACTCTCTCTGGTGTACCGTCTCTCCCTCTCTCTCTCTGTTTCTCTCTCTGTCTCTCACTCTCTCTGGTGTACCGTCTCTCCCTCTCTCTCTCTGTTTCTCTCTCTGTCTCTCACTCTCTCTGGTGTACCGTCTCTCCCTCTCTCTCTGTTTCTCTCTCCCTCTCTCTCTCACTCTCTCTCTGTCTCTCCCTCTCTCTGGTGTACCGTCTCTCCCTCTCTCTCTGTTTCTCTCTCCCTCTCTCTCTCCCTCTCTCTCTCTGTCTCTCCCTCTCTCTGGTGTACCGTCTCTCCCTCTCTCTCTCTGTTTCTCTCTCTGTCTCTCACTCTCTCTGGTGTACCGTCTCTCCCTCTCTCTCTCTGTTTCTCTCTCTGTCTCTCACTCTCTCTGGTGTACCGTCTCTCCCTCTCTCTCTCTGTTTCTCTCTCTGTCTCTCACTCTCTCTGGTGTACCGTCTCTCCCTCTCTCTCTGTTTCTCTCTCCCTCTCTCTCTCTGTTTCTCTCTCTGTCTCTCACTCTCTCTGGTGTACCGTCTCTCCCTCTCTCTCTCTGTCTCTCACTCTCTCTGGTGTACCGTCTCTCCCTCTCTCTCTCTGTCTCTCACTCTCTCTGGTGTACCGTCTCTCCCTCTCTCTCTCTGTTTCTCTCTCTGTCTCTCACTCTCTCTGGTGTACCGTCTCTCCCTCTCCCTCTCTGTTTCTCTCTCTGTCTCTCACTCTCTCTGGTGTACCGTCTCTCCCTCTCCCTCTCTGTTTCTCTCTCTGTCTCTCACTCTCTCTGGTGTACCATCTCTCCCTCTCTCTCTCTGTTTCTCTCTCTGTCTCTCACTCTCTCTGGTGTACCGTCTCTCCCTCTCTCTCTGTTTCTCTCTCCCTCTCTCTCTCCCTCTCTCTCTCTGTCTCTCACTCTCTCTGGTGTACCGTCTCTCCCTCTCTCTCTCTGTTTCTCTCTCTGTCTCTCTCTCTCTCTGGTGTACCGTCTCTCCCTCTCTGTTTCTCTCTCTCTCTGTTTCTCAATTCAATTCAATTCAATTGACTTTATTGACATGGCAAGTTCATTATTACTTACATTGTCAAAGTATACATATCGAAAAATAAAAATCTAATATATATATGTATATATATACAAAATATATATATATTTATATATAAATAAATGGTGGAACCAACAGCAATAATAATAGTAGTAGTGGACATGGGATTACCATTAACAGCAACTACAACAACAATATTAATCAGAACAACAATACATTAAAGCAACAGTAGTAGACCAGTGTCAACATGACTTGAGAAGACATATGACCTGGTATGAAAGACAAAACAAAACTAAGCTAAATGGGAAATATTATCAACATTACTTTGCATTTTTCACTGGCTGTCCCTCAGGTTGTGGCAGGAGGACACATATTTGGCTGCCAAAACTGCACATTTTGGCTTTTCACCCAATAAATATTTGATTTTTTCTTCATCTTTTATAGTTTCAAATTCTTTGTATTGAGTTATAATTTTGGGAAAGAAATATGCTCTTAGGTCTGAGTATTTGTCACAGTGTAGTAGGAAATGCACCTCTGTCTCTACCTCTCCCCTGGAGCAGAGTGAGCACAGCCTGTCCTCTCTGGGCAGCCAGGTTTGTCTGTGACGACCGGTCTCTATAGCCAGACTGTGCTCACTGAGTCTGTACCTAGTCAATGTTTTCCTCAGTTTTCTATCAGTCACAGTGGTCAGATAGTCTGCCACCATGTACTGTCTGTTTAGAGCCAAATAGCATTGAAGTTTACTTTGATTTTTTGTGGTGTCTTTCCAATAGGTGATATATTTTTCTTTTTGTTTTGTGATGATTTGGTTGGGCCAGATTTTCTGAGGGCTGTCCCGAGGCTCTATGGGGTTGGTTTGGGTTGGTGAACTGAGCCTCAGAACCAGCTGGCTGAGGGGACTCTTCTCTGGTTTCATCTCTTGACATTGTAGAGCTGTGTGATGGAATGTTTTGGGGTCACTTGTTTTTAGATGGTTGTAAAATTTGATGGCTCTTTTTTCTATTCGAATGAGGAGGGGGTATTGGCCCAATTCTGCCCTACATGCGTTATTTGGAGTTTTTCTTTGTACTTGCAAAACAGTCTTGCAAAACTCTGCATGCAATATTTCAATTGGATGTTTGTCCCATTTGGTAAATTCATTATTAGAGAGTGGACCCCATACTTCACTACCATATAGAGCAATTGGTTCTATAACTGATTGAAAAATTTTGAGCCAGATTCTAATTGGAATTTCAATTTTGATGTTCCTTTTAATGGCATAGAATGCTCTTCTTGCTTTGTCTCTCAGCTCATTCACAGCCATGTGAAAGCTACCTGTGTTGCTGATATTTAGTCCTAGATATGTGTAGTTTTTGGTGTGTTCTAATAGAACTGTGTCCAAATAGAATTTATATTTGTCATCCTTATTTCCCGACCTTTTTTGGAATATCATTATATTTGTTTTTTTTAGGTTAACGGTCAGAGCCCAGGTCTGACAGAACCTGTGAAGACGATCTAGGTGCTGCTGTAACCCCTCTTTAGTGGGAGACAGCAGCACCAGGTCATCTGCGTACAGCAGACACTTGATTTCAGTGTTGTGTAGGGTGATACCAGGTGCTGCCGATTCTTCTAATATTTTTGCCAATTCATTAATGTAGATGTTAAATAATGTTGGACTTATTGGGCAGCCCTGTTTCACTCCACGCCCCTGAGAGAAGAAGTCTGTTTGCTTGTTGCCAATTTTAACCGCACATTTGTTTTTAGTGTACATTGATTTAATAAAATCATATGTTTTCCCTCCAATACCACTTTCTATTAGTTTATAAAAAAGACCTTCGTGCCAAATTGAATCAAATGCTTTCTTGAAATCTACAAAACACGAGTAGATTTTGCCTTTGTTTTGGTTAACTTGTTTATCAATTAGAGTGTGGAGGGTGTAAATGTGGTCTGTTGTACGATAATTTTTTAGAAATCCAATCTGGCTTCTGCTCAGGACGTTGTGTTCGTCAAGGAAATGATGTAGTCTGCTATTTATAATACTGCAGAGAATTTTCCCCAAGTTGCTGTTAACGCAAATTCCTCTGTAATTATTTGGGTCAAATTTGTCTCCATTTTTATAGATTGGTGTGATCAATCCCTGGTTCCAAATATCGGGGAAAATACCTGCAGTGAGGATAATGTTGAAGAGTTTGAGTATAGCCAATTTGAATTTGTGGTCTGTATATTTGATCATTTCATTTAAAATACCATCAGCACCACAGGCCTTTTTGGGTTGGAGATTGCATAGTTTTTCCAATAATTCTTCTTCTGTAATTGGGGTATCCACAGGATTCTGATAGTCTTTGACTGCTAATTCAAGGATTTGTAATTTTTCTTGTATATCTTTTTGTTCTGGGCTCTTTGTTATATTGCTGTAGAGGTTTGCAAAGTGATTTCTCCACATATCCCCATTTTGGATAGCCAATTCCTCATGATGAGGTTTGTTTAATTTATTCCAATTCTCCCAGAAGTGGTTTGATTCTATGGATTCCTCAATTCCATCTAGCTGATTTCTAATGTGCTGTTCCTTTTTTGTTCTTAGGGTGCGTTTGTATTGCTTCAGTGTTTCCCCATATTGAAGGCGTATATTTTTGTTGTCTGGTTCTCTGTGTTTTTGATTAGATATATTTCTCAATGACTTTCTTAGATTTTTGCAATCATTATCAAACCATTTTTCATTATCTGTTATTTTTGGTTTGCTCTTATGCTTCTTTAGATTAGCCAAGGAGGCTAATTTGTAAAATATAAAGTTTATGTTCCTAACGGCCAAATTTACACCTTCATTGCTGAAGGAGAACGTTAAGGCTAAAAAGTTGTCCAGGAGAGATTGTATTTTTTGGCTACTAATTGCTTTTTGGTAGATGTCTGTACTGTTTGCACTCCATCTATAGGCTTGTTTAGTACCATGTAATTTATTGGGCCGTGATGCTTCATGGTTGGGTTCTGCTCTTCTCAGATACACTGTGATTTTACTGTGGTCTGAGAGAGGTGTTAGTGGGCTGACTGTGAAGGCTCTGAGAGACTCTGGGTTTAGGTCGGTGAGGAAGTAGTCTACAGTGCTGCTGCCAAGAGATGAGCTGTAGGTGTACCTACCAAAAGAGTCTCCTCTCAGCCTGCCATTGACTATGTACAGACCCAGTGTTCGACAGAGCCTCAGGAGCTGTAATCCGTTTTTGTTTTTCACTTTGTCATAGTTGTTTCTGTGGGGGTATGTGGGGAGGGAAAGGTTGTTGCTTCCTGGTAGGTGTTTATCCCCATGACTGTTAATAGTGTCTTGTTCTTCTGCTGTTCTAGCATTCAGGTCTCCACAGACCAGTACGTTGCCTTGGGCCTGAAAGTGACTAATCTCCCCCTCTAGAATGGAGAAACTCTCTTCATTGAAGTAGGGTGACTCTGAGGGGGGAATGTATGTGGCACAGAGGAAGACGTTTTTATCTGTCAAGATAGCCTCCTTGTTTATTTTTAACCAGATAAAGAATTCTCCTGTTTTGATCAATTCGATTGAATTAATTAGTTCAGATTTATACCATATTAGCATTCCCCCTGAGTCTCTGCCCTGTTTGATTCCTTTTAATTTAGTGGATGGTATGATTATCTCCCTATAACCTAGTGGACAGCCAGTGGAAACATCACCTCTGCACCATGTTTCCTGTAGTACTACAATATCAACATCATCAATTTCTTTCAGGAAGTCTGGGTTTCTGCTCTTTAGCCCAAAAGCAGAGGACTTCAATCCTTGTAAATTCCAACATGCAACGTAAAAAGACTTCATCACTTTTTTTCTTTTCTTTTCTTTACCATGACCCTCGGCCCATCACATGTGAGCATAGTAGACTCAGCATTTGTTTGATGTCACTCATTTGGTTGGTGGGGGCTGGGCCAGTTGCTCCTCTCACAGCCTGTGCGTAGCTCTGCCTGCTGGGCTGTGGCTCCTCCAGGTGTGGGTCTGCGGTGGGGGGCAGGGGGGTGGGAGGCCTCGTCTGGGTGGCTCTGAAGCTGGGCTGGGGTGGTCTGTGCTGCGCTGGCTGTGGTGGGCATTGAGGTTGGTGGTGCTGTGGTCGTGGCTGGGGGGTCCAGGGTGCTGGTCCGGGATGTTGTCTCGGTGATCTCGGCAGGGTGGAGATTGCTCTGCTGTTCCTGGGTGGAGAGGTCGGGCTGCGGTTTAAAGCGACGTCCTTGAGAGTCTTGGCAAGGATGGGGACTGTCTCCCTGTACAGGTGAACATGGTCATAGAGACAGTCCAGATCGAGGGTGGGATGGTGGGCCAGGTGTACATTGGGTCGCAGGGCACAGTCCCGGGATAGGCTGGCGTTTATTCTTTGGATTGTGGCAGGGTGGAAGTCCCTCCTCTGTAGAAGGGTTGACACTATGATTCTTGTGTTGGGGAAGATTGCGGAGGCCTTCTCAATCACTCCCCGTAGTGAAGTGGCCACCCTCTCCTGCTGAGCACGCAGGTCGTTGCTTCCGGTGTGTATGATTATGTGGCTTGGCGACCCGAGATGGTTCTTATCAAGCAGCTCCATGGCACTCTGCGTTGTTGGGCACCACACCTTTCTCGTTTTGTGTCTAGGGAAAAGTTTCTTCTCCTGAACATACTTCCCATTTGAGTCCATTAACAGGACGATGTCAGCCAGTGTTTCTTCTGGACTGGGGGGGGCAGAGGGGGGGCTGGTGGGTGTTGGAGCTGGGGTGTGGCTGGTCTGTGTCGGTGCCACTGTCAGTGGGAGGCTGTTCTGTGGGTTGGGGAGGAGGGATGCAGCAGCCAGGGCTGGGGAAGTCTGGCTGGTTGAGCTGGGTTCCTCTGCTGTGTGAGGGCAGGTCATAGGGTGGTGATCTATCTGCTCCTGCAGCCTGTCCTCTGCTCTCTTTCTCTCCTGCAGCTCCTCTGTTAGTGCGGTCAGCTCAATATTGCTGCTCTGCCTGTCTTTTTGGAGCTCTCTCACCTCCTTTGTTAGATCAGCCAGCTCTCTCTTGAGTCCGTCTCTCTCTTGCTGAACCTCTTTCAGCTGTGTTGCAAGGCTGCTGTCCTGCTCTGTCCTCACCTTGGTTAGGAGCTCCTCTAAGGTGTGGTTGTCTGGTTGCTGTTTGCTCACGCTCTCCCTGAGCAGGACCACCTCCCCCTCCAGTTTGGTGAACTCATCCCTCATGGCAGCCATGGTGGTGAGGAGGGCCTGAGCCTGCTCTGCACTGAGGGGGTCGCTCTCCTCCTGGGGCGTGTCCTCCACTATGGTGGGAAGAGAGGTGCTGGATGTGCTTGTTTGGGTGGGGAGGGTAGGGGTGAGGGTGGTGCTGGTGGAGTTTCTCTTGTGGGAGGGCATGTCACTGGTGGTGTCCTTTTCTCTCTCCGCTCTCTCCTTAATGGTCTGAAAGTCTGTTTCAAACAGCCTAATGTTACCTTGCACCATGACAGTCCCAGTCTTGTAGAGGTTGATTGTTATCATGGTGCTGTCAGGGTCGTCTGTCTCTTTGATTTTCAGCTTCCACCCATTACAGATTCCCTCTTTCTTTATGCATGGGTAGTGAGAGCAGACTGCTGAGCGCCATGCATTTGGCTGGTCAGTGAGGAAGATGAGATTACTCACGTCACCGTTTTTGTAGAGGTCTGCAAAAAGGGATTCTGGCCTCTCCTCTAGTAGTTTCTGTTTAAAAGTTTTCCTCATTGTGTCATTTTTGGCCTTTTTTGGGTAGAGAATGGATTCTGCGCTGAGGGGGAGTGGGGACATGGTGTCTGTGCGCTCTGTTACTACTGCTCCTGCTGCGCTGTTCTGCTGCCCCGTTGCCATGGCAACCGATTTGTTTGTCTGCTGTTCGCGCTACTTTAGTTCAAAAAACAGCAAAAAGAGTGAAAAATCCTCACACAAAAAACTGAAGATATGTTTACAGTTAGTCCGTGCTCCTTTTTGGTTTACTCACTCAGTTTGGTCGTTTGATGTAGTTGTATTAACTGCCCTTGCTAGGTTTGTTCTAGCTCGTTTCTTCTGGCTAGCTTGTTAGTCTGCTGGCTAGGTCTTTGATGTGTAGCTAGCTAGCTAGACTCAAAACTTCTTAACTTGAGGCGCAAAGTTATTTTTTTTTTTTTTCTATTCTGAATGAATAGAGTTGTTGTTCATCACTTCTTGTCTGGAATTCTTCTTCGATTAGAGTGTTTATCTCATTCTAAAAACCAAAAAAAAATCAAATATATCAGGAGCTCATGTTGAGCATGACTCTCTCTCTCTCTCTCTCTCTCTCTTTCTCTCTCTGGTGTACCGTCTCTCCCTCTCTCTCTCTGTTTCTCTCTCTGTCTCTCACTCTCTCTGGTGTACCGTCTCTCCCTCTCTCTCTCTGTCTCTCTCTCTGTCTCTCACTCTCTCTGGTGTACCGTCTCTCCCTCTCTCTCTCTGTCTCTCACTCTCTCTGGTGTACCGTCTCTCCCTCTCTCTCTGTTTCTCTCTCTGTCTCTCACTCTCTCTGGTGTACCGTCTCTCCCTCTCTCTCTCTGTTTCTCTCTCTGTCTCTCACTCTCTCTGGTGTACCGTCTCTCCCTCTCTCTCTGTTTCTCTCTCCCTCTCTCTCTCCCTCTCTCTCTCTGTCTCTCCCTCTCTCTGGTGTACCGTCTCTCCCTCTCTCTCTGTTTCTCTCTCCCTCTCTCTCTCTGTCTCTCACTCTCTCTGGTGTACCGTCTCTCCCTCTCTCTCTCTGTTTCTCTCTCTGTCTCTCTCTCTCTCTGGTGTACCGTCTCTCCCTCTCTGTTTCTCTCTCTCTCTCTTTCTCTCTCTGGTGTACCGTCTCTCCCTCTCTCTCTCTGTTTCTCTCTCTGTCTCTCACTCTCTCTGGTGTACCGTCTCTCCCTCTCTCTCTCTGTCTCTCTCTCTGTCTCTCACTCTCTCTGGTGTACCGTCTCTCCCTCTCTCTCTCTGTTTCTCTCTCTGTCTCTCACTCTCTCTGGTGTACCGTCTCTCCCTCTCTCTCTGTTTCTCTCTCCCTCTCTCTCTCCCTCTCTCTCTCTGTCTCTCCCTCTCTCTGGTGTACCGTCTCTCCCTCTCTCTCTGTTTCTCTCTCCCTCTCTCTCTCTGTCTCTCACTCTCTCTGGTGTACCGTCTCTCCCTCTCTCTCTCTGTTTCTCTCTCTGTCTCTCTCTCTCTCTGGTGTACCGTCTCTCCCTCTCTGTTTCTCTCTCTCTCTGTTTCTCTCTCTGGTGTACCGTCTCTCCCTCTCTCTCTCTGTTTCTCTCTCTGTCTCTCACTCTCTCTGGTGTACCGTCTCTCCCTCTCTCTCTCTGTCTCTCTCTCTGTCTCTCACTCTCTCTGGTGTACCGTCTCTCCCTCTCTCTCTCTGTCTCTCTCTCTGTCTCTCACTCTCTCTGGTGTACCGTCTCTCCCTCTCTCTCTCTGTTTCTCTCTCTGTCTCTCACTCTCTCTGGTGTACCGTCTCTCCCTCTCTCTCTCTGTTTCTCTCTCTGTTTCTCTCTCTGGTGTACCGTCTCTCCCTCTCTCTCTCTGTTTCTCTCTCTGGTGTACCGTCTCTCCCTCTCTCTCTCTGTTTCTCTCTCTGTTTCTCTCTCTGTTTCTCTCTCTGGTGTACCGTCTCTTGCTCTCCCTCTCTGTTTCTCTCTCTGTTTCTCTCTCTGGTATACCGTCTCTTGCTCTCTCTCTCTGGTGTACCGTCTCTCCCTCTCCCTCTCTGTTTCTCTCTCTGGTGTACCGTCTCTCCCTCTCCCTCTCTGTTTCTCTCTCTGGTGTACCGTCTCTCCCTCTCCCTCTCTGTTACTCTCTCTGGTGTACCGTCTCTTGCTCTCCAGGCAGTGCTGGGCCGACACACTGCTGTGCTGTACAATCTTTCTCTCACTCTTTCACTCAGCTCTGCTGTTCTCTCTGTCTCTCAGCTCTGCCATGCTATCCCCCCCTCTCCGCCCCCCCCCTCCCTCTCTGCTGCTCCCCAGCTGGAAGAGGGTTAGTCAACTGGACGCCCCTCCCGCTGATACATGGGAGCCCCGTGGGGAGTCGCCATGGCAACACCGACCAGCGAAGACAGGGAGTCGCCAGCAGGCCCTTACAGTTGTCATGGGTACTCTCTCTGGCTACGGGGGCGGCAGGCGCTAGAGGCCACACCTCCTCAACCCCTTTCCAAAACCAGGCAAGGCTGAAGCATACACTGTAGGTCTACACACTGTAAATGGCTGACTGTCTGTTTCTGATGTAGCCAGCTCCTTCCAAAACCAGGCAAGGCACACTTTAGGCAATACATGTATAGCACGGCTGTCCGTCTTTTTCTGCTGTAACCTTTTGAGAGATGATGGTGAGAGGCAGGGTTGGGTAGATTACTTCTAAATGTAACCTGTTAGCCTACTAGTTACCTGTCCAAATTGTGATCAGTAAAATAACTTTTGGTTTACCCAAACTCAGGAACGTAATCTGATTACTTTCAGTTAAGTTTGGATTTCTTACCCCTTAACCTTTTACTTCAGTGGGCTAAATCGGGATTTCTTGGTAGTCTTAAACAAATCTACTTTGAAACAAAAGTATGCACCTCACACACGTGGTTATGGTCAACAACAAAAAAAGATACCTACCATGTCAGATGTATAACCTTTTGAGTTTGCATTCCAATATTACACTTTATTTTAGACCCCTTTATGTGCCGCATGAGGGCGATGCCCGCGAGTTGGTGGCAGAACAAGGGGGAGTTCTCATAGAATGCGAGCAATAAAAGCCTTTATTTGCATGTTGCTTATGAGTGCATTTCACAGTACTTTTGGATTATAATTGGATTTTAAGGCTCGTATGAATGTCCTGCTTAATATAATGTTTGTATCATTTAAGTATAATCAACTGGATTATACTTAAAAAACACTTCAACCAGTAAAATGGCTCTTAGACTAGCTTTTGCTACAGACTATATCAATGAGCGTTAGCATTCTAGCTAACATTTTGCAAATATCACAACCAAATATAATCTTAATGACTGTTCAAGCAAGAATCAAAACATTGTAAGCGTATGAGAACAGAAAAAAGTAAATCTAGGCTATGTTGAATGGCGCAGATGGTGACGGCTTTCTTACTGCCGCCCAGAGTCGCGTGCATCCGTGCGTGACGTCAATTTGTAGTGTACTGGAAAAGGGTCTATACATCACAGAAGACTGAAATATAACAACTCCATTTGACAAAGAAACATCACATTTCTGCCATTTTAAAAAGAATAATGTTTATTAATTATGAAAATATGAAAAATATGAATAACATTCTACCCATGAGGCCACTAGAAGGTGATTTGGCCATTTGACTGCAGGAAAGGGCTATGAGGCATTAGAAGAAGACGAAAAGGATCCATCAAAAGCATTTGGTGTGTCATCAAAGTGGTCTCTGGCTTATGGATAGACTCTCTCAGGTGGAACACCTGTGCCTTTTTTCAACGCTGAATTGAATGTCATTTAGAAAACAGAAAGGTGTCATAATTTTTCGCAAACATCCTTTCTGAATTTAAAAGTAATCCAAGAAATAATCATTTGTTTTTTTAAAGTATATGTAATCTGATTACAATATTTTTTCTAGTAACGTAACTGATTACAGGTACAGTTTTCTTGTAGTCAGTTACTCCCCAAACCTGGTGAGATGAGAGGCTAAATCACCAAACATTTGAGGTGGTGCTGCTTCATCTAAACAAATACACAAAATCATTTTGGGTAGGGTGTCCGTATATTTTCATGGCTTTGTTTTTCCATGCATGTCATGAGGAACAGCACAAGCCCTCTTTCAGGATAACATTCCCACTTGGACCATAATGTACCTTATAATACCTCACTTTCATACATCTAATTAGGTTGTGATATAGTGATCTATTCATCCCTGTCTCCCAAATTCTATCCTATTCTGCTATACGGGCTAGTCCTTTCTCCTTTCTCCTATTCTGCTATACGGGGTAGTCCTTTCTCCTTTCTCCTATTCTGCTATACGGGCTAGTCCTTTCTCCTTTATCCTATTCTGCTATACGGGCTAGTTATTTTTCCTTTCCCCTATTCTGCCTTACGGACTAGTCCTTTCTCTTTTCTCCTATTCTGCTATACGGGCTAGTCCTTTCTCCTTTATTTCTCCTTTCTCCTATTCTGCTATACAGGCTAGTCCTTTCTCTTTTCTCCTATTCTACTATACAGGCTAGTCCTTTCTCCTTTCCCCTATTCTGCTATACGGGCTAGTACTTTCTCCTTTATTTCTCTTTTATCTTATTCTGTTATACGGGCTAGTCCTTTCTCCTTTATCCTATTCTGCTATACAGGCTAGTCCTTTCTCCTTTCTCCTATTCTGCTATACAGGCTAGTCCTTTCTCCTTAATCCTATTCTGCTATACAGGCTAGTCCTTTCTCCTTTATCCTATTCTGCTATACGGGCTAGTCCTTTCTCCTTTCTCCTATTCTGCTATACGGGCTAGTCCTTTTTCCTTTCTCCTATTCTGCTATACGGACTAGTCCTTTCTCTTTTCTCCTATTCTGCTATACGGGCTAGTCTTTTGTCCTTTATTTGTCCTTTATCCTATTCTGCTATACAGGCTAGTCCTTTCTCCTTTCTCCTATTCTGCTATACAGGCTAGTCCTTTCACCTTTATTTCTACTTTCTCCTATTCTGCTATACGGGCTAGTCCTTTCTCCTTTATCCTATTCTGCTATACAGGCTAGTCCTTTCTCCTTTATCCTATTCTGCTATACGGGCTAGTCCTTTCTCTCTCCTTCTGTATTGTTATTGTTCCACATGTTATGTCATGTTATGTCATGTTCTGACTTAGAAGTGGATGACCAGACATAATAGTTTTCTCAGTGCTGTGTGATTTACTATGTTGTTTCTTCCCATGTGGTTCCCATCCAGCCCCTACTGGTTCCATGTATGTATGGTGCCGAATACAATACATGTCGAAATTAGGGTGGCAGGTAGCCTAGTGGATAGAGTGTTGGGCCAGTAACCGAAAGGTTGCTGGTTTGAATACCTGAGCAGACAAGGTGAAAAAGCTGTTGATGTGCCCTTGAGCAAAGCACAACCCTAGTTTGCTCCAGGTGTACTGGACTACTATAACTGACCCTGTAAAATAACACATTTCGCTGCACATACTGTATCTGACAATGCATATATTTTTTGTTTTTAAATCATTGATGTATTGTTAAGGTTTCAATATGATCTATGGCCTGTGTAATATTATACTGTAGGACGCTGTAGGCTCAAGTAGAACTGTAAACAGTAACTGGCAAATCACTCTAAAATTGGAGCTTACTTGGAACAGCCCTACTGTTCTGTCTTGTTTTATCCCCTTGCACTCTTGTAAAATGTAAACACAAGTTTAGCATTAAAGATTAGACAATATAGTTGAAAACTTTAAAATGTCCTGGTTTTGTAGCACAGAGAGAGAGAGAGAGAGAGAGAGAGAGAGAGAGAGAGAGAGAGAGAGAGAGAGAGAGAGAGAGAGAGAGAGAGAGAGAGAGAGAGAGAGAGAGAGAGAGAGAGAGAGAGAGAGAGAGAGAGAGAGAGATTTTTGTAATGTTTTCTGTAATGTTACATGGACGCATTGATCAACTAAGTAAAGTTCTCCACTGGCAGTTTTCTCCTCCCTCAGCTGAGTTAAACTTGAGAGTGAGGCCCTGTGAATCTTTCTGCTGAGTCAGAACCCAGTGGAGCTCTGAAGCCTCTCACTGTGTGTGTGTGTGTGTGTGTGTGTGTGTGTGTGTGTGTGTGTGTGTGTGTGTGTGTGTGTGTGTGTGTGTGTGTGTGTGTGTGTGTGTGTGTGTGTGTGTGTGTGTGTGTGTGTGTGTGTGTGTGTGTGTGTGTGTGTGTGTGTGTGTGTGTGTGTGTGTGTGTGTGTGTGTGTGTGTGTGTGTGTGTGTGTGTGTGTGTGTGTGTGTGTGTGTGTGTGGGAGGTGGTGTCCCAATTGCCAGATCTGAAGGTTTCAACATGGATCTCTGCCATAACGTGCTCAGCTCTTTACACGCTCTCCTTCTGGGCAAGGAGAGATCCCTGAGTCTCTGTCAAGAATATGGGCATGGTTTCACTTAAGAGCTCTTTGATTGGGTAACACATGCACTGTGAATCATGAATCTGGTCCTTTGTTTTTTCTCTTTTTTTATCTGAAAGCATTGGTAGACAAGGAAGAGCATGGACATTTCACAGAAAGGAACTCTTTGGTCCAATGGTTGTTTTAAGTCTCTTGCCTGTTTGATGGATGCATACTCCCAAACCTAAAATGAGTTTACTTCAGGGGACATGATTTTCTCTCCTAAGAAAATGTATCAAATATCTGTCTGAACTCTCTAGTAACATTAGCCAAGATGTGACCCCCAGCTGTAACCTCAGCAGCTGAAAAATGGGTGATCATGCACTCTTTTGATACACTTAGAAACAATTTTTAAAAAGTAGCTATTTCTAGAACCTTAAAAGGGTTATTCGGCTGTCTCCATAGGAGAACCCTTTGAATAACCCTTTTTGGTTCCAGGTAGAACCCTTTTGAGTCCATGTAGAACACTTTCTACAGAGGGTTCTACCTGGAACCCAAAAGGGTTCTACCTGGAACTAAAAAGTGTTCTCCTATGGGGACAGCCGAATAACCCATTTGGAACACTTTTTTCTAAGATTGTAGGTCAGTGGTTCTCAACCTTTTTTGGTTATGCTAATCACATGTTGCTCTGCCCAGAGTACCCTTGATGTTGGAGGTACCCCCTGTGGAGGTACCCCCTGTGGACGGACCATCTCCGAGAGCATGCTGCTGTCCCCTGGTGATTGGCACCTCACTTTCAAACCCACAGAACAATCTGGAAGCATTCATATCATCAGAAGAACCACAGACCATATCCACATGCCAATCAGGCCTTTCACTGTGTAGAAAAGAGATGCCTTATCGACATGATTGGATTTGTTCAAATCAATTATATTACAGGGTTAGAAAGTCATGTATGACAACTTTTCCAGAAATTAGTGAGTGAATGAGTGAGTAAGTGAGTGAGTGAAGAACACACAACTTTAAAGACAGTGAAACATAAATAATCACAAGTATACCCTATTCTTTCAACAAAAAAACTGTAATCCCAGTGATTGGATGAAAAAAAATGAAGATTAAAATTAAACATTATTCTTCAAAAATCAAGTGGCACATTTCCGTAGTTGACAGGAACAATGAGCATCAGATAATAAATCAGATTACGCTAGTTCCTGCTCTGTCACTGCTCTTACACAACTTTACCTACATCCCCATCTAGTGGAGACCAGGAGAAATGACTTCAACAATTTTATACTGTAACTGAAAGATCCGAGACAAGCAGAAATTGTGTCATAAGGAAGAAATGAGGAAAAACAGATTAAGTTCAATTCAAGAGTTGGGAAATAACTGATACATGTGACAAAATAACATAATTACAGACATTGTGACAGTGACAGACAGTCTTTCAAAACAACAGAGATTCTGGGAAACTGTATCCACAAAGCAGCTCATAGTAGGAGTGCTAATCTAGGATCAGGTCCTTCCTGTCTATAATAATCCCTGTCCATAGTGATCTAAAAGGGAAAACAGGTCATAGGTCAGTACTCCTGTTCTGAGATATTTTATGGATACAGGCACAGACCACCAGCTCAAGTCTTACATCCTATGGGCATCAACGACCAGTACCAGGACCAGGATCTTATAGGAGGACATTTGGTCAAGATGTATTCTTTCTGCCATTCTCAGCTGCTTTTCATTTGTCCAGGAGGATAACCAGGGGAAGTTTAACCTCTGGGTCTTTGGACATTGGGATGTCAACAGTGACCTTAATGGAGTAGAGAATAGAGAGATGAATGCACACTGAGTTGATATTTGAGACATTGATTTGCAGTCTATTTCCAGAGTCTTTGAGGTTACATTTTAGTTCAATTTCAACATCTCAAAGATCTCATAATGGTGTAATTTACACAGTGAATTTCTAAATACATTTTTATGAGAATTGCATTGCATTCCCTTCACACTCAAGCACAAAACATGCTCTCTTTCTCTAACCTTATTCAAAGTGGTGGACTAAAAAGTTATTTGAAATAAACAAAACACAAGAGGTGCTGCTGCAAAACCGGTCGGTCTGCTGTCTGATCACTTTAAAATGCTTGGGTACACTCAAGCATGGTGGTGCTGGATCACATTACTACTCCCATCACTGTTATCACACGTATATGGAGAAGTTCATGTGAAAGAATGTCACCTCACTTAAGCAGCATCAAATAATGTTCTATCCTCCTTTTCTCTTGAATTCAGAGCATAAAACTCTCCTCATAATATACCTTCATTGTGTAACTTCAGGATCGATCAGTCTAGGAGGTTCCTAGATGGTATGAGGCACACAGTAGACGGTTGTGGTAACATCTCTTGTAATGCCACTGCCAGTTGTGGGTGTACCTGGTATAAACACACCTTTGTATAAGAAAAACAGAAACGATAACACAAGTCCATTAAACACCATACCCTCAGTCCTGGAACGATCATATCGGACTTGGACAGAAAGGTGACCTCAACGTTGACTTTGCATGTCATCCTCATTGTCCTTGTCAACTTTGCCTCCAAACTGTAGGGGATTTTCACGAATTTTGATGAAAAATGAAGGCATTTCTATGAGAGGAAAAAAACATCATTATTACGGTAATACTGATTTTTATTCTGTTAAAACACATTGTCTATGAAATGTTTCTAAATACCTACACATCATTTGATGGATGGAACTCTTATTCAGTTGGAATCTGCAAGGTAAAGGGGACACATATCAGAGCCTGGAAAACAGTGAATACATTAAATGTATTGACATGTTGTATTACCATCTTAACATGACACATCCTGATCAAATCTATTGTCAAATTGATGTCATTAAATCTCAAGGAAAATCTCACCATATCTCCCATAGTAGGCACAAAATACCATCATAAATCTGCTTGTTAATTTCTGATAATTTGCTATTTATGAAAGTAATCATAATCAGAGGTTGACTGCAATTATACACTCCATCCATTTTTCCTTCCTGCAACAATATTTGCTCAAGACTGAAGTATTCCTTCTTGCTACTGAACTCCTTAGTAAATTTATTTTGATGTTCGTTCCATTCCACCTTGGCTTAACCTATTGCCTTGACAACAAGAGACTTGACTGTGGTCTCCTTGGATACTTCCAAGGAGTATCCCCAGTATACAGTTACTGTGTTGTAGTCAACTGAGAAACTTTTGATTGTCATTGTGTTGTTGCCAGTAATTGTTTGCAAGTGTGTTCGAACACTATGAGATAAAAACCTAACGCAAGAGTATGGTTGTTCAGGTTCAGAGCAGACTCTTCAAATGATGTCCAGTGGGATTCAAAGTCACTAAGGTGACTCTCCTATATGTAAGGGATAATCACCAAGGTGTTATGCGTTCTATGGAAAATATGAACTACGTGGAAGGCAGTGGAGACTCCTCAGAGGAGGAATGGGAGGACCGTCTGTCACAATCGTTGGAATAAATGGACCAAGGCGCAGCGTGCGTAGAATTCCACGTTTTAATAAATGAAACTCACCAAAACAAATACAGAAACAAACTAAACGTGAAGTAATGGAGTGCTCACAGGCACTACACAAAAACAAGATCCCACAAACAACAGGTGGGAAAAGGCTGCCTAAATATGATCCCCAATCAGAGACAACGATAGACCGCTGCCTCTGATTGGGAACCATACCAAGCCAACATAGAAACGAAAAAAACCAGAATGCCCACCCAAATCACACCCTGACCTAACCAAATAGAGAAATAAAAGGATATCTAAGGTCAGGGCGTGACACCGTCCCCTGTAAAAATACAGTACTGTGCAACATTTTTTACACCTGCCTAAAACTTTTGCACAGTACTGTATTTTTTCTAAACATTTAAAAAGTTATCATTTTTAGATACAACTATACTAAATATTATCACGTCACCAAATAATTGATTAAAACAATATTTTGCAAAGAAGGTCTACAGCAGCCTCCGCTGCCCTCTGTAGGGTAGCACTATGGTGTAGCCGGAGGACAGCTAGCTTCCATCCTCCTCTGGGTACATTGACTTCAATAAAAAACATTGGAGGCTCATGGTTCTCACCCCCTTCCATAGACTTACACAGTAATTTTTACAACTTCAGGAGGACATCCTCCAACCTATCAGAGCTCTTGCAGCATGAACTAACATGTTGTCCACCCAATCAAAGAATCAGAGACTGAATCTAGTACTGAAAATGTAAGCTACAGCTAGCTCGCACTGCAGTGCATGAAATGTGGTGAATAGTTGACTCAAAGAGAGAGAAAGAGAATCGTTTAACAGTTTTGAACAAATTTATTTATTCCTAAATGAAGGAGAAGCAAGAGAGAAATAGAGAGAGAGATTTCGTAATTTTTTTTCAGTTTCAGTTTCACTTACTTAGCTAGCAATTGCAGCTTGCTAGTTTAGCCTACCGAAACACCCTCTCAAACAGAGGGATGCTATGTTAGCTTGCTGGCTATGACTATCCAACACAACACTGGATCTCATCCAAGTCAAGGTAAGCTTTTGGTTTTACAAATGTATTGCCACTGGGGCCCGCCGGTGTAACTGCTTACTGACTGTACAATGTAATGTTACTGCATGATTGTAGCGGGATTACTAACGTGTTAGTTCCACTAGCTATACTGACTATGACGTTACTTTGGCTAATATGGTGACAACGATGTAGGCTGTGTGTAGCAGTTTGGCTTGGAAAGTTTTTTTACGCCTGGTCACATACAGCTGATGTGTTGTGCCTTGAAGTCCACAGGCGAAGGGAAGAGGTGATAGGAAGAGAGCGCATAACATAGATGTGAGAAGGAATACAACGTGGCTGCTATGAAACTGTGAACTGTGTTCACACGTGATCGGGGTGTATTCATTCTGCCGATTCTGTTGAAAATGTTTCTTGAACAAAAGTAAACGGAACAAAATGGGGATAAACATACCTGAATTTGTCCAATAGAAACTTTCGTTTGCAACTGTTGGACTAATGATTACACCCACTATCAGCTAGATGCAGGAAAGAGTGTGCAAGGCGGTATTGAATGTCACTGTCTGTCCATTTGTCACTGTCAAATTTGTCTCTCGACCTGTGTGCACCTACGTTGTAAACATTAATTCATAAACTAGGTTGTAGCAACCTCATGATGGGTATAGGGAACATTTGAATATCATGTAGTAGCCTAAACCTATCGCTGTTACATTTAACTCGGTGAATGGAATTTGAATGACAGAAATAAGGACATGCTCATGAAAAATAATTGGTCCTCCCTCATCTGAAACGGTACTGACCACCACTGGTGGAAGGCACTGGCGCGGTGTTTATCCCTTTCATACCATCGCTATAATTGAACACATTTGCCACTAGAAATGTGTTCATTTGCAGGTGGAATTGTGTTCAACATCCACTGAAGTAGCTAACAAGTTTAATAGATAGCTACAGTAGTTGCCGTGGTAACCACATAAACAGACTTTCTAATTTTGCTAACCAAGCCCTCAGGAATAGCCTATTATGAAAATCAAATTCAACAACACCATACTGTTTTCAATTTGACTTTTGCTTTCAAAAGCAGCTCAAACAAAACATGTAAAAATTAACTGTAGCCATTGAAATCTATTGTGCAAATATACTGTGCGTATATTATATTATAGGGAAATAATGCACGCTCTAGAATGCCCTTCAATCCAATCAGAAAGGAGTATTCAACAATGCCATGGTATAATTAAGTGATAATGCCTGAGAAGCCTGTGTTTGGAGGATATATTGAGGAAATGCTTGGTTCTATCAGTTCGGTTGCCAGAGACGCGACCCAGTCGTTCAGTCATTTTGTTCTGTATCTATGGACGTGACCCAGTCATTCGTTGTAAATGTTCCATTGCCATACTGGCTGGAAATGTTATTATCCCTTGCTTGCTAGCTTGCCAACTACGGCTAACTTACAGTCACGTCAACAGTGCAGCCAGAATAACAACAATAGCTGTATTTGCATTTGTTTAAGCTGTTTTCTAGTGACATTTATTTGGATGCACCCATAACAATGAACTAATGATGTGGAAATTCACCTGGCATAGAAAATGTGCTCTCTTGTCAGGATAATGTTGTTCAGAGGAGCTAGCCAACAACACAGCTAACACAATCACTTCAAACTGAAGCTGGAGAGACTGCAAACTAGCTGCACATTGTTTAATTTGACCTTTTTCATATTTACATTTCTTTGTATACATCCATAAAAATTATGCCAGCTGATTCATGATTTTAACTGGCTGAGAAACACTGCCTGCCTGTCTGTCTTGTCCCGACTCCCGACACATTCATTACTATGGGACAGCTGGAGATCGAATTTGAATATTGAAACCAATGTTGCAAATGTCAGAGAGATAGACAGCAAGGTTTACACAAATCTCAGCTGTTGAAAACTAAATGTTAGTCTAAAAGAAATGTGTGATAAAGTCTAGATGTTTTTTTATAGTGGAGATGAAGTTTATAACTTCCCTGCCTGGGCTGATGAGACAAAGGATTGCGCAGTTAGGTGGAACAGAGCAAATAGGCATGTTAACATCTTAGATTTAGCTGGTGGTAACTTGTGGAATAGACACTGACTGGAAGGCAGTTTTAACCAATCAGCGTTTTGCACCGCACTATCCTATCTGCATGATGTTCCTCCTCTTTGGAAGTAGTCCATGGAAACCAACTGGTTTCATTATCACGTGCCTGTCTGCCATCTGTTGTGTTATGATTGTTACTGTTAGTTTGTCAACTGGTCTGGTATGTTTTAAGAGATACATGCAGTGAGTAAAGTCAATGTTGTTCATAACCAATGAGACGTTAGTAAAGTAATGTGATGTTTTATTTATTTGAGAGATATACAGTATACAGCACATGCTGTTAGTCAAAGTGAGGTACAGTAGCTTGAATATTTCCTTGTATGTTCCCAGAATTTGAACAACTTTATCATTTACATTTACATTTACATTTAAGTCATTTAGCAGACGCTCTTATCCAGAGCGACTTACAAATTGGTGCATTCACCTTATGATATCCAGTGGAACAACCACTTTACAATAGTGCATCTAACTCTTTTAAGGGGGGGGGGGTTAGAAGGATTACTTTATCCTATCCTAGGTATTCCTTAAAGAGGTGGGGTTTCAGGTGTCTCCGGAAGGTGGTGATTGACTCCGCTGACCTGGCGTCGTGAGGGAGTTTGTTCCACCATTGGGGTGCCAGAGCAGCGAACAGTTTTGACTGGGCTGAGCGGGAACTGTACTTCCTCAGAGGTAGGGAGGCGAGCAGGCCAGAGGTGGATGAACGCAGTGCCCTTGTTTGGGTGTAGGGCCTGATCAGAGCCTGAAGGTACGGAGGTGCCGTTCCCCTCACAGCTCCGTAGGCAAGCACCATGGTCTTGTAGCGGATGCGAGCTTCAACTGGAAGCCAGTGGAGAGAGCGGAGGAGCGGGGTGACGTGAGAGAACTTGGGAAAGTTGAACACCAGACGGGCTGCGGCGTTCTGGATGAGTTGTAGGGGTTTAATGGCACAGGCAGGGAGCCCAGCCAACAGCGAGTTGCAGTAATCCAGACGGGAGATGACAAGTGCCTGGATTAGGACCTGCGCCGCTTCCTGCGTGAGGCAGGGTCGTACTCTGCGAATGTTGTAGAGCATGAACCTACAGGAACGGGTCACCGCCTTGATGTTAGTTGAGAACGACAGGGTGTTGTCCAGGATCACGCCAAGGTTCTTAGCACTCTGGGAGGAGGACACAATGGAGTTGTCAACCGTGATGGCGAGATCATGGAACGGGCAGTCCTTCCCCGGGAGGAAGAGCAGCTCCGTCTTGCCGAGGTTCAGCTTGAGGTGGTGATCCGTCATCCACACTGATATGTCTGCCAGACATGCAGAGATGCGATTCACCACCTGGTTATCAGAGGGGGGAAAGGAGAAGATTAATTGTGTGTCGTCTGCATAGCAATGATAGGAGAGACCATGTGAGGATATGACAGAGCCAAGTGACTTGGTGTATAGCGAGAATAGGAGAGGGCCTAGAACAGAGCCCTGGGGGACACCAGTGGTGAGAGCACGTGGTGCGGAGACAGATTCTCGCCACGCCACCTGGTAGGAGCGACCTGTCAGGTAGGTTATCACCATTCACAAATGTTTATATGAATTTGTCCTTCTGTTTCAGCTCTGGTCCTGTGAATCAACAGGGCATGCAGGCTTTTGTTCCTGGCCAGCACTAGCACACCTGATTCAATTATATATCAAGGGTGTGAAGTTATGTTAATGTTTTCTCACACAGTATCTTAAAGAGATTCTCTGGTACTTTTATATACTTTTTAGCCAGTAGTTCTGAAAGTAGAGCTCACGAGCCAAAGTGGTCCCAGAAAATTGTATACTACTTCTCATATGAGCAGATATGTGCATCACGTCATTGCTCTCTTTCTCTCTCTCTCTCTGCTGTGTGTGCATCTTGCTAGCTGTCACTAGAATGACAAGCGGCTGAAGCTCATTGGCTAGAACTCTAATTGCTTGGGGCCTGGCCCATGTGGGGCATTTTTTGGGGGAAATGGCTACTTGAGAAAAACAGAACTTTTAGAAAAACTAGGGATTTTGTGGCTACTTGAGGTAAAACAATAATTTGGCTCATAGACAGGATTGAGTGGGTTACTTTCTTAATGTAATCTATTACAGTTACTAGTTACCTGTCCAAAATTGTAATCTGTAATGTAATTTTTGGATTACCCAAATTTAGTAACATAATCTGATTACTTTCAGTTACTTTTAGATGACTTTCCCCTTAATTGGCATTAGAAAAAGACGGACAGATTTCCAGTCATTCCAATTCATGTAAGAGGCAGGAGGTAGGCTTGTGGTAAAGAACTTTGGGCTAGTAGCCAAAAGGTCGCTAGTTCAAATCCCCGAGCAGACTAGGTGAAAAATCTGTCGATGTGCCCTTGAGCAAGGCACTTAACCCTAGTTGCTCTAGACAACAGAATACCCCTTGATCTTCAGGAATAGGACTTGGAAATATAGAAGAGCCAAATTGTTTTATCTGAACATAACCCAAAAATGAAGGATTTAGCCTCTCTGTTGTTTATGATGTTGTTGTCATGGAAGACAGATTGGGCTCATTGTTAAATGCTGCTCTCATTGAATGGCATGCTTTGAGCACTGAAAATTAATGCCATATGCTGCATCTGCTATAGGCCTATTGTTTACGTTTTTGTTAGTGACACTTTGATATATAGATCATTTGCAGCTGTTTAATTTACTGCGGTGGGCTAAATAATGAACGCACAGAGTGTTTCTTGGTAGTCAAACAAATTTACACCTCACACACATGGTTATGGGCTTAAAAAAAGAAGACACTTGAGCAATAAAAGCCTCACTCGTGGTCTTCTTAAATGAACTTGTTTTTGACTGCATGTGGAGCACAAAACCACGGAGGAGTTTAGAAGGGAGGTACTCCCTCAAACTTTTTTTCCATGGGCTGGGATCCGCACTATACAGCTCCTGCAAGATAAAATGTTTCATTGTCTGTCCACTGGTCGCTAAAACAATGATTGATAGGCAGCTTAAACTTCTTCAATTAAACCATTATTCGGTTAAAATACACATATACACTGAGTGTAAAAACATTAGGAACTCCTTGGTAATATTGAGCTGCACCCCTTTAACCCTCAGAACAGCCTCATATCGTTGGGGCATGGACTCTACAAGGTGTTGAAAGCGTTCCACAGGGATGCTGGCCCATGTTGACTCCAATGCTTCCCACAGTTGTGTCAAGTTGGCTGGTAGTGGATCTCTACTCTGAATAGCTTGTTCCATATCATCGCACAGATGCTCAACTGGATTGAGATCTGGTGACTGGGCAGTAAGCTGAATTCACTGTCATGTTTGTGTAACCATTCCTGGACAATCCTAACCTTGTGGCATGGGGCATTATCCTGCTGAGAAAAAACATTTGCATATGGATACACTGCTGCCATGAAGGCATACATCTGATTGGTACGGATGTTCAGATATTCTGCGGCATTCAAACGCTGCTCCACTTTAATCAAGGGGCCCAATGTGTGCCATGAAAACACAACCCACACCATCACACCACCACCACCAGCCTGTAATGTTGTAATGTTGACATGCGACAGGATGGATGCATGTACTCATGTGGATTTCTCCATACCCTAGTCCATCAGCGTGACACAGTAGTAACCGGGATTCATCAGACCAGGCAATGCTTTTTCAATTCTCCAGTTTACAGTGTTTTCGTTTCTTAGCCCACTGCAACCGCAGTTTCTTGTTTTTTGCTGAAAGAAGTGGAACTCTATAAGGGAATCAGCTGCCATACATCATTCGTGTCAATGTACGACAAGTTGTGCATTCTTTTATGTAGCCCGTCTGTTGCTCTGCACAATTTGTGTCAGCCTCCTTTGTCCTCTTTCATCAGTGACCTGTTTTCGACCACTGGGTGGTGGACCATTCTTCATATACACGGGAAACTGTTGAGCGTGAAAAACACAGCACCGTTTCAGTTCTTGACACACTCAAACCGGTGCGCCTGGCACCTATTACCATACCCCGTTTAAAGGAACTTAAATATTTTTTTCTTACCCATTCACCATCTGAATGGCAGACATACACAGTCTCAATTGTCTCAAAGCTTAAAAAATCCTTCTTTAACCTGATCCGCTCTTTCATCTACACTGATTGAAGTGGATTTAACATCAATAAGGGATCATAGCTTTCAACTGAATTTACATGGTCAGTCAGTGTCACGGAAAGATCAGGTGTTCCTAATGTTTTGTACACTCAGTGTACATTTGTAAACAGCCATCCACAACAACCACAATCCATAAGGAGCAAATTACTAAATGAGAGAGCAGCGGTGTGATTCACATCATTGTGCTATGTAGATATCAATAATAAGTTATATCTGTATCGCCCGTAGGCTACACCACTGCTGTCGTCCTTACCTCCAAGCGTTTATTCAAATTGTAATCTTTGCATGCCGACAGCAGTCGCGCCATTTTAGTATTTTTGTGTTTTTTTAGGATCCCAATTAGCTACAGCCCAAGTTGCAGCTGCTACTCCTGGGTGCCATTGGAAGACATAGCTTGGACTGTAGCCTACAAAACCCTATTCCTGTTCTTTTGTAAACTTTTCGCAAACATTTGTTTCTGAATTTAAAACGTTTCTGAATTTCTGAATTTAAAATTAATCCTAGAAGTAATCATCTAGTTTTTTGTTGTTGTTCTGTATTTTTATTCTGATTACAATATTTTAGCTGGTAATTGATTACAGTTATATTTTTCTGGAATCAGTTACATGTAACAGATTACATGTAATCCGTTACTCCCCACCCCTGCTCATAGATTATGCATGTATGAACTACACATTGACACATCCAGCCCAAAATCTGAGGTTTAAAAAATACTTAGTAATCGCCAAAGTTCTAGAGCATGAGAACTCATTTAGACCAGCTGTATTCCTGCTGCCGTTCCTCAGCTGCTATTGATTTATCCAGGAGGATAACCAGGGGAAGTGTAACCTCTGGGTCTTTGGCCATTGGGACGTCAAGAGTGACCTACAAATACAGAAAATATATGGACGTACACTTAGTTGCCCAAATGTTAAATTACAGTAAAGTTTTCACATACGAAGTGACTGCATTACACATATTTTATTTGTGGTTTTTTTATGAATTGAAAACTCTCTTTCCTCTCCTACTCTACATCCCTGTATTCATAATTTAGCTGGTCTTGTGTGTTCATTATATGTGTGTATTTCATCATAATATACCTTCAGTCTGTACTCTAACTTCAGTATGGAGCAGTCTAGGAGGGAGACAGGGAGTTGTGGAGGGATAGTCAGCACTTTGGTCACAGTCTGTCTTGTAGAAGCCGTAACAGGATCTCCTCTCTCTTTAATGATGTCATTGGTGTAGACTTTCCTTTTATGCTTGGCGAAGAAGCTTTGCTCTTCATATAGGTAGAAGTTGGGGGTTACTGTGCGTGTAGAGTTGTTGTGTATCTCAACAAGGATTTGTATTGCTTCACCTTACAGGGAACACAAGGAAAGGAACTTAATTTACTGATCTCTGTTATATTTTATACAACCCCCCTGTACCTTATTGAATGGATATAGATTTAATATTAAAATGACCATCATCCCGGATCACTGTTAGGCAAGCTGAAGTAGCTTTGGTTGCAGACTGACCTGATAGATACCCCATTGTCTCAATATGAATATCCATAGAGATATTTCCAGAGGCAAAGAATAGAATCTTGGAACCATACTGGGGCTCCTACAAAACAAGAGATAAAAAGTAAACTGTTGATATGCGTTCTGTTGCCATGGTAATTTTGGCTGTAAATAGTAAAAAAGCAGATGAAGTTCAAGAAGCAGGATAATGGATAATAAGAACACTTTACCCTCAGTCCAGGAATGATCATATTAGTCTTTGACAGATACGTGAACTCTGTCTTGGCTCTGTCTATCAACCAAAGCGTCCTGATCAACTTGGCCTTCAAATAGTAGGAGATTTTGCCCCATTTCCCCATGTAAGATGAAGGCATTTCTCTGAGAGGAAATATGAAAAAAAGAAAACTCATTATCATCTATCTGTGGAAACCTCTAGAAGGCCTTTTTACAAAACAAAATCTGTGATTGTTTCCTCCAATGAAAAAAATAAACCCACAAATATGTGATGGATGGAACACTTACTTGGCTGGAATCTGGAAGGTGAAAGGGTACACATGTCTCCCAGGAGAAATGATTTCAGAGCCTGAAAAAGGGGAGGTGAGACCCAACACAAATCATTTTCAAATGGGCAATGTAAATTCAGATTCTGCTTAATACAAAGTCATATTAGGCATATGCAGTACCAGTCAAAAGTTTGGACACACCTACTCATTCAAGGGTTTTTCTTCTTTTTTTTTTTTTTTACTATTTCCTACATTGTATAATAATAGTGAAGACATCAACACTATGAAATAACACATATGGAATCATGTAGTAACCAAAAAAGTGTTAAACAAATCACCCTTTGACTTGATGACAGCTTTGCACACCCTTGGCATTCTCTCAACCAGTTTTACATGGAATGCTTTTCCAGCAGTCTTGAAGGAGTTCCCACATATGCTTAGCACTTGTTGGCTGCTTTTTCTTCACTCTTCACTCGTCCAAATCATCCCAAACCATCTCAATTGGGTTGAGGTCGGGTGATTGTGGAGGCCAGCTCATCTGATATAGTACTCCATCACTCTCCTTCTTGATCAAATAGCCCTTACACAGCATGGACGTGTGTTGGGTCATTGTCCAGTTTAAAAACAAATGACAGTCCCACTCAGCGCAAATCAGATGGGATGGAGTATCGCTGCAGAATGCTGAGGAGCCATGTTGGTTAAGTGTGCCTTGACTTCTAAATCACAGACATTGTCACCAGCATAGCACCCCCACACCATCACACCTCCTCCTCCATGCTTCACAGTGGAAACGACACATGTAGAGATCATCCATTCACCTACTCTGCATCTCACAAAGACATGTCGGTTGGAACCAAAAATCTCAAATTTGGACTCATCAGACCAAAGGACAGATTTCCACCGGTCTAATGTCAATTGCTCGTGTTTCCTGGCAAGTCTCTTCTTCTTATTGGTGTCCTTTAGTAGTGGTTTCTTTGCAGCAATTCGACCATGAAGGCCTGATTCTCCTCTGAACAGTTGATGTTGAGATGTGTCTGTTACTCGAACTCTGTGAAGCATTTATTTGGGCTGCAATTTCTGAGGCTGGTAACTCTGCAGCAGAGGTATCTCTGGGTCTTCCTTTCCAGTGGCGGTCCTGATGAGAGCCAGTTCCATCATTGCGCTTGATGGTTTTTGCGACTGCACTTGAAGAAACTTTAAAAGTTCTTTAAATGTTCTGTATTGACTGACCTTCATGTCTTAAAGTAATGATGGGCTGTTGTTTCTCTTTGCTTATTTGAGCTGTTCTTGCCATAATATGGACTTTGTCTTTTACCAAATAGGGCGTTATTCTGTATACCACCCCTACCTTATCACAACACAACTGATTGAGAAGGAAAGAAATTCCACAAATTAACTTTTAACAAGGCACACCTGTTAATTGAAATGCATTCCAGGTGACTACCTCATGAAGCTGGTTGAGAGAATGCAAAGAGAGTGCAAAGCTGTCATCAAGGCAAAGGGTGGCTACTTTGAAGAATCTCAAATATAAAATATATTTTGATTTGTTTAACACTTTTTTGGTTACTATATAATTCCATACGTGTTATTTCATAGTTTTGATGTCTTCACTGTTATTCTACAATGTAGAAAATAGTAAAAATAAAGAAAAACCCTTGAATGAGAAGAGGTGTCTAAACTTTTGACTGATACTGTATGTAACCTAACCCTACAGTATTCTCAACAATGGTTCTGGAATACCATTGCGTCACCAATAATTATTATTGTGAGTTAGGCTATTAAATGTATGAAGCATTAATCCTAACCATTCTTAATTGTTGCAGAAACACAGAAAGCTGAAGTGTTACATACCATCCCCCTTCCCTTCCTGCAACAATATTTGAATACTGAAGTATTTCTTCTTGCCACTGTAGGCCACAGGGTTTTCACCCTCATTTTCAGTCCATTTCACCTCAGCTTTCCCTTTTGCCTTGATAAAAAGAGACTGGAGAGAGGTCTCCTTGGATGCTTCCAAAGTGACCCGCCCAGTGATAGTATCCCCAGCTGAAAAAGTGCCATGTTCATTAATCGTGTTGTAGTCAACTGAGAAGTGTTTTACTGCCATTGTGACTGAGTTGGTGAACTAAGCAGTCACAAGGGGCATGCACGACTCTAATGTATGATTCATGAAGCTAGACAGTGTCAGTATTCCACACAGTGTAACAGGAGATGTTACCTAGAAGCATGGAGGATGAGGACCAGAGCAGACCCTTTGAGTTCACTGTGTTATTACCCCCGGGCTAAAAGTAAAGTGTGCTCTTTACTATGAGCAAGGATACCAACTAGTTTGGCACCTCATTATCTAGCGGTCATTATGGAAGTAGGCTACTTTATCTGTTTCGCTGGTCATGGCTCTTCAGCCTACAAGTGGCTATGTCACAGTCACATGGGTAACTGCCGTCACCTATGTTACAAATAATACATAATATATCTTGAGCCATATAATATAAATGTGTATAGGCTACATGCTTTTTGTACTCCCTTAATCCTTTATTACCATGTAAAATACCTAACAGTGATGTTAGGTATTTGGCTTGGGGTTATATTTAAATGGCTAGACAACAATAACATAATCACTCAATTGTAACGGCTGTCCTCCTCCTCATCTGAGGAGGAGTAGTAACAAGGATTGGAGGACCAATGCGCAGCGTTGTACGTGTTCATGCTCTTTATTAACGAACAAACACAGAAACAAAACGTGAAATACAAACCGAAACAGTTCCGTGTGGGACAAACACTGACACGGAAAATAACCACCCACGAAACTCAGGTGGAAAAAGGCTATCTAAGTATGATTCTCAATCAGAGACAACTAACGACACCTGCCTCTGATTGAGAATCATACCAGGCCAAACGAAAAAACAAACATAGAAAAACAAACATAGATAACCCACCCAACTGACGCCCTGACCATACTAAAACAAAGAAATAACAAAAGAACTAGGGTCAGAACGTGACTTCAATAAACGCTGGACCTTTTTTAGGGTGCAGGAACAATATGATTTTCTCCTTCACTTAGGTTTTATTGAATATTAGTTCACGGTAAATAGTAACTGCGTTTGCCAAATATTTGACATATAGTGATAATAATGAAAATATAAAGAAATAATGATTTTTATATGAGAAATTGTGAACATTACATGCACACAATAAATAATATACAAAACAACAACACATTTAGCAATCTCAGATTTAAAAAAGGACCAAAATTACGGTTAAATCATACACATAAATACACTGTATACAGTACATTGATAGATTAATATGCATCAGAAGAGAGTAGTATTTCATTTGATCCCGCGTGCCTATAGCTGCTTGGAGGCTGACCCATCAATGTTAGGGAGTAAGGTGTAAGGTGGGGGTTCCTGCCCAAGACCTTGAGTTGCAGGGAGAACAATAATGGGTAGCTTGATCTCAGGGTTTTTAGTCAGGGCAACATCAAGGGCAACCTGAAAGAACAGAAAAATAATATGTATTAAAAACCATGAAATGGTTATAGGGCAGGCTACTCTTTATGATCATCTCTGTATTACCCTTCCAATATTAGGCTTGTTTTCTTGTCCTGTTTTGGAGTATTTTCAAGCCATTTCTACAATTGTCAATTACCTTCAGTCTGTACTCTAGCTTGAGTATGTGGCAGTTGAGGATGGTTGGAGTGAGTTCTGCAGAGATGGTGAAGAGCTTGGTCACAATCTGTCTGCTGGACGAAGCAATAGACTCGCCTTTTTCTTTCACAAGGTTTTGCGTGTCGACTCTTCTTTCCCCTCGGGCAAAGAAACTCTTCTTTTCATAAAAGTAGAAAATGGGCTTGATTGTGCGTGTTGAGCTGTTGGTGATATGTGCTGTGACTTCCAATGTCTCACCTGTAAAATATTTACAGATGCAGAAAAATCCATATTATCAATTTGAATAGCCATTGACATCATACATTTCTATGACATAGAACAATGTGATTGGAGGTGGTCTGACAACAGTGAACTGGAACTATTTTAACACTTATGTGGCACCAAAACTTGAACCCTTGTCCTTGTTTTACTACAGTATAGGCCTTTAGCCCCAGGGTAGTGGAACTGATCATGTAGTGCTGATGCTACTCATTTCTACAAGTTGCTGTTGAATCATTACCTTGCTGGTATCCCATCTTCTCAGTGTGAATACTCATAGAGATGTTTCCAGACGCAAAGAACACAATATCCTTATCCTTGGTCCCATGCTGAGGTTCCTGAAAAGGCGCAACAGTGATGCAACAGTTTTGACACAACATACCTGTAGAATGTGATAATGATCTCTTGTGCAATGACAGTAGTGCTAGGTGTATCGTAGCCCGTTCCTGCAGTCAATGACCAAAAGCCCCTCTTTGGCCTCATGGGTGGAATGTTATTAATATTTTTCATAATTTCATCATTAATCAAGTTTTTTTGTTTACGACGGAAATCCGGTGTTTCTCTGTCCAATGGTTTTGCTATATTTCAGTCTTCTGTGATGTATATAAAGCGGGAATATAGGAATGCAAACTCAAAATTGTAATTCTATATCTGACATGGTACAGCTGTCTTCTTTTTTTTAAGCCCATAACCATGTGCGGGATGTGTATACTTTTGTTTCAAAGTCGATTTGTTTAAGACAACCAAGAATCACTCTGTGTGACTCTGATTTACCCCAGTGCAGTAAAAGGTTAAATGCCCAGTGCAGTAAAAGGTTAAATGCCCAGTGCAGTAAAAGGTTAAAGGCCCAGTGCAGTAAAAGGTTAAAGGCCCAGTGCAGTAAAAGGTTAAATGCCCAGTGCAGTAAAAGGTTAAATGCCCAGTGCAGTAAAAGGTTAAATGCCCAGTGCAGTAAAAGGTTAAAGGCCCAGTGCAGTAAAAGGTTAAATGCCCAGTGCAGTAAAAGGTTAAAGGCCCAGTGCAGTAAAAGTTTAAAGGCCCAGTGCAGTAAAAGGTTAAAGGCCCAGTGCAGTAAAAGGTTAAAGGCCCAGTGCAGTAAAAGGTTAAATGCCCAGTGCAGTAAAAGGTTAAAGGCCCAGTGCAGTAAAAGGTTAAATGCCCAGTGCAGTAAAAGGTTAAAGGCCCAGTGCAGTAAAAGGTTAAAGGCCCAGTGCAGTAAAAGGTTAAATGCCCAGTGCAGTAAAAGGTTAAAGGCCCAGTGCAGTAAAAGGTTAAAGGCCCAGTGCAGTAAAAGGTTAAATGCCCAGTGCAGTAAAAGGTTAAAGGCCCAGTGCAGTAAAAGGTTAAAGGCCCAGTGCAGTAAAAGGTTAAAGGCCCAGTGCAGTAAAAGGTTAAATGCCCAGTGCAGTAAAAGGTTAAAGGCCCAGTGCAGTAAAAGGTTAAAGGCCCAGTGCAGTAAAAGGTTAAAGGCCCAGTGCAGTAAAAGGTTAAAGGCCCAGTGCAGTAAAAGGTTAAAGGCCCAGTGCAGTAAAAGGTTAAATGCCCAGTGCAGTAAAAGGTTAAATGCCCAGTGCAGTAAAAGGTTAAAGGCCCAGTGCAGTAAAAGGTTAAAGGCCCAGTGCAGTAAAAGGTTAAAGGCCCAGTGCAGTAAAAGGTTAAAGGCCCAGTGCAGTCAAAGGTTAAATGCCCAGTGCAGTCAAAGGTTAAATGCCCAGTGCAGTAAAAGGTTAAAGGCCCAGTGCAGTAAAAGGTTAAATGCCCAGTGCAGTAATCAATCAATCAATCAATCAATTTTATTTTATATAGCCCTTCGTACATCAGCTAATATCTCGAAGTGCTGTACAGACACCCAGCCTAAAACCCCAAACAGCTAGTAATGCAGGTGTAGAAGCACGGTGGCTAGGAAAAACTCCCTAGAAAGGCCAAAACCTAGGAAGAAACCTAGAGAGGAACCAGGCTATGAGGGGTGGCCAGTCCTCTTCTGGCTGTGCCGGGTGGAGATTATAACAGAACTATGCCAAGATGTTCAAAAATGTTCATAAGTGACAAGCATGGTCAAATAATAATCATGAATAATTTTCAGTTGGCTTTTCATAGCCGATCATCAAGAGTTGAAAAACAACAGGTCTGGGACAGGTGGCGGTTCCATAACCGCAGGCAGAACAGCTGAAACTGGAATAGCAGCAAGGCCAGGCGGACTGGGGACAGCAAGGAGTCACCACGGGCGGCAGTCCCGACGCATGGTCCTAGGGCCCAGGTCCTCCGAGAGAAAGAAAGAGAGAAGGAGAAAATTAGAGAGAGCCAAGATTTTCAAAATTTCCATAAATGACAAGCATGGTCAAATAATAATCAGGAATAAATCTCAGTTGGCTTTTCATAGCCGATCATTAAGAGTTGAAAACAGCAGGTCTGGGACAGGTAGGGGTTCCATAACCGCAGGCAGAACAGTTGAAACTGGAATAGCAGCAAGGCCAGGCGGACTGGGGACAGCAAGGAGTCACCACGGCCGGTAGTCCCGACGTATGGTCCTAGGGCTCAGGTCCTCCGAGAGAAAGAAAGAGAGAAGGAGAAAATTAGAGAGAGCCAAGATTTTCAAAATGTTCATAAATGACAAGCATGGTCAAATAATAATCAGGAATAAATCTCAGTTGGCTTTTCATAGCCGATCATTAAGAGTTGAAAACAGCAGGTCTGGGACAGGTAGGGGTTCCGTAACCACAGGCAGAACAGTTGAAACTGGAATAGCAGCAAGGCCAGGCGGACTGGGGACAGCAAGGTGTCATCATGCCCGGTAGTCCTGACGTATGGTCCTAGGGCTCAGGTTCTCAGAGAGAAAGAGAGAACGAGAGAATTAGAGAGAGCATACTTAAATTCACACAGGACACTGGATAAGACAGGAGAAGTACTCCAGGTAACCAACTGACCCTAGCCCCCCGACACAAACTACTGCAGCATAAATACTGGAGGCTGAGACAGGAGCGGTCAGGAGACACTGTGGCCCCATCCGAAGAAACCCCCGGACAGGGCCAAATAGGAAGGATATAACCCCACCCACTTTGCCAAAGCACAGCCCCCGCACCACTAGAGGGAAATCCTCAACCACCAACTTACAATCCTGAGACAAGGCCGAGTATAGCCCACAAAGGTCTCCACCACAGCACAAACCAAGGGGGGGCGCCAACCCAGACAGGAAGATCACGTCAGTAACTCAACCCACTCAAGTGACGCACCCCTCCTAGGGACGGCATGAAAGAGCACCAGCAAGCCAGTGACTCAGCCCCTGTAACAGGGTTAGAGGCAGAGAATCCCAGTGGAGAGAGGGGAACCGGCCTGGCAGAGACAGCAAGGGCGGTTCGTTGCTCCAGAGCCTTTCCGTTCACCTTCACACTCCTGGGCCAGGCTACACTCAATCATATGACCTACTGAAGAGATAAGTCTTCAGTAAAGACTTAAAGGTTGAGACCGAGTCTGCGTCTCTCACATGGGTAGGCAGACTGTTCCATAAAAATGGAGATCTATAGGAGAAAGCCCTGCCTCCCGCTGTTTGCTTAGAAATTCTAGGGACAATTAGGAGGCCTGCGTCTTGTGACCGTAGCGTACGTATTGGTATGTACGGCAGGACCAACTCGGAAAGATAGGTAGGAGCAAGCCCATGTAACGCTTTATAGGTTAACAGTAAAACCTTGAAATCAGCCCTTGCCTTAACAGGAAGCCAGTGTAGGGAAGCTAGCACTGGAGTAATATGATCAAATTTCTTGGTTCTAGTCAGGATTCTAGCAGCCGTATTTAGCACTAACTGAAGTTTATTTAGTGCTTTATCCGGGTAGCCGGAAAGTAGAGCATTGCAGTAGTCTAACCTAGAAGTAACAAATGCATGGATTAATTTTTCTGCATCATTTTTGGACAGAAAATTTCTGATTTTTGCAATGTTACGTAGATGGAAAAAAGCTGTCCTTGAAACAGTCTTGATATGTTCGTCAAAAGAGAGATCAGGGTCAAGAGTAACGCCGAGGTCCTTCACAGTTTTATTTGAGACGACTTTACAACCATCAAGATGAATTGTCAGATTTAACAGAAGATCTCTTTGTTTCTTGGGACCTAGAACAAGCATCTCTGTTTTGTCCGAGTTTAAAAGTAGAAAGTTTTCAGCCATCCACTTCCTTATGTCTGAAACACAGGCTTCTAGCGAGGGCAATTTTGGGGCTTCACCATGTTTCATTGAAATGTACAGCTGTGTGTCATCCGCATAGCAGTGAAAGTTAACATTATGTTTTCGAATAACATCCCCAAGAGGTAAAATATATAGTGAAAACAATAGTGGTCCTAAAACGGAACCTTGAGGAACACCGAAATGTACAGTTGATTTGTCAGAGGACAGACCATTCACAGAGACAAACTGATATCTTTCCGACAGGTAAGATCTAAACCAGGCCAGAACTTGTCCGTGTAGACCAATTTGGGTTTCCAGTCTCTCCAAAAGAATGTGGTGATCGATGGTGTCAAAGGCAGCACTAAGGTCTAGTAGCACGAGGACAGATGCAGAGCCTCGGTCTGACGCCATTAAAAGGTCATTTACCACCTTCACAAGTGCAGTCTCAGTGCTATGATGGGGTCTAAAACCAGACTGAAGCATTTCGTATACATTATTTGTCTTCAGAAAGGCAGTGAGTTGCTGCGCAACAGCTTTTTCTAAAATCTTTGAGAGGAATGGAAGATTCGATATAGGCCGATAGTTTTTTATATTTTCCGGGTCAAGGTTTGGCTTTTTCAAGAGAGGCTTTATCACTGCCACTTTTAGTGAGTTTGGTACACATCCGGTGGATAGAGAGCTGTTTATTATGTTCAACATAGGAGGGCCAAGCACAGGAAGCAGCTCCTTCAGCAGTTTAGTAGGAATAGGATCCAGTATGCAGCTTGAAGGTTTAGAGGCCATGATTATTTTCATCATTGTGTCAAGAGATATAGTACTAAAACACTTAAGTGTCTCTCCCGATCCCAGGCCCTCGCAGAGCTGTGCAGATCCAGGACAGCTAAGCCCTGGAGGAATACGCAGATTCAAAGAGGAGTCCGTAATTTGCTTTCTAATGGTCATGATCTTTTCCTCAAAGAAGTTCATGAATTTATTACTGCTGAAGTGAAAGCCATCCTCTCTTGGGGAATGCTGCTTTTTAGTTAGTTTCGCAACAGTATCAAAAAGAAATTTTGGATTGTTCTTATTTTCCTCGATTAAGTTGGAAAAGTAGGATGAGCGAGCAGCAGTGAGGGCTCTTCGGTACTGCACGGTACTGTCTTTCCAAGCTAGTCGGAAGACTTCCAGTTTGGTGTGGCGCCATTTCCGTTCCAATTTCCTGGAAGCTTGCTTCAAAGCTCGGGTATTTTCTGTATACCAGGGAGCTAGTTTCTTATGACAAATGTTTTTCGTTTTTAGGGGTGCAACTGCATCTAGGGTATTGCGCAAGGTTAAATTGAGTTCCTCAGTTAGGTGGTTAACTGATTTTTGTCCTCTGACGTCCTTGGGTAGGCAGAAGGAGTCTGGAAGGGCATCAAGGAATTTTTGTGTTGTCTGAGAATTTATAGCACGACTTTTGATGCTCCTTGGTTGGGGTCTGAGCAGATTATTTGTTGCGATTGCAAACGTAATAAAATGGTGGTCCGATAGTCCAGGATTATGTGGAAAAACATTAAGATCTACAACATTTATTCCATGGGACAAAACTAGGTCCAGAGTATGACTGTGGCAGTGAGTAGGTCCAGAGACATGTTGGACAAAACCCACTGAGTCGATAATGGCTCCGAAAGACTTTTGGAGTGGGTCTGTGGACTTCTCCATGTGAATATTAAAATCACCAAAAATTAGAATATGATCTGCTATGACTACAAGGTCTGATAGGAATTCAGGAAACTCAGAGAGGAACGCTGTATATGGCCCAGGAGGCCTGTAAACAGTAGCTATAAAAAGTGATTGAGTAGGCTGCATAGATTTCATGACTAGAAGCTCAAAAGACGAAAACGCCATTTTTATTTTGTAAATTGAAATTTGCTATCGTAAATGTTAGCAACACCTCCGCCTTTGCGGGATGCACGGGGGATATGGTCACTAGTGTAACCAGGAGGTGAGGCCTCATTTAACACAGTAAAAGGTTAAAGGCCCAGTGCAGTAAAAGGTTAAAGGCCCAGTGCAGTCAAATGTTAAATGCCCAGTGCAGTAAAAGGTTAAAGGCCCAGTGCAGTCAAAGTTTAAAGGCCCAGTGCAGTAAAAGTTTAAAGGCCCAGTGCAGTAAAAGTTTAAAGGCCCAGTGCAGTCAAAAGCATGATCTTATTGTGTTTTCTACATATTTCCACACTGTGAGGTTGGAATAGTACTGTGGAATTGTGAAAATTATGATAATGCCCTTTTAGTGTAAGAGCTGTTTGAAAAGACCACCTGACATTTCAGCCTGTTTTGGTGGGATGGAGTTTTGGCCTGCCTGGTGACATCATCAGGCTGTAAATGAGTTAATAAACCAATAACAAAGATAGCTCCAAACCTCTGCCAATAGCAGCTAGTTTTCAGCTTTTCCCTCCCCACTCAGACCACTCTCAGACAGTCCTAGCAACAGTTTTGCTTGAGAAAAGGCTCTTTGCTAAGAAGCCATTTTTGTTTCTTTTTGACTATTATTGTAAGGTACTTAATTGTTACCCTGAAATAATTTGATATTGAGATAAAAAATGACTTCATTGGACCTTTAGGAAACACTCTTTGCTACAGTATATGGAGATCAGTGCAGTCTGATCATATGACAGTATACAGCAGTTCCACAGGTTCATACCATTAATGCAGGAAGAGATATGTCTGCTTTGGAGATGAAGGTGAACTTAGTCTTGGCTGTCTTGTCCACCTTCATTGATCTGCTCAACTTTGCCTCCAACGAGTAGACAATATTGCCTCGCCTGGCTTTGAAGGTGCTTGGTATATTTCAGAGAAATATAGGATTATAATTACTATAAGGTAATAACAGACAACATATTTGACAAATATGCATTTGTTTTTACTCAAATAGTCTAATTTTCAGTCAAATGTACAGTGTGTGTGTGTGTGTGTGTGTGTGTGTGTGTGTGTGTGTGTGTGTGTGTGTGTGTGTGTGTGTGTGTGTGTGTGTGTGTGTGTGTGTGTGTGTGTGTGTGTGTGTGTGTGTGTGTGTGTGTGTGTGTGTGACATTTTTCTTGCCTGAGTAGCCTCGTTTCACCTCCAAAAATACAATTAAAACCATCTAGTGTTCAGCGAAATAACAACACAATGCCAATACAGGTAGCCTAGTCAAATAATTAACATCCAATCACATTAACCATTCCTCTCTCGCGGGAATTCCACTAACGGTCCATATGTAGCCAAACGTAGCTGCTGCTCATGTTGGTATCTGTACTGATGGCGCAAAAGCCATGACAGGGAGACATAGTGGAGTGGTAACACGTGTGCAAGCAGTTGCTCCCGATGCCACTTGGGTACACTGCAGCATCCCCCGAGAGGCTCTTGCTGCCAAAGGAATGCCTGAGAGCTTGAAAGACGTTTTGGACACTACAGTGAAAATGGTTAACTTTGTTAAAGGAAGTCCCCTGAACTCTCGTGTATTTTCTGCACTATGCAATGATATGGGCAGCGACCATGTAGCGCTTTTACAACATACAGAAGTGCGCTGGTTATCAAGGGGCAAAGAATTGACATGTTTTTTGGAATTGAGAGACAAGCTTAAAGTTTTCTTTACTGACCATAATTTTAACTTGTCTGACAGCTTGCATTATGATGAGTTTCTCACATGACTGGTCTATCTGGGTGATGTTTTTTCTCGCCTGAATGATCTGAATCTAGGATTACAGGGACTCTCCGCAACTACAGTATATTCAATGTGCGGGACAAAATTGAATCTATGATTAATTAAGAAGTTGGAGCTCTTCTCTGTCTGCATTAACAAAGACAACACACAGGTCTTTCCATCATTGTATGATTTTTTGTGTGCAAATGAACTCAAGCTTACGGACAATGTCAAATGTGATATAGCGAAGCACCTGAGTGAGTTGGGTGCGCAATTACGCAGGTAGTTTCCTGAAACGGATGACACAAACAACTGGATTCATTATCCCTTTCATGCCCTGCCTACAGTCCACTTACCGATATCTGAACAAGAGTGCCTCATCGAAGTTCTGTGAAAATTGAATTTAATCAGAAGCCATTGCCAGATTTCTGGATTGGGCTGCGCTCAGAGTATACTGCCTTGGCAAATCACGCTGTTAAAACAATGATGCCCTTTGCAACCACGTACCTACACTACCGTTCAAAAGTTTGGGGTCACTTAGAAATGTCCTTGTTTTTGAAAGAAAAGCTATTTTCTTTTCCATTTTCCATTTTTTTCCTCTCCGGGATGCTGGCCTTCTAGGCAGAGTTCCTCTGTCCAGTGTCTGTGGTCTTTCGCCCATCTTAATCTTTTCTTTTTATTGGCCAGTCTGAGATATGTCTTTCTCTTTACAACTCTGCCTAGAAGGCCAGCATCCCAGAGTCGCCTCTTCACTGTTGACGTTGAGACTGGTGTTTTGCGGGTACTATTTAATGAAGCTGCCAGTTGAGGACTTGTGAGGTGTCTGTTTCTCAAACTAGACACTCTAATGTACTTGTCCTCTTGCTCAGTTGTGCACCAGGGCCTCCCACTCCTCTTTCTATTCTGGTTAGAGCCAGTTGGCGCTGTTCTGTGAAGGGAGTAGTACACAGCGTTGTACGAGATCTTCAGTTTCTTGGCAATTTCTCGCATGGAATAGCCTTCATTTCTCAGAACAAAAATAGACTGACGAGTTTCAGAAGAAAGTTTCTTTGTTTCTGGCCATTTTGAGCCTGTAATCGAACCCACAAATGCTTATGCTCCAGATACTCAACTAGTCTAAAGAAGGCCAGCTGTATTGTTTCTTTAATCAGAACAACAGTTTTCAGCTGTGCTAACATAATTGCAAAAGGGTTTTCTAATGATCAATTAGCCTTTTAAAATTATAAACTTGGATTAGCTAACACAACGTGCCATTGGAACACAGGAGTGATGGTTGCTGATATGGGCCTCTGTACGCCTATGTAGATATTCCACAAAAAAATCTGCCGTTTCCAGCTACTATAGTCATTTCCCAAAGATTGGAAAGCTGCTGCGGTCATACCCCTCTTCAAAGGGGGTGACACTCTAGACCCAAACTGCTACAGACCTATATCTATCCTACCCTGTCTTTCTAAGGTCTTCGAAAGCCAAGTTAACAAACAGATTACCATTTCGAATCCCATCGTACCTTCTCCGCTATGCAATCTGGTTTCAGAGCTGGTCATGGGTGCACCTCAGCCACGCTCCGGGTCCAAAACGATATCATAACCGCCATCGATAAGAGACATTACTGCGCAGCCGTATTCATCGACCTGGCCAAGGCTTTCGACTCTGTCAATCACCACATTCTTATTGGCAGACTCGACAGCCTTGGTTTCTCAAATGATTGCCTCGCCTGGTTTACAACCTACTTCTCTGATAGAGTTGAGTGTGTCAAATCGGAGGGCCTGTTGTCCAGACCTCTGACAGTCTCTATGGGGGTGACACAGGGTTCAATTCTCGGGCCTACTCTCTTCTCTGTATACATCAATGATGTTGCTCTTGCTGCTTGTGACTCTCTGATCCACCTCTACGCAGACGACACCATTCTGTATACTTCTGGCCCTTCTTTGGACACTGTGTTAACTAACCTCCAGACGAGCTTCAATGCCATACAACTCTCCTTCCGTGGCCTCCAACTGCTCTTAAACGCAAGTAAAATTAAATGCATGCTATTCAATCGATCACTGCCTGCACCTGCTCGCCCGTCCAGCATCACTACTCTGGACGGCTCTGACTTAGAATACGTGGACAGCTACAAATACCTAGATGTCTGGTTAGACTGTAAACTCTCCTTCCAGACTCACATTAAGCATCTCCAATCCAAAATTAAATCTAGAATCGGCTTCCTATATCGCAACAAAGCATCCTTCACTCATGCTGCCAAACATACCCTCGTAAAACTGACCATCCTACCGATCCTCGACTTCGGTGATGTCATCTATAAAATAGCCTCCAACACTCTACTCAACAAACTGGATGCAGTCTATCACAGTGTCATCCGTTCTGTCACCAAAGCCCCATATACTACCCACCATTGCGACCTCTACACTCTCGTTGGTTGGCCCTCGCTTCATACTCGTCGCCAAACCCACTGGCTACAGGTTATCTACAAGTCTCTGCTAAGTAAAGCCCCGCCTTATCTCAGCTCACTGGTCACCATAGCAGCACCCACTCGTAGCACGCGCTCCAGCAGGTATATCTCACTGGTCACCCCCAAAGCCAATTCCTCCTTTGGTCGTCTCTCCTTCCAGTTCTCTGCTGCCAATGACTGGAACGAACTACAAAAATCTCTGAAGCTGGAAACACTTATCTCCCTCACTAGCTTTAAGCACCAGCTGTCAGAGCAGCTCACAGATTACTGCACCTGTACATAGCCCATCTATAATTTATCCCAAACAACTACCGCTTCCCCTACTGTTTTTATTTATTTTGCTCCTTTGCACCCCATTATTTCTATTTCTACTTTGCACATTCTTCCACTGCAAATCTACCATTCCAGTGTTTTACTTGCTATATTGTATTTACCTCGCCACCATGGCCTTTTTTTGCCTTTACCTCCCTTATCTCACCTCATTTGCTCACATTGTATATAGACTTATTTTTCTACTGTGTTATTTACTGTATGTTTTGTTTATTCCATGTGTAACTCTGTGTTGTTGTATGTGTCAAATTGCTATGCTTTAACTTGGCCAGGTCGCAGTTGCAAATGAGAATTTGTTCTCAACTAGCCTACCTGGTTAAATAAAGGTGAAATAAAATTAAAAATTAAAAATTTATTTACAACATTAACAATGTCTCTTGTCTCTTAATTGCTGTAAGTCTGTTGTTAATTTGTTTACAGAGAATTAGTACTGTATTTGGTCAAACACAATTTTTTCCCCAACAGTTTGCTAAGAGCTGGCAGCAAGCTGATAGGTCTGTTGTTAGAACCAGTAAAGGCCGCTTTACCACTCTTGGGTAACAGAATGACTTTGGCTTCCCTTCATGCCTGAGGACAAATACTTTCCTCTAGGCTTAGATTAAAGATATGACAGATAGGAGTGGCTATAGAGTCAGCTACCATCCTGACTCTACCATCCAGCTACCATCATCTTGGCCATGTTCTGTTATAATTTTCTACACTTGCCAGGAGGTTAGTAGTTATTAATCGATAACAATCCTTTTTACACCTCTCCAACACTAACTTTACAAAATTCAAACTTGCAATGCTTTTCTTTAATATATACAGTATAAATATTTGTATATACATGAGTATGATGGCTCACTGTTCATTGTTGGCATTTCCTGCCTAAGTTTGCCCACTTTGCCAATTAAGTCATCATTAAAACAATTGCCAACATCAATTGGTTTTATGATGAATACGCCATCTGATTCAATGTAAGATGGAGTTCAATTTGTCTTTCTGCCCATAATTTCATTTAAAGTACTCTGTTTTTTCCACCATTCATCTTGCCTTCATAATACAGTTTCTTCTTCTTTTTATTGAGTTTAGTCACATAATTTCTCAATTTTCAGTTAAGTCAGCCAGTCAGATGTGCAGCCACACTTATAGCCACTCCTTTTGCCCCATCTCTTTCAAGTATACAGTTTTTCAATTCATCACCAATCCATGGAGCCTTAACAGTCAGTTTCTTAATAGGTGCATGTTTATCAATAATTGGAAGAACTAATTTAATAAATGTGTCAAGTGCAGCGTCTGGATGCTCCTTTTTAATCACATCAGACCAAAAAATATTTGTAAAATCATCCACATAACAATCACAGCAAAACTTTTTGTATGATATCTTTTACACTATTTTAGGTCAAGCTTTTAGAACTTTGGCTTTCCTGGATATTGCCACAATATTGTGATCACTGCATCCAATGGGTACAGATACAGCTTTAGAACAGAGTTCTACAGTATTAGTAAAAATGTAATCAATACATGTGGATGATCTTGTTCCTGTAGTGTTTGTAAACACCCTGGTAGGTTGATGAATAACCTGAACCAGATTGCAGGCACTGGTTACAGAGAAAACTTTGTCTTGGATAGACAGCTTGATGACAACCAGTCAATATTCAGGTCCCCAAGAAAGTTGACCTCTCTGTTTACATCACATACACTATCAAGCATTTCACACATATTATTTAGATACTGACTGTTAGCACATGGTGCCCTATAGCAACACCCCAAAAGAAAAGGCTTTAGATGTGCCAGGTGAACCTGCAACCACAGCAATTCAATAACACTTGACGTAAGATATGCTCTAAGCATTACAGGGATATGGCATCTGAATATATACAGCAATACCTCCCCCATAAGCATTCCTGTCTCTACTACAGATGTTATATCATTGTATTGCTACTGCTGTATCATCAAATTAATTATCTAAGTTCCAACTCTCTAGAGACCGCAGGAGCAGTAGAGATACTCTTAATGATCGGCTATGAAAAGCCAACTGACATTTACTCCTGAGGTGCTGACTTGCTGCACCCTCGACAACTACTGTGATTATTATTATTTGACCATGCTGGTCATTTATGAACATTTGAACATCTTGGCCATGTTCTGTTATAATCTCCACCCGGCTCAGCCAGAAGAGGACTGGCCACCCCTCATAGCCTGGTTCCTCTCTAGGTTTCTTCCTAGGTTTTGGCCTTTCTAGGGAGTTTTTCCTAGCCACCGTGCTTCTACACCTGCATTGCTTGCTGTTAGGGGTTTTAGGCTGGGTTTCTGTACAGCACTTTGAGATATCAGCTGATGTACGAAGGGCTATATAAATAAATTTGATTTGATTTGATTTAAGTGAGTCTCAGAAATGGCTACTCTATTAATGTTATCTGATGTTAGAGAGTTATTGATTTAATTAACTTAATTTCTAAGACTACATATATTAATATGGACTATTTTCAGCCCTTTCCTGGGTAGTTAATCTATTATGTTTATAGACATAATATGGAAAAGAGCAAACAAAGCAAGATAAAAAATAGACATTCAGCAGTCCATTAATCAGTTGGTGTGTGTAAGTATGTGTGTGTGTGTGTGTGTGCTGCAGGGTTGAATCTACACTACATGGCCTGGCTCGCAGTCACCGTTCCAATTCATCCCAAAGGTGTTCGATGAGGTTGAGGTCAGGGCTCTGTGCAGACCAGCCAACTTCTTCCACACCGATCTCGACAAACTATTTCTGTATGGACCTCACTTTGTGCATGCTGATACAGGAAAGGGCCTTCAGCAAACTGTTGCCACAAAGTTGGAAGTACAGAATCGTCTAGAATGTCATTGTATGCTGTAATATTAAGATTTCCCTTCACTGGAACTAAGGGGCCTAGCATGAACCATGAAAAACAGCCTCAGACCATTATTCCTCCTTGCATGTAGCGTTCTCCTGGCATCTGACAAACCCAAATTCGTCCATCGGACTGCCAGATGGTAAAGCGTGATTCATCGCTCCAGAGAACGTGTTTCCACTGCTTCAGAGTCCAATGGCGATGAGCTTTACACCACTTCAGCCAACACATGGCATTGAGCATGGTGATCTTAGGCTTGTGTGCGGCTGCTCGACAAGGAAACCCATTTAATGAAGCTCCCAGCAAACAGTTCTTGTGCTGACATTGCTTCCAGAGGCAGTTTGAAACTCGGTAGCAACCAAGGACCAGTGGTGTAAAGTACTTCAGTAAAAATACTTTGAAGTACTAAACTAGTTTTTTGGGGGTATCTGTACTTTACTATTTATATTTTTGACTACTTTTACTTTTACTTCACTACATTGCTAAAGAGGATAATGTATTTTTTACTCCATACATTTTCCCTGACACCCAAAAGTACTTGTTACATTTTGAATGCTTAGCAGGACAGGAAAATTGTCAAATTCACGCTCTTAAAAGAGAAAATCCTTGGACATCCCTACTGCATCTGATCTGGTGGACTCACTACACACAAATGCTTCGTTTGTAAATGGTGTCTGAGTGATGGAGTGTGCCCATTGCTATCAGTAAATTAAAAAATCCTGAAAATCGTGCCGTCTGGTTTGCTTAATATAAGGAATTTGAAATTATTTATACTTTTACTTTTACTTTTGATACTTAAGTATATTTAAAACCAAACACTTTTACTCAAGTAGTATTTTACTGGGTAACTTTCACTTTTACTTCAGTCATTATCTATTTCTGTATCTTTACTTTTCCTCAAGTATGACAATCGGGTACTTTTTCCACCACTGCCAAGGACAGACAATTTTTACGCGGTACGTGCTTCAGCACTCGGCTGTCCTGTTCTGTGAGCTTGTGTGGCCTACCACTTCGCGGCTGTATATATACAGTGCATACGGAAAGTATTCAGAACCCTTCACTTTTTAAATTTTGTTACGTTACAGCCTTATTCTAAAATGTATTAAATGTTTTTCCCCCTCATCAATCTACACATAATAACAAAGTAAATCATGTTTTTATACATTTTAACAAATGTATTAAAAAATACAAAATAAAATATTCCATTTAGATAATATTCAGACCCTTTACTCAGTACTTTGTTTTTGTTGAAGCACCCTTGGCAGTGATTACAGCCACGAGTCTTCTTGGTTATGACGCTACAAGCTTGGTGTAATGTGGTGCGTGCTGGTGGCACGGAAGTCAGGTGCAGGAGAATGAACTTGGTAAAAAACGGAGCTGTTTAATAAACATCAAAACCTCCGAAAACCAAAGTATACAAAATAACAAATAGAGGGTGCAAAACCTGTCGCAAACCAGAAATAACAATAAACACCTACATACAACAAACAATCTCTGACAAGGAAATGAGGGGAAACAGAGGGTTAAATACACAACATGTATTTGATGGGATTGGAACCAGGTCTGTAGGAAGACAAGACAAAACAAACGGAAAATGAAAAATGGATCAATGATGGCTAGAAGGTCGGTGACGTCGATCGCCGAACACCGTCCGGATCAAGGAGAGGGACCGACTTCGGTGGAAGACCCGGAGGGTGAGGCACAGAACGATCCGGATGGAGACGGTGGAAATCTCGCAGCATAGAAGGATCCAACACGTCCTCCACCGGAACCCAGCATCAATCCTTCGGACATTTTACATTTACATTTACATTTTAGTCATTTAGCAGACGCTCTTATCCAGAGCGACTTACAGTAGAGTGCATACATTTTATTACATTTTTACATACTGAGACAAGGATATCCCTACCGGCCAAGAGCAGACGCTCTTATCCAGAGCGACTTACAGTAGAGTGCATACATTTTATTACATTTTTTTTTTTTTTTTTTTTTACATACTGAGACAAGGATATCCCTACCGGCCAAACCCTCCCTACCGGCCAAACCCTCCCTAACCCGGACGACGCTATGCCAATTGTGCGTCGCCCCACGGACCATACCCCTCCCAGTCCACGAGGTACTGAAGGCCCCTCACCCGACGTCTTGAATCCAGTATGGAACGAACGGAGTACGCCGGGTCCCCCTCGATGTCCAGAGGGGGCGGGAGGAACCTCCCGCACCTCAGACTCCTGGAGTGGACCAGCCACCACCGGCCTGAGGAGAGACACATGGAACGAGGGGTTAATAGGGTAATTGGGGGGAATTTGTAACCTATAACATACCTCGTTCACTCTCCTCAGGACTTTAAATGCCCCCACAAACCGCGGACCCAGATTCTGGCAGGGCAGGCGAAGGGGCAGGTTTCGGGTCGAGAGCCAGACCCTATCCACTGGTGCGAACACCGGGGCCTCACTGCGGTGACGGTCTGCCCCACTTCCTGGCGCATCACGGCGCGCAGAAGATGGACATGAGCAGCGTTCCATGTCTCCTCCGCGCGCCGGAACCAGTCGTCCACCGCAGGAGCCTCGGTCTGACTCTGATGCCAAGGAGCCAGAAACGGCTGATACCCCAATACACACTGGAAGGGGGTGAGGTTTGTGGAGGAGTGGCGGAGCGAGTTCTGGGCATTCTCTGCCCAGAGCACGAACGCTGCCCACTCCCCCGGTCGGTCCTGGGAATAAGACCTCAGAAACCTACCCACATCCTGGTTTACTCTCTCCACCTGCCCGTTACTCTCGGGGTGAAAACCTGAGGTAAGGCTAACCGAGATCCCTAGACGTTCCATGAACGCCTTCCAGACCCTTGAAGTGAACTCGGGACCTCGATCAGACACTATATCCTCAGGCACCTCGTAGTGCTGGAAGACGTGTGTAAACAAGGCCTCCGCAGTCTTTAGGGCCGTAGGGAGACCGGGCAGAGGGAGGAGACGGCAGGACTTAGAGAAACGATCCACAACGACCAGGATAGTGGTGTTTCCATGTGAAGGAGGAAGATCAGTCAGGAAATCCACTGACAGATGCGACCATGGTCGTTGTGGAACGGGTAAGGGTTGTAACTTACCTCTGGGCAGGTCTCTAGGAGCCTTGCACTGGGCGCACACCGAGCAGGAGGTAACATAAACCCTCACGTCCTTAGCTAAAGTGGGCCACCAGTACTTCTCACTAAGACAGCGCACCGTCCGACCGATACCAGGATGACCAGAGGAGGGTGACGTATGGGCCCAATAGATTAGCCGGTCGCGGACAGCAGACGGAACGTACAGACGCCCAGCCGGACATTGAAGGGGAGCGGGCTCTGTACGCAACGCCTGCTCAATGTCCGAGTCCAGCTCCCACACTACCGGTGCCACCAGGCAAGAGGCCGGGAGTATTGGAGTGGGATCCATGGGCCACTCCTCTGTATCTTACAGCCGGGACAATGCGTATGCCTTAGCGTTCTGAGAGCCTGGTCTGTATGAAAGAGTAAATACAAAACGGGTGAAAAACATGGCCCACCTTGCCTGGCGAGGGTTCAGTCTCCTCGCCACCCGGATGTACTCCAGATTACGGTGGTCAGTCCAGATAAGAAAAGGGTGTTTAGCCCCCTCAAGCCAATGTCTCCATGCCTTCAAGGCCTTGACGACAGCCAACAGCTCCTGGTCCCCCACATCATAGTTTCACTCTGCCGGGCTGAGCTTCTTCGAGAAGAAGGCACAGGGGCGGAGCTTCGGTGGCGTACCCGAGTGCTGAGAGAGCACCGCTCCTATTCCAGCCTCGGACGCGTCCACCTCCACTATGAACGCCAAAGAGGGATCCGGATTGGCCAGCATGGGAGCCGAGGTAAACAGAGCCCTCGGGTGACTAAAAGCCCTGTCCGCCTCAGCTGACCACTGCAAGCGCACCAGGCCCCCCTTCAGCAGTGAGGTAATGGGAGCTGCCAACTGACCAAAACCCCAGATAAACCTCCGGTAGTAGTTGGCAAACCCTAAGAACCGCTGCACCTCCTTTACCGTGGTGGGAGTCGGCCAATTACGCACGGCTGCAATGCGGTCATTCTCCATCTCCACCCCTGACGTGGAAATGTGATACCCTAGGAAGGAGACGGACTGTTGGAAGAACAGGCCTTGACGTACAGGTCATGCTCGAACAGGCGACCAAGCACTCTGCGCACCAGGGACACATGCTCAGTGCGTGTAGCGGAGTATATCAAAATGTCATCAATATACACTACTACACCCTGCCCGTGCAGGTCCCTGAAAATCTTGTCTACAAAGAAGACTGATGGCGCATTCATCAACCCGTACGGCATGACGAGGTACTCATAGTGCCCAGAGGTGGTACTGAAAGCCGTATTCCACTCGCCTCCCTCTCGGATACGCACCAGGTTGTAAGCGCTCCTGAGATCTAGTTTGGTGAAGAAGCGCGACCCGTGCATTGATTCTATCGCTATAGCAATGAGCTGTAGCGGGTAACTATACCTCACCGATAGTCAATACACTGGTGCAGACCCCCATCCTTCTTCTTCACAAAAAATAAACTTGAGGTGGGTGAAGTGGAGGACCGAATGTACCCCTGACGCAGGGATTCAGAGACATATGTTTCCATAGCCTCCGTCCTCCGTCACACCTGTATTTGGGGAGTTTCTCCCATTCTTCTCTGCAGATCCTCTCAAGCACTTAAAGTATTTCTCACTGGCATGGTATGTAACTGATGTTTTCAAGTGTGCTTTATATTCAGTCCAAGTCACAGTAGCTTTTCCTTTGGCAAAAGACAAAAAAGTGAGAGACTGGATATGCTGTGTATTGATATTCTAGTTTTGTCCCTTTAGGGCACCTGTAACCCCCCCCCCTTGCTTACCTATGTTGAAATGCTTGGGATGTTCTTCCTGTGAAACGCATTAAACAATGCCCACGTTAATTTCTACTCCCGTCTCATGTCCTGTCCTTATATTAGTTGTATAAGTAATAGTGTGCTATACACCAAAACTGGCGACGAGGAAGAAACGTTCTCACGTTTGTGCTCATTATCTTCGCCAGAAAGTCTGAGTTAAATTCGTAATTTTTTTCCACTGTAGAAAGACGCAAACAAAACGAGGAGCTAGCCAGTCGAGTGATGCTAGCTAGCTTTTGATGTCACAGCAACGAGACCCTCGAGGGATAGGAAGAGTTTCACTGCGGGAGAAAGTGAAGTTAGCGTGAGTTAAAAGAGGGAAAAAAAGGGTCTGGGAATAAGGGTCCGTCTGAAAAGTGAGAAAGAAAAATAAACCGAAAATGTCTGCATTGGTTGGAAATATAGGAACATTTGATGAATCTGTGGAACAATGGAGTTCTTACACAGAATGTTTTGAGTACTTTGTGTTGGCAAAGCAGAAGTCGTTGTGCCAACATTTTTGACTTGGGAGGAAAAACATTCAATCTACTGCGCAGCCTAGTAACGCCAAAAAACCTGGTGATAAATCATATGATGAAATTGTGGCTACCTTAAAACTTCTTATGGCTGCAGGGGCAGTATTGAGTAGCTTGGATAAAAGGTGCCCATTTCAAACGGCCTCGTACTCAATTCTTGCTCGTACAATATGCATATTATTATTACTATTGGATAGAAAACACTCTCAAGTTTCTAAAACCGTTTGAATTATATCTGTGAGTAAAACAGAACTCATTTTGCAGCAAACTTCCTGTCAGAAAGTGAAAAATCTGAAATCGAGGCTCTGTTCCAGGGCCTCCCTAATCATTTGCTTGAAATCTATTAGTATACATGCACTTCATACGCCTTCCACTAGATGTCAATAGGCTGTGAGGGGTGAAATGGGGTCTCTAGCTCTTTCTATGGTCAAAAGAGAGAACTTGGAATGACAGGACCCCAATTTCCTTTGTTCAGGAAGACGCGGAAAGGACTTCCGCATTGGCTTCTGAAAAGCTTTTGTTATAGACGGCTAATATCTCCGGCTTTGATTTTATTTGATAAATGTGACAATATCATCGTAAAGTATGTTTTTTCAATATAGTTTAATCAGATTATTGAAATTTTTTCGGGAGTTTTGGCGTGTTCCGTTCTCTGCGTTTGTTGACGATGGACAGCTTCGCGCCACTTGGCAAGTTTTGCTTGCTAATTCGAGAGGGAAAAAGGACATTCTAAATCCAAACAACGATTGTTCTGGACAAAGGACCACTTGTACAAGATTCTGATGGAAGCTCAACAAAAGTAGGACCCATTTATGATGTTATTTCCTATTTCTGTCGAAAATGTGTTGTTGCGTTTTCCGCCTTGATTTTTGGCGCTGTCTCGCTATAACGTAAGCTGCATGTCGTACTAAAGTTATTTTTAGAATTCTAACACGGCGATTGCATTAAGAACTAGTGTATCTATCATTTGCTGTACAACAAGTATTTTTTAGTAACGTTTATGATTAGTTATTTGGTCAGAATAGGTGAGTGTCAGAAATATATCCGGAGATTCTGGAAAATATTTGCTACGTTTTCACAATGTATAACCACGGATTTCAGCTCTAAATATGCATATTTTCGAACAAACCATATATGTATTGTGTAATATGATGTTATGGGACTGTCATCTGATGAAGTTTATGAAGGTTAGTGAAATAATTTATATCTTTTGCTGGTTTTGTCGCTATCGCTACTATTGCCTTGAATCAATGTAGTTGTGTGGTTGGCTATTGTAGTAAGCTAATATAATGCTATATTGTGTTTTCGCTGTAAAACACTTAAAGAATCGGAAATATTGGCTGGATTCACAAGATGTTTGTCTTTCATTTGCTGTACACCATGTATTTCACCATGTTTTATGATGAGTATTTAGGTATTTCAATTTGGTCTCTGTAATTGTTCTAGCTGCTTCGGTGCTATTTCCGATTGTAGCTGCAATGTAAAACTATGATTTATACCTCAAATATGCACATTTTTCGAACAAAACATAGATTTATTGTATAACATGTTATAAGACTGTCATCTGATGAAGTTGTTTCTTGGTTAGTTTGGTTGGTTCCTGGTTAGTTTGGTTGGTTTTGTGCAAGCCACCTGTGCTGTGAAAAATGTCTGTGCTTTTTTGTATTTGGTGGTGAGCTAACATAAATATACGTGGTGTTTTCGCTGTAAAACATTTTTAAAAATCGGACATGTTGGCTGGATTCACAAGATGTTTATCTTTCATTTGCTGTATTGGACTTGTTAATGTGTGAAAGTTAAATATTTCAAAAAAATATATTTTGAATTTCGCGCCCTGCACTTGGACTGGCTGTTGTCATATTGTGCCCGACTTCGGGCTTGCAGCCCAAAGAAGTTAAATCAAGAGGAGGGGGAATCAATCTCACAGTTTGTGGCTGTATTGAAACAGTTATCTGAACACTGTGAATTTGGGTGATAAATGAGTGACACTATACGTGATAGGTTAGTGTGTGGCATGCGCAGTGAGGCAATTCAGAAATGCCTTTTGACTGAGAGTAACTTAACATTGCAGAGAGCAATAGAAGTGAGTACGTCAATGGAAATGGCAAATAAAGACGCACAACAGCTAAGTGCATCAACCCAAGTGCATAAGGTGTCTACGTGGTTAAAAAACAAGGCAGGAGGTGGCAAGCCATGCTATCGCTGTGGGAAACCAGGTCACCAAGCAGAGGAGTGTTGGTGCAAAGACTTAGACTGGAGAAGTTGTGGGAGAAAAGGGTCACATCGAACGTGCATGTAAAAACAAAAAGACACAATCAAACAAAAGTACTGAACAAAGGAAAAGCGACTTCAGGGAGTACAAAAAGAAAGTGCATAAAATGGAGCACACAGAGGATGAACAAAGTGATACCCTGTCTGAAGGGGAAGAATCTTTGCATGTTTTGTCCATTTCAGACAATGGATACGGATACGGATACTGGGTGACACCGCTACTTGATGGAAATGCAGTACGGATGCAAGTGGACAGTGGAGCAGTCATATCTTTGCTGTCTGAGGAGAACTTGGCAGTATGAAGGACATAACAGTTAAACTGACCGTGAAACCAGACAGCAAGCCAAAATGCTTCAAAGCTAGACCTGTCCCATACGCCATAAAACCAAAAGTAGAAATTTAGCTAAACAGACTAGTGGAGAGTGGAGTATTGGATCCAGTGAATGTTATTGAATGGGCTACACCCGTTGTTCCAGTCATAAAAAAAGATGGATCACTCAGACTCTGTGGTGATTTCAAAGTCACCATTAACCCAGTCTTGACTGCTGAAAAATATCCACTACCCCTCATTGACGACCTCTTTTCTGGTTGAGCTGGAGGACAAAAATTCAGTAAGATAGACTTATGTCAGGCCTATCTGCAGATGCATGTGGACCAAGAGTCACAAGAACTGTTGACCATAGTGACTCACAAATGACTGTACAGGTACCAGAGGCTTCCTTTGGAATCACCTCAGCTCCGGCCTTGTTTCAGAGAGCTACGGACCAGATACTGAGTGGGCTCACTGGGGTCCAATGTTACCTCGATGATCTATTCATCACCGGCAAAGACGAGCAGGAGCACCTGAGAAACCTGAATGCTACACTACAGAGATTGGAGGAGTATGGTCTGAGGATCCGGAAGGACAAATGCAAGTTTTTCCGGCCCTCTGTTGAGTACCTTGGCCACGTCATCGACAGTTCGGGGCTCCACAAGGTACCATCAAAGGTGAAGGCCGTTGCGGAAGCTCCATCCCCACAGAACGTGAGTCAACTGAGATCATTCTTAGGACTACTGACATACTACACAAAGTTTGTGCCAAACATAGCTAGCATGTTAAAGCCACTGCATGAACTTTTGAACAAAACCAAACAGTGGAAGTGGACAGACAGATGTGAGGAAGCCTTCAAGGAAGTGAAAACAGCCTTAGCTTAGTCAGAGGCCCTAAACCACTTCAACCCCAACTTGCCATTACAGTTGGCATGTGATGCATCGCCTTATGGCGTTGGTGCGGTTGTCTCACACATCATGCCATCAGGTGAAGAAAGGCCAATTGCTTTCGCATCACAGACGTTAAGTAAAGCCGAGAGCAATTATGCACAGATAGAGCGTGAAGCACTCACCATTGTGTTTGGAGTTAAGAAATGTCATCAGTTTCTGTTTGGCCGACGATTCACACTGCTGACGGACCATAGAACCCTCACCTCCATCTTTGGTCCCCACACCGGCATTCCGTCGCTTGCAGCCAGCCGCATGCAGCGTTGTGCATTATTGTTATCTGATCACCAGTACGATATCAAGTACAGAAGGTCTGAGCAGCACTGCAATGCAGACGGCCTCTCAGGGCTTCCCTTACCTGTCGCACACACTGAGCACTCCCAGGCTGAAATCTTCTACTTCAAGGAAGTGACGAACGCCCCAGTTACATCTGTCCAAGTGAAAAAGTTCACCCACACTGATCCAGTGATGTCTGAGGTCGTGGACATTGTCACTCGTGGAAAATTAGGAGAGATGTCGGACAGCCTACAACCTTACATAGTGAGGAGAAAAGAGCTCACAGTTCAGTTTGGATGCTTGCTATGGGGTTTTCAAGTCATCATACCGCCAGCACTGAGAAGGCAGGTGCTTGAAGAACTCCATTCAGGGCACTGTGGCATTGTGCGATTGAAGGAGATTGCACGCAGCTACTTTTGCTGGCCAGGTCTGGACGCAGCAATCGAAGACAAGGTCAAGTCATGTTCTGCATGTCAAAAGATGAGGAACATGCCTCAGCTAGTGCCACTACACCCACGGGACTTCCCAGAGGAGCCTTGGCAGCGAGTCCACATAGACTATGCAGGCCCACTGGAGGATTGTATGTTCTTAGTCATAGTTGACGCACACAGCAAATGGCCTGAGGTCATAGTGATGAAGAGCACCTCAGCGGAGAGAACCATCGAAGAGCTGTGGTCAATCTTCAGTCGCTTCGGCTTGCCAACGCAACTCGTTAGTGATAATGGCCCCCAACTGGTGTCTGAAGAGTTCCGGTCATTCATGGAAGCAAATGGAATTCAGCACATCAAGTCAGCGCCGTATCACCCTGCAACGAACGGCCTCGCTGAAAGGTTTGTCCAAACGATGAAGCAAGCTTTAAAATCATCACAAAGGAACGGCTCCCTCAATAAGCGCCTAAACACCTTCCTGTTAAACTACAGAAACACTCCCGACACTACAACCAAAGTGGCACCCGCGTCAGCCATGATGAAAAGACAGCTACGCACGCGACTCAACCTCCTGAGACCTCCAAAGACTAAAACAGGTTGTACAGACACAACAGAGAGCCCAGGTGGAGAGACGGAGAGAAGCAAAAGACAGAAGCTTCATGGCTGGAGAGAGAGTTCTTGCTCAGAACTACTGCAAAGGTCCAAAGTGGATACCAGCCACAGTGGTTGCACAAACAGGGCCTGTGTCCTACACAGTTCACACACCGGAAAACATCATCTGGAGGAGACACGTGGATCAACTGTTGCCAGGAACCAACCTCAGAGATGACTCCTGTCAAGTGACAAACCAAGATCAGCTACTGGAGACCTACCATGACTACGAGCCATCACCTGAACATCCACTGCAGCACCCTACAAATGTGGAAAGTTCTCCAGACTCACCTGAACCAGCCAGAGTGCCTACTCAGGGTACTGTTGCACCCCAGTCTGGGAATACACCATCACCACTCCGACTCAGAGACAATGTGACTGTAGACTCACCTGTACGTCGTCATTACCCTGTAGGAGAAAGACGACCCCCTGACAGGTTGACTATTTAGTTCAGACTAACCTCCGACATTGGGGCAGAATACACCCCAGGGTTAAGTCGGGGAACTGAGGCAGTCTACCCTCTTTCCCTAGTTTAGAAAAGGTTATTCTGAAAACTTAATTTATTTACATTAAGAGAACTTATGTTAAAAATAAAACAATAGGCAAAACAGTGAATATTTACTTTTTCCTTATGTCATCAAAGGTAAAGGGGGAGGAATATGTTGTGTATTGATATTCTAGTTTTGTCCCTTTAGGGCACCTGTAACCTACCCTTGCTTACCTATTAAACAATGCCCACGTTAATTTCTACTCCCGTCTCATGTCCTGTCCTGATATTAGTTGTATAAGTAATACAGTGTGCTATACAACAGGATCTTAGTTTCTTTGAGACCTCCAGAGTGATTTGCCCATTCAGATGATCTCCAGTGGTGATTATATTTTGTTGCATTGATCACATCATAATTAATGGAGATGCTGTTGATAGGCATTATCTCTTGAGAATTTTGTTTATAAATTGGCTGCTACTAAAATAATTAAAAACAGAATGAAAGTACAGTTCAGGTAATACTGGACTAAGAGACAGTATACAGCTGCCTCCAACAACCTAAATTATTGTCTTGATCTAAAGGTAGTATTTAACTCCCTCTACAGCCTCGTTTACACCTTTCGCTAACATGTGGGTTTCATTATCTGATCAATATGATCCAATTACTATCTGTTCAAGGTTTGTCGTGTCGACACATGGTATTCAAATGTATCTCTTATCTGTCCACTGTGTCCACATTGTGACCAGATTTCCTGGTACCTCAATGTATGCAGATTATTTGACAGATAATCTTTCAAAATAATATTCATTTATTTATATTAAGACAATTATTGTTGCCATATAAGTCAATTGTGCTACTTATCAATGATTTTAGAGACCAGTATAATGATTTGAATGGCTTGACCATCCAGATCTGTTTACACTTGATTGATATCCAGATACAATGCCCCTGATTACCTCTGGAGGTGATCACAATCAGATCACAATGCGTCTTTTAATCATCTGCACCTGTCTAAAAAATGTGGGCACAATCAGAATGTGGACAGGATCAGGACAAAAGGTGCATGTTACACAGGTAGGATCTTAATTTGACCTACATTGTCACAGCAAAATAATCCAGCATCAACAGGATTTGAAAGTTCAAAAAGTAGTCAAAAGTAGGCTACATGAAAAGTGCAATGCTGTTGTTATGACCGTGTGTTAGTGTGGGTTTTAAGTGAATTTATGTAAATCACAAAGCTCATCTGCATTTCCTGCAGAAACTATTTCTGCAGCAAAAGAGTGATCAAATTAAGATCCTGGGCAATTCCACAGTGATGCTGAGAAACAAAAATAATAATAATAATAATGATTGCAAAGTTAAACAAACCATACAACTCTATGCATAAGGACTACTTTGAACAATTTCCACTGAACATTTTACAAAAACACATTTGCAGTGCAAATGTGAAGTTTGGTAACAGAATGACGACACAAACAGCACAAACCGTCATTCTGTTCACAAGTTTTGCATCTGCATTGTTCAAGTAAATGTATTTTTTTTTTGGTTTAAAAAGGGCATAGGTGTGATTTTACCATGTCAAACTGTTAAGTACCATCAGACAATCCCAAACTCTACCTATGGTATGATTGGGTCCAGTCATTCCTCATTGTCTAATATTATTATGAACTTAAGTGAGAATGTCATACATTACCATTGCCTCTTCCCTTCTTCAATATATTGTTCTCAATTTTGAAGTATTTCTCGCTGGCATAGTATACAACTGTTGTATACTGTCCATAATGTTCAGTCCAACGCACAGCAGCCTTTCCTTTTGCCAAAAAAGTGAGAGACTGGATCTTAGTTTCTTTTGAGACATCCACAGTGATTCGCCCAGTCAGACGATCCCCACTGGTGAAGATGTTCTGTGCATTGATCGCATCATAATCAATGGAGAAGCTGTTGATAGTCATTCTCTTGAGAAAAATAGTTTGGTCCTGATCAACACAATGAAAACTCCCACTCAGGTAACACTTGACAAAGAGACTCCAAAAACCTGAATGGTTGACACAAGGCAAAGCAAGGTATTTAACTCTCTATGTGTGCAGGAAACTGGTTTTGCAACATGCCAAAACTGTATACAGGATAATGCTCAACTTCAATTATAGCATGTGGCATGGATCTTAAGCCTTTCCGTTTTGGAAAACTGACTGTCTATGACTGTGGTTTGAAATGTGACTTGAAATGTTCAATTCTATGTGCTTTTTGGCTGTTCAGATAGCAGGAAAAATAACAGATTTCAATTGGATATGCAAAAAAAAAGGATTTGGATCACTTCAAACTGCCAACGTGAACAAGCTTGTACACGTGAGGGACTTGGTAATGGGCGCATTCCTCTGCCCAGGCGTTGCTGACGCATATCAAACCGTACAATGACTGGATAGGTATTTTACATATCAGCTAACCACATCATATATTATTGCAATCTGTCAGTCGATGACACAGTCGATGATGTGGCATGCAACCATTGGTTGATGCATGCATGTTTGAGGTCCAGCTACCCAGGGGAAGGTGTGTTTGTTTGAGAGGCGGCTGCCCTGGGTGAAGGTGCAGGTGAGAGGGATGCTGTGTTTGTTTTAAAGCTGCCCTGGGTGAAGGTGCAGGTGAGAGGGATGCTGTGTTTGTGTTAAGATGTGGGAGAGCTCCTTTGGATGACATAGTTTTGCTAAGATAAGTATTACCTTGATGAGTGTAAGATGTAAGTTAAAGTTGCAGTGCTTTCCCTCCACCTGCACTATTTGTGATGTATCCTCCCTCTATTTTGTGTTGAGCTAATGTGGTTCATTGAAACAGATTGGGAGAAAAATAAATGAAGTAAACTGTGACCTGTCTCTGACCCTCCTTCCATGTTCTTCCTCTCAAACCCAAAGTAAAAGAACCTGTGTTGCCTATGGTAGAAGTGTTATGCAGAGCTCCCTATGCTCTTGGTTTAAACCTAGGGCTGTGTAGTCGGAGCTATGGTACCGAATTGGGTTTAGTCACAATCTCTCTCGACCAGGGTGTGACAAACACGCTCTCTTGAATGAACGATTGATAAAGGTAGCCTACATTTTGTTGGGTAGCGGGAATCATTTAAACCAGCTGGGTCCGAAAAAAAAGAGACATGTCTTGCAATATGATTCTGATCTAGGCCTGTATAATAAAAGTTCAGGAAGTATTTGAGGCTACATGCTGCTCTGCGATCTCCTTACCAACGGAAAATGCATCTTATCAATAGGCCTACGTTTTCATGTTTTTATTAGCCTGCCATTTATTATTCCCGTGCAACAAATGGCTCATTTTTCACAAAAAGAAAAATAGGCATATTTGCTTGCATTACAATTGATCAACCACTAGAAGTTGTGTGTATGCATGGTTTGAGAAGTGCGTGGAACTACGCACATTTTCCCCTCAAGTTCCAAATTGACAAATACCAACCTTTGCGAGAAATTGCACAAGAAAGGATTAGTCTTTTTTGTGCACACTCACTTTTGATAAATGAGGCCCCATGGAACCAAAACAGCAGAGAAGTTGAGCCTCATGATCAACGCTCTTAGTTCTTGCATAAATTGACCCACTTTTCTGTTTACTTTCTCGATCTACTGTATGTCATATTGCTGAGTCTACCTTTAAAAGAGCAAAAAAAATTCTCAGCCATACCCCCACTCAACTTTGAGTGCTGGTTATTTCTTCCCATTTCTCTATCTGGGCCCATACCATGACAATTAATATTTTGCCAAGCTTTCCTCAGTTATTTCAATCTGTTCCCGTTCTTATTTTCTAAATCCTTCAACAATCTGGATAAACGTTTTACCTCTTTCATTTGGAATAAGAAAATGTACGACTACGTTCTGTTCCTTTTTAAGTGTTCCTTCATGCTAGCTGTTCCCATTTACTTCCAGTCATTGCACTAATGCTAGTTAGAATGGCTCACAGAAATACCTTCAACTTCTTTCAGACTGCACGCAGAGTCATACAAATGCTAACCATGAGTTCATCTGACTCTGGGTAAGTAGAAAAGGTGCTTAATTGACAAACTCGCACTATCCCTTTAAACGTTAAACAAGGTCACCAGATTATCAACTCCAATAATACATTCCTGAGTGAGGTGATTCTGGTTGTTGTCAGGGGTTTTTAATAACCACATGACCTGACCAAACTAGTGTCCTAAGCGTGCACCCTTAATAACAGTTCTTAAATATTATGGCATCATCTCGGGCCTAACTAGAGTATCCCACATGAATGAGTCATTACCTTTCTGGTATCCCATCCTCTCAGTGTGAATGTTCCAGACCCAAAGAACACATCCTTATCCTTGTCTCATGCTGAGGTTGCTGAGGACACATAGCAACCCAGGTGAAGTTACTATCTATTGATCTATGTCATTTGAGGGTGTAACACAAACATTATTTGCTATGTGACAAGCAGGAATGTGTGATGTGTGGGCCCAAGTACAGACAAAGTAAGATCATAGGACCAGGAATCCATCATATTTTGTATAGTGAAATGCAGAGGCAGCCGCTGATTACCCAGGGTGCAAGGTGGTTGGAGTTGTCAACAAAGCAGCATGACAGAAATACAGTGCCTTCGAAAGTATTCAGACCCCTTTACTTTTTCCCATTTTGTTACTTTGGAGCCTTATTCTAATATGGATTACATAAAACAATTTCCTCATCAGTCTACACACAATACCCCATAATGACAAAGCGAAAACAGGTTTTTAGACATTTTTGCAAATGTATTACATATTAAAAACAGAAATACCTTATTTACATAATTATTCAGACCTTTTGCTATGAGACTCGTAATTGAGCACTGGTGCATTCTGTTTCCATTGATCATCCTTGAGATGTTTCTACAACTTGATTGGAGTCCACCTGTGGTAAATTCAATTGATTGGACATGATTTGGACAGACATACACCTGTCTACATAAGGTTGACAGTTGACAGTGCATGTCAGAGCAAAAACCAAGCCATGAGGTCGAAGGAATTGTCCGTAGAGCTCCGACACAGGATTGTGTCAAATCATTAAAAATGTTATTTTTCACATGCGCCGAATACAGCATGTGTAGGTAGTCCTTACCGTGAAACTTAATGATAGTGTTGGTGTCGTGTGCGGCCACGCAGTTATTGGTGAACAGGGAGTACAGGAGGGGGCTAAACATGCACCCCTGAGGGGCCCGTGTGTCGAGGGTCAGCGTTGTGGATGTGTTGTTGCCTAACCTCACCACCTGGGTGCGGCCCATCATAATGTCCACGATCCAGTTGCAGAGCGAGGTGTTTAATCCCAGGATCCTTAGTTTAGTGATGAGCTTGGAGGGCACTATGGTGTTGAACACTGAGCTGTAGTCAATGAACAGCATTCTCACGTAGGTGTGAGAAAGGGCAGAGTGGAGTGCAATAGAGATTGTGTCATCAATGGCTCTGTTGGGGCGGTATGCAAATTAGAGTGGGTCCAGGGTGTCTGGGATGATGGTGTTGATGTGAGCCATGACCAGCCTTTCAAAGCATTTCATGCCTACATATCAAATCATTAAAAAAAATATTTGTCACATGCGCTGAATACAACAGGTGTAGGTAGAACTTACCGTGAAATGCTTACTTACAAGCCCCTAACCAACAATGCAGTTTAAAAAATATGAATAAGAAATAAAAATATCAAGTAATTAAAAACCAGCAGTAAAATAACAATAGCAAGACTACATACAGGGGGTACAGGGGGTACCGAGTCAATGTGTGGGGGCGCCGGTTAGTCGAGGTAATTGAGGTAATATGTACATGTAAGTAGAGTTATTAAAATGACTATGCATAGATAATAACAGAGAGTAGCAGCAGCGTAAACGATGGGGGGGGGGCGAGAAATGCAAATAGTCTGGTTAGCCATTTGATTAGATGTTCAGGAGTCTTATGGCATGGGGGTAGAAGCTGTTAAGAAGCCTCTTGGACCTAGACTTGAGAACAGTCTATGACTAGGTTGGCTGGAGTCTTTGACAATTTCTAGGTACTTCCTCTGACAGCGCCTTGTATAGAGGTCCTGGATGGCAGGAAGCTTGGCCCCAGTGATGTACTTGGCCGTACGCACTACCCTCTGTAGTGCCTTGCGGTCGGAGGCCGAGAGGGTTTCCGTACCAGGCAGTGATGCAATAAGTCAGGATGCTCTCGATGGTGCAGCTGTAGAACCTTTTGAGGATCTGAGGACCCATGCCAAATCTCTTCAGTCTTCTGAGGGGGAATAGGTTTGGTCATGCCCTCTTCATGACTGTCTTGGTGTGCTTGGACCATGTTAGTTTGTTGTTGATGTGGACACCAAGGAACTTAAAGCTCTCAACCTGCTCCACTACAGCCCTGTCGATGAGAATGGGGGTGTGCTCGGTCCTCCTTTTACTTTAGTCCACAATCATCTCATTTGTCTTGATCACATTGAGGAGAGGTTGTTGTCCTGGCACATCACAGCCAGGTCTCTGACTCCCTCCCTGTAGGCTGTCTCGTCATTGTTGGTGATCAGGCCTACCACTGTTGTGTCATCGGCAAACTTAATGATGGTGTTGGAGTTCCCTGAGTGAACAGGGAAGTACAGGAGGGGACTGAGCACAGTGTTGAGGATCAATGTGGCAGATGTGTTGTTACCTACCCTTACCACCTGGGGGCGGCCCGTCAGAAAGTAGGATCCAGGAGCAGAGGGAGGTGTTTAGTCCCAGGGTCCTTAGCTTAGTGATGAGTTTTGAGGGCACTATGGTGTTGAACGCTGAGCTGTAGTCAATGAATAGCATTCTCACATAGGTGTTCCTTTTGTACAGGGGGAAAAGGGCAGTGTGGAGTACAATAGAGATTGCATCATCTGTGGATCTGTTTGGGCGGTATGCAAATTGGAGTGGGTCTAGGGTTTCTGGGATAATGGTGTTGATGTGAGCCATGACCAGCCTTTCAAAGCATTTCATGGCTACAGATATGAGTGCTACGGGTCAGTAGTCAATTTGGCAGGTTACCTTAGTGTTCTTGGACACAGGGACTATGGTAGTCTGCTTGAAACATGTTGGTATTACAGACTCAGACAGGGAGAGGTTGAAAATGTCAGTGAAGACACTTGCCAGTTGGTCAGCACATGCTCGCAGTACACGCCCTGGTAATCCATCTGGCCCTGCGGCCTTGTGAATGTTGACCTGTTCAAAGGTCTTACTCACATTAGCTGTGGAGAGCGATGCATTTATTGAAGAAGCCAATGACTGATGTGGTGTACTCCTCAATGTCATCGAAAGAATCCCGGAACATATTCCAGTCTGTGCTAGCAAAACAGTCCTGTAACTTAGCATCTGCTTCATCTGACCACTTTTTTATTGACCATTGAGTCATTGGTGCTTTCTGCTTTCATTTTTGCTTGTAAGCAGGAATCAGGAGGATAGAATTATGGTCAGATTTGCCAAATGGAGGACGAGGGAGAGCTTTGCACGCGTCTCTGTGTGTGGAGTAAAGGTGGTCTAGAGTTTTTTCCCTCTGGTTGCATATTTAACATGCTGATCGAAATTTGGTAATTTAAGTTTGCCTGCATTAAAGTCCCCTAGGAGTGCCACCTCTGGATGAGCGTTTTCCTGTTTGCTTATGGCGGAAGACAGCTCATTGAGTGCGGTCTTAGTGCCAGCATCAGTCTATTGTGGTATGTAGACAGCTACGAAAAATACAGAGAAAACTCTCTCGGTAGATAGTGTGGACTACAGTTTATCATGAGCTACTCTACCTCAGGCGAGCAAAACCTCAAGACTTCCTTAGATATCATGCACCAGCTGTTGTTTACATATATGCATAGGCCCCCGCCCCATGTCTCACCAGAGGCTGCTGTTCTATCCTGCCGATAGAGTGTATAACACGCCAGCTGTATGTTGATAATGTCGTCGCTCAGCCACAATAAGATATTACAGTTTTTAATGTCCCGTTGGTAGTTTAATATTCCTCGTAAGTCGTCAATTTTATTTTCCAATGATTGCATGTTAGCTAGTAGAATGGAAGGCTGTGGGGGTTTATTCGATCACCTACGAATTCTCAGAAGGCAGCCCGACCTCCATCCTCTTTTTCTTCATCTTCTCTTCACGCAAATGGTGGGGATTTGGGCCTGTTGCTGGGAAAGCAGTATGTCCTTCATGTGAATTCTACGGGGAGATAGTCATTTATTCATTTATTAATGAAGCCGGTGACTGATGTGGTAAACTCCTCAATGCCTTCAGATGAATCCTGAAACATATTCCAGTCTGTGCCAACAACAGTCCCGTAGCTTAGCGTCCATTTCATAGGAATCAAACCACTTCCGTATTGAGCACATCACTGGTAAATCCTGTTTTTGCTTGTAAACTGGAATTAAGAGTATGAAGTTATGGTCAGATTTGCCAAATGGAGGGCGAGAGAGAGTTTTGTATGCATCTCTGTGTGTAGAGTAGAGGTGATCTAGAGTTTTTTTCGCCTCTAGTTGCAAGAGACATGCTGGTACAAATCCATGGTTAGCCTTCCAAAATCAGAGTAAACCTGTTTAAATCTGACATCAGCAGTTGTTTCTGTGGTAAAACTAACAACTTAAATTCATATTGCATCCAAGTAATGCTCATGTAACAATGTTGCTTCTATCTCTCTGCTTGCCCCAGTCTGGGCTCGAGGGGGACTGTTTTGTACCCATCCAGCAGCACTTCCTATTACGCCCAATCCATATTAGACCTGAACCAGCATGCATACACATCCAACCTCATTCAGGTTTTAATTTCCACCACTTTTTGGCTACTTTCTGCAATTGACGTCACCAGGCTTTCCGAAGCCTGGTTCTCGATGAGGCTACATTGATATACATAAATTTCCCTTAAATATCCCAGATTTGTATGCGATGTAGCCTTTTCCCCCTGATCTCTGTGGAGCCTATACTTTATCCTGCACATTTGTTTTCCATAAATTAAATCATTGTCTTTGCACATGAGTCTTCAGTTGGCTAATCCTACCTTTTCTGTACTGTTTGGGGATACTGCTGATCATTGGAAATAGTAATAAATTATATTTTATTTCTATAGTGCTTTTTATTAGTTCTCAAAGCTTTTCTAAGGCAACATGCACACATTTCAAATCAAGGCAGGTAAATTAGCAATAAGTATAAATGCTAAATAATAATAATAATAATATAATAGGCCATTTAGCAGAAGCTGTCATCCAAAGCAATTTACAGTCATGCATGCACACAAAAATGCATATAAAAAAATACCAATAAAAGTGAAGGAGGAAATGGTTAGACAATACAATCAATTCTAATTCTTCTGAAATTCTTCACCCTTCATCTTCCTTTATCCAGGAGAATATCAATAGAATTTGCTCAATTCCTCACGTCATCTCCTCTTTCCTCTCTTTTTGAAAAAGTAATCGAGGCAGAGGAGGCAAGGAGAGGAAACTTGAAAACAAATACGCTGGTATGAAATTAGACTTTTAATACATACACTCACTGGCCAGTTTATTAAGTACACCACCCCATTCACAAAAATAGATCGCTCCTATAGACAGTGGGTTACGGGACTGTGGCTTGCTATATAAAGCAGGCAGACAGGCATCGAGGCATTCAGTTACTGTTTCGATCGTTAGAATGGGCAAAACGAGTGACGTAAGCGATTTTGAGCGTGGTATCAACATCGGTGCGAGGCGTGCCGGATCCAGTATCAAAGAAATGGCCACCCTCCTGGGCTTTTTCCACACGACAGTGTCTAGGGTTTACCAACAATGGTGCGACAAACAAAAAACATCCAGTCAGCTGCAGTCCTGTGGGTGAAAACAGCTCGTTGATGAGAGAGATCGAAGGAGAATGGCAAGAATCGTGCAAGCTAACAGATGGGCCACAAACAGACAAATAACGGCGCAGCACAACAGGGTGTGCAGAACGGCATCTCGGCACACACAACTCGTCGGATCGCCACGGATGGGCTATTGCAGCTATTAACTAAAAACAAAAAGCCTGGGCACACGATCACCAACACTGGACAATTGAGGACTGGAAAAACATTTCCTGGTCCGACGAATCCCAGTTCCTGTTGCGTCATGCTGATGGCAGATTCAGGATTTGGCTTAAGGAGCATGAGTCCAGCTTGAGTCCATGGATCCATGGCTGTGGTGTACTGTTGTTGGAAATGTTGTCCTGGCACGTTAGGGCCCTTGATACCAAATGAGCAACGGTTCAACGCCACAGAGTATTTCAACATTGTTGCTGATACGGTGCATCCATTCAGGCTGTTCTGAAGGAAAAGGGGGGTCCGACCCGGTACTAGATGGGTGTTTTATAGATAAAATGATAGGTAGCATATTGTATTTAAAGGTACATGCTTTTCTCCTCTGACAAAACAACAACTGATTCAAAGGGGGTGTGGCGCATTTCAAAACTCTTCCATGTAGTACTCTGGTAGGATACACCTCAATATCCTTGGCCAGAGGAGGCTATCAAGGAGAGGAGCAAACTCCTCTGTTCCTTTATTAACTAATTGACCCTCTCCCATATATGGCGACCACTTATCGGTCTCCGGGTCACGGAAGAGAGGAGGACGGAGGAGTTGAGGAGAGGACAGACTTTTGCCCAATTGAGAATCTCCATGCCTCTACAATTTTCTATAGAAATTTGACGAGGAAGCAAACATTTCGTAGGGGGGTGGTAGCTCAGACGCAGTTGGGACTTGTGACTCAAAACCCAAACTGGAGTAAGGTGGGGGTTCCTGTCCAAGAGTTTGAGTTGCAGTAAGAACAACGATAGGTAGCTTGATCTCAGGGTCTATGGCCAGTTTAACATCAAGAACGACCTGAAAGAATAGAAACACAACAAGTGTTACAAAAGGTTTGTTTGAATAATTGGAAACATAAAACATAGTTGTTCATTTGGTGTCTGGAGCTCTGCAGTTAAGATTCATCCTATCACATAGTATGTAGGTAGCTACCTTCAATCGGTACTCCAATTTGAGTATAGGACAGTTGAAGATGGTGGCAGGGAGTTGTGAAGGGATGGTCAAAACTTGGGTCACCGTCTGCCGAGTGCCAGCAGGGACCCGATCGCCCTTCTCTTTCAAGATGTTGTGGGTGTGGACTTTCCTCTTCTTCTGGGCGTAGAAACACTGCTTTTCGTACAGGTAGTATTTTGGGGTCACTGGGCGAGTTGAGTTGTTGACAATAATTGCCCTGACTTTCAGAGCCTCTCCTGTAAAAATATATTTAAAACCTGAATGAGGATGGTTGTGTATAATGGTTCAGGTCCAGTATATGATGCGGCGGAGTGGGAAGTGCTGCTGGATGGGTACGACACAGTCCTTCTCAAAAACTAAACCTATTTGGTTAGCAGAAATCTGACTTGAGTATTTTTCACACCAGTTTATTTGAGACAGGTGGTAAAGTTTGTTTTATCTACAGCCCAATATTAATCATTACCTTGCTGGTATCCCTGCCTCTCAGTGTGAATGCTCACAGAGATTTTTCCAGATGCAAAGAACATAACATCCTTATCCTTGGTCCCATGCTGAGGTTTCTGAAAAATGTGATACACAGCAGTCAAAATTAAGTTATATCTGGATCCATGTCAGTTTGGGGAGCAAGAACGAGGATTTCTTTAGTGACAAAAAAGGAATGTGTTATAGAATGTGTTTCCCCTGTCTGACCTAAATAACTTGTTTGTATATGTACAGTGCCTTCGGAAAGTATTCAGACCCCTTTACTTTTTCCATTTTTTGTTTACGTTACAGCCTCATTCTAAAATTTACTTTTTTCAGCAATCTACACAAAATACCCCATAACGACAAAGTGAAAACAGTTTTTGAAATGTTTGCATATTTATATATATATATAAAAAAAAAACATAAATACATTATTTACATAAGTATGCAGACCCTTTGCTATGAGACTCAAGATTGAGCTCAGGTGCACTCTGTTTCCATTAATCATCCTTGAGATGTTTCTACAACTTGATTGCAGTCCACCTGTGGTAAATTCAATTAGAGGTACACACTTGACTATATAAGGTCCCACAGTTAACAGTGCATGTCAGAGCAAAAACCAAGGTTGAAGGAATTGTCGATAGAGCTCCGAGACAGGATTGTGTTGAGGCACAGATCTGGGGAAGGGTACCAAAACATTTATGCAGCATTGAAGATCCCCAAGAACACAATGGCCTCCATCATTCTTAAATGGAAGAAGTTTGGAACCACTAAGACCCTTCCTAGAGCTGTCCGCCCGGCTTACTGAGCAAGAAGAGCCTTGGTCAGGGAGGTGACCAAGAACCCGATGGTCACTCTGACAGAGCTCTAGAGTTTCTCTGTGGAGATGGGAGAACCTTCCAGAAGGAAAATCATCTCTGCATCTCTCCAGGCCTTTATGGTAGAGTGGCCAGACGGAAGCCACTCCTCAATAAAAGGCACATGACAGCCCGCTTGGAATTTGTCAGAAGGCACCTAAAGATAGAAATCCAGGTATGCAGAAATACAGGTATTTCCAAAGGGATCACATACTTTTTCTTGCCACTGTATGTAAATGTCATATTTCAAGTTTTTATTTATTATAAATTAGCAAAAATCTCTAAAAACCTGCTTTTGATTTGTCATTATGGGATATCGAGTGTAGATTGATGAGGGGAAAAAAACTATTTAATCAATTTTAGAATAAGGCTGTAGCATAACAAAATGTGGAAAAAGTCAAACGGTCTGAATACTTTCCGAATGCACTGTACGCTGATCTGTAAGTATTTGATGTATGGAATTGACTGCTGATACTGTAGGTAGGCCTAGAGTATAAGTCCTTCTGTTTTTCAAAATATTTTGTCAATAATTACTTTTTACTTATATTATTCTTGTTTTAAATGTATGTAGTTCGGTTCTTGAGCTGTTGTTGTCCATTCATGTTCTGTATTATTTCATGTTTTATGTTTTTAGTGTACACCAGGAAGAGTAGCTGCTGCGTGAGCAACAACTGATGGGGATCCTAATAAATAAAGACAGGGCCAGGAGTTTTTCCAGACCATGTGACCAGGAAGTTATCGCTTGACTTGATCAATGTCAGTTGTAACACAAACATGTGACAGGCAGGAATGTGTGATAACTAAACTCTGGGCCCTAGTAGTGACAATATAGCCAAATACTGGTCCTTACCATTAGATATGGGATCATAGACCGGTCTGCCTTTGAGACAAAGGTGAAATCAGTCTTGGCTTTGGTGTCAAACCTCATTGACCTGGTCAACTTAGCCTCTAATGAGTAGAGGATTTGACCACATTTACCCTGGAAAGAGGAGGGCATGTCCCTGAGGAAGACAGCATAACATCGTAGGACCACGAATCCATCACATTTGTCTAGTGAAATTAAAACAAAATGTCCAATTCCTATCCATAACCATGATTTAAAATAAATATCCAGTTAATTACTATTGTATTTATCTCATATACTCTTTCTGAAGCTAATATCTCTGGTTTACTTAATAGTATGTTCCTGCACTGCTATGATTTGTTTATGTAGATGTATATCATGCATATGAGTGGTGCCTAGTCTTGCATGGTTAGCCTTCCAAAATCAGAGTAGGCCTATTTGAATCTGACATCAGCAGTTGCTTCTTTGGTAAAACTCACAAATTAAATTCATATTGCATCAAAGTAATGTTCATGTAACAATGTTGCTTCCATCTCTCTGCTTGCCCCAATCTTGATTCGAAACAGAGACCCTCACATAAACTACTATAACCCACAAAGCATTGTTACCTATTGCTCCACAAAATCCGCAGCGGACTGCTAACTAGCGCGCACTGGTAATTTGCTTGCCATTTCATCCCCCTTTGAACCCCCCCATTTTCCACAGCAACCCCGCAGCTGGGCAGAGCCCACCTGAGTGATCTGGGTCAAATCACCAAAGTGTACCTGTCCTTGCCCCAACCTCAGCTAGAAACCAGGGACCATCTGAACACGTCGACAACTATCACCCATGAAGTAACGTTACCTATTGCTCTACAAAAGCCGGGTCCCTTGCGGAGAAAGGGTAACAACTACTTCAAGGTCTCAGAGTGGGTGGCTTCACCAATTGGGTGACGTCACCGATTGAAAACTACTAATGTGCACCACTAACTAGCTAGCCATTTCACATCGGTTACATTCACAACATTAAAAAGTTGAATACTTACTCGTCAGGAATTTGGAAGGAGAAAGGATGCACATGTCTTCCTGTAGTCAGAACATTGGTGCCTGAGAGTATGGGGAAATGGAAATAGAATTTACATACACTGAACAATGTTGACCATGTAGTCTCTCCCAACATCTGTTATCAAAGGTAACTGGGCTGATTATTGGCATTCTGCGATTGGTACATCCATTTTGGGACTTTGCGTGACCTGATTGAACCGGCCCTTCACACTCCCCCAGAACACCTATCCTGTGCATTAAACAACCTTATAATGTTCTGTGCATGTGTTTCTTAACACAAAAAAAACTTTCAGAAAAAACGTACGCACTTTTTCTGCTCCCTCCCCCTCCCTTCACATTGCTCCCTTTAGGCTACTCACCTTTTTTAAACCCTAGTCTAATCAATGACATGTTGTACAGTCTGTGCCTCATATTTCTGAACCATTGGTCCGGACCGGACCAACTCTGAAACAATCATAGACGTCAATGTTTGGGTCAAATCAAGGCCAGTTCGGACTGGACTAATAATCAATGTCTGTGAATGTTGAAATCAAGGCCGGTCCAGACCTAAAATCAACACCTATGGGCTTTGAAATCATGAGTGTTCATTCAAAATTGGAAGAGCATGAGCTGCATAACTTTTTTTTTTAATTGTAAAGTTCAAGGGCCATCCACACATAGGGCGATAACTATAATGCTAACTATAATAAACTATAAATTGTACATAAACTATAAACGTTGGCGAGCATCCACACTAGAGGACAGTTTATCGTTTCTCTTTCTACAGTAGCCTTTACCTGTCAACTGATCAACCCATTCTACTGCACATTGTATAAGGTGTTTACAGACTATTCAGCGCTTTCAGGCTGTGTGTACACAAGTACACAATAATACACAATAATACACAAATAATACACAAATGCACATGTAATGAAAAGTTATATAGAAACACATGTAGATGTTAAAAAGACACTGAAAAGACATCACGTTAATTATCAGTTCAAGGGGAAAGTTAAAAAAATATGTTTTATGAAATTGTATTTTTATAGACATTGCGGACCTTGAAAACACGACTCTACCAGACATTGAGAAGTTGCTTTGTCTGACGTTGAAGTCACATTAACCATTCTTCAATGAAGAAAGCATTATGTTACGTTTAAATATCCAAATAAAATAGCAAAGAGAAGCAAAATGGAGGTTAACCAATCATAGATGTCTATTTGTGGGCCAAATCAAGGCCGGTCTGGACCAGAACAAAAATCTACGTATGCGGACATTGAAATCAAGGCCAGGGCGGATGGACCAAATTTCAACCAATAACTGACGTCCATTGACATTGTGCATCAGTCGATGCTTACTGGAGCAATTAAAAAACAAATGCAATTTGCAAATCCCTTTGTCAGCATGTCAATGTTAATCATTAGCCTACATGCCTCTTTGCTCAAGTGATTTCCATTTTTCGAATGGTTGTCAATTCATTAGGATCTTAGCCTACCAGTGTATCAATTTACCAATGTGATCACCATTGCACATTCTCTCTCTCCTTTCAAACTCTCCACGAGTTCTTTTGGCTGCTGTATTTTACATTCAGCAAACGAGATAAATTGCTTTCATCTCTCTTTGAATATTCTTAGTAAACATTTTTTTGAATAAATGTCCATAAAAGCTATAATGTAGTCTAGCTTTTCCTGGGGCTCCTCAAAAGCTATTAGGGAGAGAGGCCAGCAGAGAGCAGGTGTGTAATTGTGCAAGAGAACAATAAGAGCATGCATATTAGCCCTAAAAATAAGGCTAATGCTGAATTGAGTGTATTACCAGTGTTATGAAAGACAGAGACAATAACTTTCTGCCGGAGATGACCAATGTCAAGTGGCTACACGATGTCGCAAGCACTTGAATTAAATGTGTTGTCGGCATTTAACTAGTCCCGTCCCACTATGCAAAAACTGGTTGAATCAACGTGGTTTTCACTTCATTTCAACAACAAAAAATCTATGTGATGACATTGAATCAACGTGGAAAACTGATTGGATATTTAAAAGGTCATCAACTGTGATAAGGTGCGTCTAGGTGATAGGTGTAGGAGTCAGGCGCAGGAGAGCAGGGATGTCTGAGAAGCGTGTTTTAATAAGACAGTCCACCAACACTGGAATGGCACAATCGAAAAGGTCAAGGCCCTCGTAACAGAGAACCCGTGCAAACGCACGGAGGAACAAACACAGTTCCGACACTCATACACTTACGTAACCATGAAAACAAATAACGGTAAATCCAACCGAGCACATCACAATAAAAGACTAATCCCGCACAAACTAGGCAGGCAACAGGTTACAATTATACACACAAAAATTTACGCAAATGAAACCAGGTGTGAAAAAGACCAAAGACAAAACAAACAGAAAAGGAAAAAGGGATCGGTGATGGCTAGTAGACCGGAGACACCGAGCGCCGCCCGAACAGGGAGAGGAGCCACCTTCGGTAGAAGTCGTGACATCAACGTAAGGGAATTTAGCATTTTTTTTAACCTAAATCAAATTACATTAGATGGTTTGTTGATTTCATGTTGAACTCACGTTAGTTGAAAACTCAACCAAATGTAAATCAAAACTAGACGTTGAACTGACGTCTGTGCACAGTGGGTTATCTGTTTGTGTCATTGTAACAGATGTCCCACAAGACAAGTCGGCACCAGTGTAACAGGTCTGATCGTACTTCACAACTCTCTTGCGTTGTGTTTTTTAAGAAAGGAATGCCCAGCCAGCGGTCCAAGTTGATTGGTGTTTAATCTGACGACAGACACAAGGACAACAGTATGTTGAAGGCTGTAGACTCATCTGCAAGCATGGAAACAACCGTGAATTAGCAGGGAGCCAATGCAACCACCACAATTAGAGCTAGCTAACTCGCTCCCACAGCAATAACATCCAATAGCACATCCCTGGATGCCCCCAATATCCAACAGAAACCCTACACACATATACATTCAGTGCATTCGGAAACTATTCCCTACGCCTTGACTTGTTCCACGTTGTTACGTTACAGCCTCATTCTAAAATGTATTAAATATTTTTTTCCCTTATCAATCTACACACAATACCCCATAATGACAAAGTGAAAATAGGTTTTTAGACATTTTTGCATATTTAGAACAAATTAAAACAGAAATACATTATTTACATTAGTATTCAGACCCTTTGCTATGAGACTCAAGATTGGGCTCAGGTGCATCCTGTTTCCATTGATGATCCTTGAGATGTTTCTACAACTTGATTGGAGTCCACCTGTGGTAAATTCAATTGATTGGACATGATTTGGAAAGACTCACACCTGTCTATATAAGGTCCCACAGTTGACATTGCATGTCAGAGCAAAAACCACGCCATGAGGTCGAAGGAATTGGCCGTAGAGTTCCGAGACAGGATTGTGTCGAGGCACAGATCTGGGGAAGTGTACCCAAAACATTTCTGCAGCATTGAAGGTCCCCAAGAACACAGTGGCCTCCATCATTCTTAAATGGAAGAAGTTTGTAACCACCAAGTCTCTTCTGAGAGCTGGCCACCCAGCCAAACTGAGCAATCTGGGGAGAAGGGCCTTGGTCAGGGAGGTGAGCTCCAGAGTTCCTCTGTGGAGATGGGAGAACCTTCCAGAAGGACAACCATCTCTGTAGCACTCCACCAATCAGGCCTTAATTGTAGAGTGGCCATACAGAAGCCACTCCTCAGTAAAAGGCCCATGACAGCCCGCTTGGAGTTTGCCAATAGGCACCTAAAGACCCTTAGAACATGAGAAACAAGATTCTCTGGTCTGATGAAACCAAGATTGAACTCTTTGGCCTGAATGCCAAGCGTCATGTCTGAAGGAAACCTGGCAACATCCCTACGGTGAAGCATGGTGGTGGCAGCATCTTGCAGTGGGGATATATTTCAGCGGCAGGGACTGGGAGACTAGTCAGGATCAAGGGAAAGATTAACGGAGAAAAGAAAAGTAAAGTCTCTGAATGTCCTTGAGTGGCCCAGCCAGAGCCTGGACTTGAACCCGATCAAATATCTCTGGAGACCTGAAAATAGCTGTGCAGCGATGCTCCCCTTCCAACCTGACAGAGCTTGAGAGGATCTGCAAGGAAGAATGGGAGAAATATAGGTGTACCAAGCTTGTAAATTAGCAAAAATGTATAAAAACCTGCTTATTCATTATGGGGTATTATGTGTAGGTTGCTGAGATTTTTATTTTATTTAATACATTTTAGATTAAGGTTGTAACGTAACAAAATTTGGAAAAGGTCAAGGGGTCTGAATACTTTCCGAAGGCACCATATACACATACATACACACATATATAGTACCAGTCAAAATTTTGGACACACCTACTCATTCCTGGATTTTTCTTTATTTTTACTATTTTCTACATTTTAGAATTATAGTGAAGACATCAACACTATGAAATAACACATATGGAGTCATGTAGTAACCAAAAACGTGCTAACAAATAAAAATATATTTTATATTGGAGATTCTTCAGTAGCCACCCTTTGCCTTAATGACAGCTTTGCACACTTGGCATATTTTTATTTTATTTTTTATTAACCTTTATTTAACTAGGCAAGTCTGTTAAGAACAAATTCTTATTTACAATGACGGCCTATCAAAAGGCAAAATACCCCCTGCAGGGACTAAAAATAAATAACATATAAATATAGGACAAAACACATCACGACAAGAGAGACAACACAACACTACATAATGAGAGACATATGAAAATAGAATACCGTATTTCAGAACGTGACCTACCGCTTGCATAGAATTATCAGACTCGGAATAATTGACATTCACGATCACAGAAATAAGAATGAATATGAGGTGCAAATCCTGGATCCTTGGGACGTCCATACCCTAAACCATTTTACATTGACTTCAATGGGGTAGGAATGTCCCAAGGATCCCGGATAGCACAGATCATGAGTAAAACGGGCGTCCCCATTCAGTTAAATGATGGCATAATGGGTGGAATGGCAGCCATTGCGAGTGTACCCATAGGTACAAAGCAGGAAGTAACAGCAGGAAGTGTACCCATCAATCTGTGCCACCAAGGTGTGATTTCTTGAATCAACACAAATAACAACAATATAACAATACAAAAAATAAATTCCATTGCATGAGCCACATTTGTGGTATGGATGTGGGCAAACCCGTGAGCACCTGTGGCCCCTTATGAGGAGTTCAGATTTTTTGTAGCCTCCACCTCAATTAAAGTTGCCCATCCCTGAGCTAGGGATGCAGAGAATTTTGCAGAGAAAATTCTGAGAATTTATTATTGCAGAGAATTTACTTGTCACAGTGCAATAAAATTAAATGACTTGAAAGCCAGCTAGTGGGCGTGTCCCACGGACACGTAGTTTGAAAATATCCACAATTGATAAGCCTATGTATAGGGGAAACAGAATGATCCTACCAAGGCTACAACACAATGGAGCATTTTATTAGTTTGAAAGTGAATACAAAATTCTAGTAGAGGCTTTAAATTACTGTAGACCTATGCCATTAAACCGCTCACAATGTATAGTGCACGGAAAAGGGGAACACGGGTGAGGTTGCACAGCCACTCCGTTTAAATTAAGGATATTGATTCTCAAAGAACTTATAAATGCCTCAGTAGTTAAGCTATTGCACCCCACCAGTACTCCATTGTTTGTATTTTTTAAAATTGTAAACACTATAAGCATAGCCTCAAAACATGGTTAAAACCAGGGGCGCAACTTAGGTTTTAGAAGTGGGGGGGACATACTCAGTACTATATTTCAGGCATTGGTAAACTAAGGGATCCGTTTGAAAGAAATAAAGAAATAATAATACATTCCATTCATAACATTTAGTCCTTTAACAGCATACAAAATACTCCTCATTAAGGCTTTGCCATACACATTACTACAGTCAAAGCCAGCCAGTTAAACTCCCAATTTCATACATAGTTGAGAACATACGGATGTTGCCCAAAAAAATTGGTAAATGTTGAATAAATATGGAAATGACTAAATGTAACTCCACTACATGTAACTGTTATTCTTAACATTTACCTACACATAAGTATTTTTTAAATCCAGTCGGATAAACACTCCAAATAGCCTAACCGACCACTGGGAGGTGTCCGCATGGTCCTAAAGCACACCGTTGCCTCGTTTGGATCACATTCCAATGTTAAAACTTGGGGGGACATGTCCCCCCCGTCCCCAGTGAAAGTTGCACCCCTGGTTAAAACTAAGTTTGATATCATGGATGATCAGTTCTTGCGTTCAGAGCTCTATGAATTTCAGTGTCGTTAGCCTACATTTCTCCACCCCAGCCTTCCCTCAACTTTACTCAAACAGCATTTATTTTTTATTGTTTGAACTGCAGATTTCCCCTTTACTACCTGTTCCCTAAAATGTCTTACTCATCTTTATGATGGCTGATAAGCAATGCATACATAAAGAAAATAAGTTTTGATACTTTACCATTCCCTTCCTGCAGTACACACTGCTCAATTGAAAAATATTAATATTTGGCACGGTATGTTTCGTCCAGGTATTGTCCATAATCTTCCTCCCAGGAAACATTAGCTTTTCCTTTAGCCTTGATAGAAAGACATTTAATCTTTGTTTCAGCTGAAACTACCAAAATAATTCTCCCTGTGATAGTATCTCCCCTTGAAAATACATTTTGCCCATCATATTTGATGGTAAAGATTTGGATTGTCATTCTGGTCCACGAAATGAAGCGTAGCCAACACAGAAAGAAAAACAAGTGTTGGTAGGGTTCACAACTGTCTTTAATATAACATAGTAAGGGAGGTCGTCTATATTTACAATAGGCGAGGACAATAAGTAGGACTACGCCCACAATATTTGCAATGTCATCATTAAACATCACATCTGAGTCACGTCTGATTAATTTTCCAATACTTGTGACAGCATAACTCTGTGATTCTTCTCCATAAAATAAAAAGTTAAAGTCCTATATGAAGTTTATGTTTTGCATATGGTGTGGTATTTAGTTGATAAGGAAATGGACCAGTGGCCTATTATCGTCGTGGACATCCCTGCTTTTTATTTCCTTGTACTTATTTGGAAATAGCAATTTTTACTATTATCATATATATATATTTAAAAAATATATTTTTTTAAATTTGATTATCAGCACCACCATGAAAATAGAACATTCATTGTTACATTCTTAACAGCAATATTGATATTTAGACAACTAATACAAGGCACACTTAAGCAGAGCTTTGTTCCATTTCATTATTCATAGTAGGTATTTCCACAAAGATATTGAAGTTACACACGTTGTCATGTCAATGACAAGAAACATCAACAACAGAGAAGTATGGAAGTATAAATGGACGTCTACAGAGATAGAAAACTGCACATTATCATATACAATGCATTCATTTGTTATCATTTACCCTCATCTTTTCTCCCACTCGGATTTACCACCAAAATCAGACAGGGATGGGTACATTCCGTAGGCTGGGGGAGGCGCAAAAGCTCCTGGGGCCGTTGGTGGATAGGCTCCTGGGGCTGTCGGAAATTGTGGTGTGCTGTTCCATCCGGGTTGGTTTGCGTTCCCGGACGAGTCAAAACCAAAGTCAGAGTAAGGTGGCGGCTGCAGTCCAGACGTTTGAGTTGCAGGGAGGATGACCAGTGGCAATTTGATTTCTGGGTCTCTGGCGTAGGGAACATCCAGGACGATCTATGATGTAAACAAGGATATTGGAATCAAAGGGAATGCAATAGTTAGGCTATAGGCCTACGACAAAGCACAGTATGCAAGCTAGAATTAAAAGGTAAATGATTACATTTATATTTTAGTCATTTACGCCCAACGCTCTTAACCAGTAGGCTACCTGCTACCCTTGATTATTGGATTTAACGTATATTCAAACTCATATTTCAAGTGCAAATTGTAAAAAAAAAAAAACAACTTTTCCATTTGAGTTAGAAAAAATGACTCGTATAAATCGATCAGTGACACTTTGTCAAACAGTATAACGATTTACCAATTGCATAACGTCGACTCAATAAGAAAACGGTTTGGCCAACAGCAAGTTATACTTAGAGAACGTTTGTGGTTAAAAAGTAACCAGCCTCAAGTCTTTGCTCTACATTTTTATCAATGATAACAACCCACATGATTTCAGAAGTTGTAAAACTGGGTCTCTAATCATTTCAAAAGTCTGATGACTCCCTTGGTAAACAATGAGAAAATAAAAAGGGAGGTGTTTCACCAGATCATTCCTGTTGCAGCAACAAAGCCCACTAGAGCATGTTGTAAGCCCAGAACAGGTTCCCGGTGTCTTTTTTCTGTATCTTACTAAATAAAGGGTCAAAGCACATTGTAGTAGTGGCTTTGGATAGACACTGAATACATGGTTTAACAGTTCACACACACACACACACACACACACACACACACACACCCAAACAGAGAGACACAGAGACACACACCTTCAGCCTGTACTCGCATTTAATATTACTGCAGGTGAAGATGGATGGAACAATGTGTTGTGGGATTTTAAGGACTTTAGTGACTTTCAGTTTCCCAGATGGCGGGATGGGCTCTCCCAGCTCTTTCAGGATGTCTTTAGTGGACACCCTCCTCTTTCCCCTCGCAAAGAAGCTGTCCTTCTGGTACAGGGTGTACTTGGGCTTGATCTCACGAGAGGAGCTATTCTCAATGGACACCACAACGTTTAGGTCTTCACCTGCAAAGGGAGGGGGGGTATATTTATGGTAGCAATGTTGTTCTGGATTCATGATACTCAGTGCTAAGGTCAAACCCTAATATGAGATAAATTATAATAATTAAAATGCTTGAGCAAAAATGTCTGTGCATGATTTGCGTGAAACCTCAACTTGTGCTTTTTTCTCATTCCGACATGTATGAATAACACTTGTATTTATGAATTACTCAGAGTGGAACTGACAGCGTTTTTATTTTATTTAACTAGGCAAGTCAGTTAAGAACAAATTCTTATTTTACAAACAACAACACAGAGTTACACATGGAATAAACAAGCGTACAGTCAATAACACAATAGGATTTTTTTTGTACAAAAATAAAGTCTATATACAGTGTGTGCAAATGGCGTGAGGAGGTAAGGCAATAAATAGGCCGTAGTAGCGAAGTAATTACAATTTAGCAAATTAACACTGGAGTGATAGATGAGCAGATGGTGATGTGCAAGTAGAAATACTAGTGTGCAAAAGAGCAGAAAAGTAAATAAAAACAGTATGTGGATGAGGTAGGTAGATTGGGTGGGCTATTTACAGATGGGCTATATAACAGCTGCAACGATCGATTGGCTGCTCAGATAGCTGCTGTTGTATAGTTAGTGAGGGAAATATAAGACTTCAGCTTCAGCGATTTTTGCAATTCATTCCAGTCATTGGCAGCAGAGAACTGGAAGGAAAGGCGGCCAAAGGCTTTGGGGATGATCAGTGAGATATACCTGCTGGAGCGCGTGCTACGGGTGGGTGTTGTTATCATGACCAGTGAGCTGAGATAAGGCAAAGCTTTACCTAGCATAGACTTATAGATGACCTGGAGCCAGGTCATGGGTCTGGCGAAGAATATGTAGCGAGGGCCAGCCGACTAGAGCATACAGGTTGCAGTGGTGGGTGGTATAAGGGGCTTTGGTGACAAAACGGATGGCGCTGTGATAGACTGCATCCAGTTTGCTGAGTAGAGTATTGGAAGCTATTTTGTAAATGACATCTCCGAAGTCGAGGATTGTTAGGATAGTCAGTTTTACGAGGGTATGTTTGGCAGCGTGAGTGAAGGAGGCTTTGTTGCGAAATAGGAAGCCGATTCTAGATTTAATTTTGGAATGGAGATGTTTATTATGAGTCTGGAAGAAGAGTTTACAGTCTAGGCAGACACCTAGGTATTTATAGTTGTCCACATATTCTAAGTCAGAGCCGTCCAGAGTAGTGATGCTAGTCGGGTGGGCGGGTGCGGGCAGCGAACGGTTGAAAAGCATGCATTTGGTTTTATTAGCATTTAAGAGCAGTTGGAGGCCACAGAAGGAGTGCTGTATGGCATTGAAGCTCATTTGGAGGTTAGTTAACACAGTGTCAAAAGAAGGGCCAGATGTATACAGAATGGTGTCGTCTGCGTAGAGGTGGATCAGAGAATCACCCGCAGCAAGAGCGACATCGTTGATATATACAGAGAAAAGAGTCGGCCCGAGAATTGAACCCTGTGGTACCCCCATAGAGACTACCACCATATTAATCATGCATTGAACTGCATCCCTCTATTCTGCCAACAATGCCTTACTATACGTCATGACATTATTAGTCAAATATAACTGTTTTTTTTTTTACTGTGAATTTGATATTTTTGACTGATATGACTGTCTGTTTCATATCTGCAAAGTAATTAAAATGCTGTCAATTCCCCTTTAACCACTAAAGTCAACAATGCAACTGACAATATTCAGCTGTATTGTTTGTGTATGCATGACAAAGAATAAAATGCAATCATCTGAAAAGCATATGCTTCAAGATTGGAATACTGACAACACCCTCCCTTCACGCTTACATGTTTCCATGCCTTATATTTTCTAAGGACAGTAAAATGTTCTTAAGCAACAGTAATACACATTGGTATGGTATGAAAGGCTATATACCAGAGGTGCATTACTATGTCCCTAGCTCTCATTAGTCCTGTTGGTTTTCTTACCTAAGTAGTAGCCCATTCTCTCTATGTGAATGTCCATTCCCACTTTTCCTGAGGTGAAAAACTTCATCTTTTTAACCTTGGTTCCATGCTGAGGTATCTGAAAAGGAACAGAGACACTTGTGCTACACACAACACTACCACCATACAACCACAATCAGGAGGATAAAACATTTAAGAACAGCATTGGCAGTACTTCATTAGTATCAGGATAGGCTCACACAGTAGTACTCATTGTGTCAACAGGGAGCATGTGTGTGTGTGTGTTTGTTTCTGTACCATCAGCTCAGGGATGCTGCCCAGGTCTGCCTTGGAGACAAAGGGGAACTCAGCCCTGGCTTTGCTGGATATCCTCATTGATCTGCTCAACTTGGCCTCTAACGTATACAGGATTTTCCCCCAGGCGCCTTTAAAGGATGATGGCATTGCTCTATGAACAAGGAATATCAGTATTATTTTATTTTTTTAAATTACAAAACAGAGACTAAGAATGGTGAGAGATCATAGTCAACATTCTACATAAAGTTGATATTTTATGGTGTAGTATGTAGAAGCCATTTGGTAACTACAGATTAGGGCCATAAATAAACAAGTGAACTGTCATAATTGTAAAATGGCAACTAAATGTCTCCGATTGGTATATGGTGCTAGACCTGTAACTAGGCTACAGTAGCTCTTTAGTTACATATACATCAAGACAAAGACATTATGGGCCGGTTCCAGGACACAAAATAAGCTTATTAATAGGAGAATCTCCATTGAGCGTTCATTTCAGCCCTAGACTAGGATTGCCCTGTATGTAATTAGGCTATTTACAGGTAACTGCCAAAATAAAAGGAAACACACGTCTAAATGAGGGATACAAAAAATATTGAATGTGGTTCCTGAATGCGGTGCCTAAGTTTATTAAGCAATTAACATCCCATCATGCTTAGGGTCATGCATAAAAATGCCCAGTTGCCCAATATTTTGGTCTCAGTAACTTTGAAAGAGGGGTCTCAAAGGAGCATAGGGGGTTTAAAGTATGTGTCAGTCACCAGATCTCAACCCAATTGAACTCTTATGAGAGATTCTGGAGCGGCGCCTAAGACAGTGTTTTCCACCACCATTAACAAAGCACCAAGTTATGAAATTTCTCGTGGAAGAATGGTTTCACATCCCACATCCCAGTTCCAGAAACATAATCTATGCCAATGGCACATTGAAGCTGTTCTGGCGGCCCATGGTGACCCAACGTCATTAAGACACGTTACGTTGGCATTTCCTTTATGTTGGCAGTTACCTGCATATACATGTACTATCTGCAATCTATTGATTATATTATTGACTTAATATGGCTGTGTTTAGACAGGCAGCTAATTTCTGATCTTTTTTCACTAATTGGTCTTTTAACCAATCAGATCAGATATTTTGCCAATAATTGGGCAAAATATCCTAATTGGGCTGCCTGTGTAAATGTAGACTAAATCATTAATTTCTTCTCATTCAGTGTATCATATAAGTATGCTAACATGCTGACCAAACCGGACGCACACGTTGATTTTGTTCACCCACACCAGAAGCGATGAGGACACACAGGTTGAAATATCAAAACAAACTCGGAACCAATTATATTAATTTGGGGACAGGTCAAACAGTATTAAACATTTATGGCAATTTAGCTAGCTAGCTTACTGTTGCTAGCTAATTTGTCCTGGGAAATAAACATTGGGTTGTTATTTTACCTGAAATGCAAAGTCTACTACTCTGACAATCCACAGATAAAACAGTGAAACAAATTTGTTTCTCATCTCTCCTCCTTCCTTCACGCTTCTTTTTCTTCTTTGAACTTAATGTGACGGTTGGCAACCAACTTTACGGTGCATTACTACAACCAACGGATCGTCTTTCAATCACCCACGTGGGTATATGCTCCTAAAAACCAATGAGGAGATGGGAGAGGCCGGACTTGCAGCATGTTGAGTGTCACAAATAGAACCAATTTTGATTTTAGCGCCTGGTGCCGCAGACGCTCGCCGATGCGCACGAGCAGTGTGGGTGCAATGATTGAATCAGCATGTAAGACAATCAATCATAAAGCACAAGTACTTAGAAAGTTAACCATTGTAAACATTCTGAAAACAACTCAGGATTACCTTGCTAATGTTAACAAGATAGCTAACTACTCTAATTATTTGATTGTGCTTCATGATCAAGTGTCTAAGCGATGTAAATATTAGCCCACCAGGTGTGTTTGCAGGGCACTTACTGCTGAGGGATCTGAATTGTGAATGGGTAAACGTGAGTTCCAGGAGCAACGACATTACAATCTGAAAAACAACAAGTCACGTTTATGTTACAAGAGTTAAAAAATATGTCCTAAAATATGGACCTTTACAGTGTGTGTATGGGGGATTCTCACAACTTGGTATTACTCTTGGTACATTTTTGAAAAGACAAACATTTTATTTTGTAATGGATAAGATACCATCTCAAATTATTGTCTGTGTTAAATTAATCATCTTAAATTGTTAAGATTCAATGACTTTTTACACATTACACATTTTTTTTTACACAGTTACGGTAAAGAAATCTCATTACCGTAACACTTGTAAAGTTAGAAAATAAACATAGAAAGGTGAAAATTTAAAAAATATATATTTTTTAAAAGATACCTTCGATTAAAGAGAATTATTACAATATTTAATTAAAAAAGTGAGAATACGATTAAGTATATTTCAATTTTAATCAGTTATCTAATTACCATAACGTCTGGCATGTTCATAACCTGGATGTCTTTTATTATTATTTATGTTTTAAATTATTATTAATATTTTAAAAGAACACAAATATAAAGAGTAGATATTTTGAATTCTGTAATATTATTCTAGGAATATTTTATCACTGATGCATTTCGGTAATGAGATCCATGTTACATTAGATGAGACCACATTACGTTAATGAACAAATAAATGAGCAAACGGTACTTTAATAAGAGCAAAAAATATAATTTAGAACAATATTAACCATTAAGAACAACAAATTGATCATAAACTCCCTACCACCAATACCTTGACTTTGTTGTCCTTAAGCTATTTTGCCACAACTTTGGAAGTATGCTTTGGGTCATTGTCCATTTGGAAGACCCATTTGCGACAAAGATTTAACTTCCTGACTGATGTCTTGAGATGTTGCTTCAATATATCCACAATTTCCTTTCCTCATGATGTCATCTATTTTGTGAAGTGCACCCGTCCCTCCTGCAGCAAAGCACCCCCACAACATAATGCTGCCACCCCCGTGCTTCACAGTTGGGATGGTGTTCTCTGGATTTCAAGCCTCCCCCCTTTTCCTCCAAACATAACGATGGTCATTATGGCCAAACAGTTCTATTTTTGTTTCATCAGACCGGAGGGCATTTCTCCAAAAAGTATGATATTTGTGTCCATGTGCAGTTGCAAACCGTAGTCTAGCTTTTTTATGGCGGTTTTGGAGCAGTGGCTTCTTCCTTGCTGAGCGGCCTTTCAGGTTATGTCGATATAGGACTCGTTTTACTGTGGATATAGATACTTTTGTACTTGTTTCCTCCAGCATCTTCGCAAGGTTGTTTGCTGTTGTTCTGGGATTGATTTGCACATTTCGCACCAAAGTATGTTCATCTCTAGGAGACAGAACACGTCTCCTTCCTGAGAGGTATGACGGCTGCGTGGTCCCATGGTGTTTATACTTGCGTACTATTGTTTGTACAGATGAACGTGGTACTTTCAGGCCTTTGAAATTGCTCCCAAGGATGAACCAGACTTGTGGAGGTCTACAGTTATTTTTCTGAGGTCTTGGCTGATTTCTTTTGATTTTCCCAGGATGTCAAGCAAAGAGGCACTGAGTTTGAAGGTAGGCCTTGAAATACATCCACAGCTACAATTCCAATTGACTCAAATGATATCAATTAGCCTATCAGAAGCTTCTAAAGCCATGACATCATTCTCTGGAATTTTCCAAGCTATTTAAAGGCACAGTCAACTTAGTGTATGTAAACTTCTGACCCACTGGAATTGTGATACAGTGAATTATAAGTGAAATAATATGTCTGTAAACAATTGTTGTTTGTAAAGTTGTAAACAACTTGTTTACAAGTTTACAAGTTGTAAACAACTTGACATCTACTTGTCAAGTAGATGTGCTAACCGACTTGCCAAAACTATAGTTTGTTAAGAAGAAATTTGTGGAGTGTTTGAACTCCAACCTGAGAGTATGTAAAATGCCGACTTCAACTGTATATATATATAAATAACTCAGCAAAAAAAGAGACGTCCCTTTTCAGGACCATGTCTTTCAAAGATAATTCTTAAAAATCCAATTAACTTGGGTAGGGGGCAGTATTTTCACGTCCGGATGAAAAGTGTGCCCAATGTAAACTGCCTGTTACTCAGGCACGGGACGCTAGGATATGCATATAATTAGATTTGGATAGAAAACACTCTAAAGTTTCTAAAAATGTTAAAATAATGTCTGTGAGTATAACATAACTGATTTGGCAGGCGAAACCCCGAGGACAAACCATCCAGGGGAAAAAATTGAGGTCATAGGATTTTCCAATGGTTTTCTATGGGATACCCTTATTATTAGGAACCTGGTTGCAGTTCCTATGGCTTCCACTAGATATCAACAGTCTAGAAATTGTTCGATGTTTTTCTTTTGAGAAATGAAGAAGTAGTCCTAATCATTGTAAGTGGCACTCCAGGTGGACTTCACTTTTTTGGTGCACGTGAACTCGAGCGCGCTACACGTTGTTTTTATCCGGTATTAGAAACAGTTTATTCCGTTTTAAATTGTATCGATTCTTTACGTTTTAGGGTACCTGAGGTTGGATTAGGAACGTTGTTTGAAATGTTTGGACCAAGTTTACAGGTAACTTATTAGATACTTTGTAGGCATGTTGGGCGAGTTGAAACCGGTGTATTTCTGAATCAAACGCGCCAAATAAATGGACATTTTTGGACATAAAGAAGGACATTATCGAACAAAAGGAACATTTGTGATGTTTGCCACTGGGGTCCCGGAACATATTCCAGTCTGTTCTAGCAAAACAGTCCTGTAGCTTAGCATCTGCGTCATCCGACCACTTTTTAATTGACTGAGTCACTGGTGCTTCCTGCTTTAATTTTTGCTTGTAAGCAGGAATCAAGAGGATGGAATTATGGTCAGATTTGCCAAATGGGGGGCGAGGGAGAGCTTTGTATGCGTCTCTGTGTGTGGTGTAAAGGTGGTCTAGAGTTTTTTCCCCTCTGGTTGCACATTTAACATGCTGATAGAATTTAGCTACGACTGATTTCAGTTTCTAGGACACACGTTCCGTTAGCGGAACCCCTCGACAACAATCCGCTGAAAAGGCAGCGCGGGAAATACAAAAATATTTTTTCCGAAATATGTAACTTTCACACATTAGCAAGTCCAATACAGCAAATGAAAGATAAACATCTTGTTAATCTACCCATCGTGTCCGATTTTAAAAAATGCTTTACAGCAAAAACACAACATATGATTATGCTAGATCACCGCCAAGTCCAAAAAACACACAGCCATTTTCCCAGCCAAAGATAGGAGCCACAAAAAGCAGAAATAGAGATACAATTAATCACTAACCTTTGATGATCTTCATCAGATGACACTCATAGGACATCATGTTACACAATACATGTATGTTTTGTTCGATAATGTGCATATTTATATCCAAAAATCTCAGTTTACATTGGCGCCATGTTCAGAAATGCCTCCAAAATATCCTGAGAAATTGCAGAGAGCCACATCAAATAACAGAAATACTCATCATAAACTTTGATGAAAAATACATGTTTTACATAGAATTAAAGATACACTTGTTCTTAATGCAACCGCTGTGTCAGATTTCAAAAAAACTTTACGGAAAAAGCAAACCATGCAATAATCTGAGACGGCGCTCAGATAGAAACAACATTTCTCCGCCAAGTTGGAGTCAACAGAAATACGAAATTACATCATAAATATTCCCTTACCTTTGATGATCTTCATCAGAATGCACTCCCAGGAATCCTAGTTCCACAATAAATTGTTGTTTTGTTCGATAATGTCCATTATTTATGTCCAAGTAGCTACTTTTGTTAGCACGTTTAGTACACATATCCAAACGCTCGTGCAGGTCCAGGTGAACGTCGGACAAAAACGTCAAAAAGTTATATTACAGGTCGAATAAACTTGTCAAATTAAGTATAGAATCAATCTTTAGGATGTTGTTATCATAAATATTCAATAACGTTCCAACCGGAGAATTCCTTTGTGTCTATAGAAGTAATGGAACGCAAGTCGATATCATGTGGAATGCGCGTGACCAGGACCTGGCTCTCTGCCAGACCACTGACTCACTCCCTTCTTATTCAGCTCCACAGAAGCTTCATTCAAGGTTCTACAGACTGTTGACATCTAGTGGAAGCCGTCGGAAGTGCAAACAGATCCATATCCCACTGGGAATTCAATAGGCGATGAGTTGAAAATCGACCAACCTCAGATATCCCACTTCCTGGTTGGATTTTTCTCAGGTTTTCGCCTGCCATATGAGTTCTGTTATACTCACAGACATCATTCAAACAGTTTTAGAAACTTCAGAGTGTTTTCTATCCAATAGTAATAATAATATGCATATATTAGCATCTGGGACAGAGTAGGAGGCAGTTCACTCTGGGCACGCTATTCATCCAAAGTGAAAATGCTGCCCCCTATCCCTAAAAAGTTAAAGTCCCCGGCCACTAGGAGTGCCACCTTTGGGTGGGCGTTTTCATGTTCGCTTATTTCCTTATACGGCTGACAGAGTGCGGTCTTCGTGCCAGCATCCGTCTGTGGTGGTAAATAAACAGCCACGAAAAATATAGATGAAAACTCTCTTGGCAAATAGTGTGGTCTACAGCTGATGATGATATACTCTACTTCAGGCGAGCAAAATCTAGAGACTTCCTTTGATTTCGTGCACCAGCTGTTGTTTACAAATATACACAGACCGACCCCCCCCCCCCCCCTTTTGTTTTACCGGAGTGTGCGGTTCTATCTAGCCGGTGCAGCATATATCCCACCAGCTGAATGTTATCCATGTCGTCATTCAGCCACAATTCGGCTGAAACATAACAGTTTTTGATGTCGCGTTGGTAGGATATTCGTGATCGTACCTCTTCTCATTTACTGTCCAATGATTGTACGTTGGAAAATAATATTGACGGTAAAAGCAGATTTCCCACTCGCCGTCGGCGGATTCAATAAAAAAACAGCCGTTTCCAGCTACAATAGCCATTTACAACATTAACAATGTCTACACTGTATTTCTGATCAATTTTGTTATTTTAAAAATGGACCAAAAATGTTTTGCTTTTCTTTCACAAACAAGGACATTTCTAAGTGACCCCAAACTTTTGAACGGTAGTGTACATGTATATTCCATAAATATCTATGACATGGAATGTTTAATGTCTGCTAAATTGGCAAACTAACTGCAAGGTGACATATGAATCACAATCTTACCAATCAAGTTTGGAAGCATATATATATATATGGAGCTCGCCCACAGCACATTCAATACCATTTTTGAGCATGGAGGAACATCAACACCCTGAACAGCAGCTAAATGCTCATGGAAGAGAAATAAGAAGATGTGTAAGAATGCGTGGTGGTGGTGTTAGGGGAAGACATAATAGAGGAAGAGGTAGAAGGCAAAGAATAAGAGTCCCCGATGAAATCAGAGCCACAATTGTGGACCATGTCATAAACCATGGTCTTACAATGGAAGAGGCTGGCTGGAGAGTACAGCCTATTGTAAACAGGTCCAGAGTGTCATCCTTACAAGGTAACCCACCCTGTGTCCTCTATACCTGCGTCACTTTCTCCTGCCAATGACAGGGATATTGGCCTTGTCGGGTGACTGAAGTACATCCTGTGCGTTCTGCTTGTTGAGGAAAAAACTCTTTGTCTAATCTGAGGTGAGTGATCGCTGTCGTGATATCCAGAAGCTCTTTTTTGTCGTAAGATAGTGGCAGAAACATGATGTACAAAATAAGTTACAAATAACGCGAAAAACCCCACATAATAGCAGAATTGGGTTGGCGCCCGTAAAACGGCTGCCATTTCTTCCAGTGCCATCTTCTATAACACAGGTCATGGGGTTTCTCTGTATACCTGTCGCAAAACCCACAAAACCTCACTTCGCCCTATCTGAGATATATACTGCAGCTGCCATCCTTCACATACAACCAGGGCCGCCACCAGGGATTTTGACCCCATAAAAGATATCACATTGGGCCCCACCACCACAGGCCACACAAACCCTGCGCAATTGCTGTAACCATACAACCTCCAGAACCCAATTGACCCATTTAAATCTTTAAATAACACTACCTTTGCAGGCTTGCAACTCTTGTAGTCCAATATTTACTGACAGTGAGCTGTGAAAATATAACACTGTGCAGACATGCATGCAACATTCTACATACAGTGGTATTCACTATTTGATGCAAGACTGATACCTTCTATAAAAAATGTGCTAAAGGCCGTCTTTTACAGTCTAAATGTGATTTTACTGGTAAAATTCTTGAATGGAAAATTCTCTTATCATTAATGAATAACTTCAAATAAATATACCTTAAATATACATTAACATCTTCAATTAAAATAAATTAACATTATCATCTATAGAATGATATAACAAACAGAACATTTTAAATCAGCAGCATATTTTTGAACTAAGTATACATACCATCTCAAAAATAAGCAGCTGTAAAAGTGGAAATGGAAAACAAAATGGAAATGAAAAGGCCTGATGGTGGCGCTAGAGGAAAGGTCAAGTGGTCACCAAATCAATAGGTTTCTTCCACTTGGTCTTGATTGTGCACAACACATTTTATGGCAATTCAGCCATTACTTTGAGATATACTGTATCTTGTTCTCAGCCTGTGGGCATCATGTGTGTAGTGATCCAATATCCATAGCCATGCCATTTAACAGTTATCACTGGCCCTTCCTCAGCCTTACTCACCAAGAGCCCAGCACCGAGCCTTCCTGCTGGCAATGTCACTGATCAAGTCTTTGAAGTCCAGCTTTCTAGCTAGATGACTTTCAATGGACAGCATGGCAAGACTGCAAAGCCTGTCCTGGGACATAGTGGACCTCATATAGTTTCAGTTGTGGCTTACTGAACGCTCTCTCGCCACCAATACAACTGTCAGCTTCATTAAATAGTACCCGCAAAACACCAGTCTCAGCGTCAACAGTGAAGAGGCGACTTCGGGATGCTGGCCTTCTAGGCAGAGTTCCTCTGTCCAGTGTCTGTGTTCTTTTGCCCATCTTAATATTTTATTTTTATTGGACAGTCTGAGATATGGCTTTCTCTTTGCAACTCTGCCTAGAAGGCCAGCATCCCGGAGTCGCCTCTTCACTGGTGTTTTGCGGGTACTATTTAATGAAGCTGCCAGTTGAGGACTTGTGAGGGGTCTGTTTCTCAAACTAGACACTCTAATGTACTTGTCCTCTTGCTCAGTTGTGCACCGGGGCCTCCCACTTTCTATTCTGGTTAGAGCCAGTTTGCGCTGTTCTGTGAAGGGAGTAGTACACAGCGTTGTACGAGATATTCAGTTTCTTGGCAATTTCTCGCATGGAATAGCCTTCATTTCTCAGAACAAGAATAGACTGACGAGTTTCAGAAGAAAGTTATGTTTCTGGCCATTTTGAGCCTGTAATCGAACCCACAAATACTGATGCTCCAGATACTCAATTAGTCTAAAGGCCAGTTTTATTGCTTCTTTAAATCAGCACAACAGTTTTCAGCTGTGCTAACATAGTTGCAAATTGGTTTTCTAAAGATCAATTAGCCTTTTAAAATGACCAACTTGGATTAGCTAACACAACGTGCCAATGGAACACAGGGGTGATGGTTGCTGATATGGGCCTCTGTACGCCTATGTAGATATTCCATAAAAAAATGTGCCGTTTCCAGCTACAATAGTCATTTACAACATTATCAATGTCTACACTGTATTTCTGATCAATTTGATGTTATTTTAAATGGACACATTTGTTTTGCTTTTCTTTCAAAAACAAGGACATTTCTAAGTGACCCCAAACTTTTGAACCGTAGTGTACATGTATATTCCATAAATATCTATGACATGGAATGTTTGATGTCTGCTAAATTGGCAAATTAACTGCAAAGTGACATAGGAATCACAATCTTACCAATCAAGTTTGGAAGCATATATATACATATACATATATATACACATATACATACATACATATATATGGAGCTTGCCCACAGCACATTCAATACCATTCCGTCTCTCACAGTTGAAGTGTACCTATGATAAAAATTACAGACCTCTACGTGCTTTGTAAGTAGGAAAACCTGCAAAATCGGCAGTGTATCCAATACTTGTTCTCCCCACTGTACATATACATATACATATATATGGAGCTTGCCCACATTCAATACCATTTTTGAGCATGGGGGAACATCACCACCCTGAACAGCAGCTAAATGCTCATGGAAGAGAAATAAGAAGATGTGTAAGAATGCGTGGTGGTGGTGTTAGGGGAAGACATAATAGAGGAAGAGGTAGAAGGCAAAGAATAAGAGTCCCCGATGAAATCAGAGCCACAATTGTGGACCATGTCATAAACCATGGTCTTACAATGGAAGAGGCTGGCTGGAGTGTACAGCTATTGTAAACAGGTCCACAGTGTCATCCTTACAAGGTAACCCACCCTGTGTCCTCTATACCTGCGTCACTTTCTCCTGCCAATGACAGGGATATTGGCCTTGTCGGGTGTCTGAAGTACATCCTGTGCGTTCTGCTTGTTGAGGAAAAAAATCTTTGTCTAATCTGAGGTGAGTGATCGCTGTCGTGATATCCAGAAGCTCTTTTTTTGTCGTAAGATAGTGGCAGAAACATTATGTACAAAATAAGTTACAAATAACGCGAAAACCCCCCACATAATAGCAGAATTGGGTTGGCGCCCGTAAAACGGCTGTCATTTCTTCCAGCGCCATCTTCTATAACACCTCCAAAACACAGGTCATGGGGTTTCTCTGTATACCTGTCGCAAAACCCACTGGTTGATGCTTATTTATAAAACCCTCTTAGGCCTCACTTCGCCCTATCTGAGATATATACTGCAGCTGCCATCCTTCACATACAACCAGGGCCGCCACCAGGGATTTTGACCCCATAAAAGATATCACATTGGGCCCCACCACCATAGGCCACACCAACCCTGCGCAATTGCTGTAACCACACAACCTCCAGAACCCAATTGACCCATTTAAATCTTTAAATAACACTACCTTTGCAGGCTTGCAACTCTTGTAGTCCAATATTTACTGACAGTGAGCTGTGAAAATATAACACTGTGCAGACATGCATGCAACATTCTACATACAGTGGTATTCACTATTTGATGCAAGACTGATACCTTCTATAAAAAATGTGCTAAAGGCCGTCTTTTACAGTCTAAATGTGATTTTACTGGTAAAATTCTTGAATGGAAAATTCTCTTATCATTAATGAATAACTTCAAATAAATATACCTTAAATATACATTAACATCTTCAATTAAAATAAATTAACATTATCATCTATAGAATGATATAACAAACAGAACATTTTAAATCAGCAGCATATTTTTGAACTAAGTATACATACCATCTCAAAAATAAGCAGCTGTAAAAGTGGAAATGGAAAACAAAATGGAAATGAAAAGGCCTGATGGTGGCGCTAGAGGAAAGGTCAAGTGGTCACCAAATCAATAGGTTTCTTCCACTTGGTCTTGATTGTGCACAACACATTTTATGGCAATTCAGCCATTACTTTGAGATATACTGTATCTTGTTCTCAGCCTGTGGGCATCATGTGTGTAGTGATCCAATATCCATAGCCATGCCATTTAACAGTTATCACTGGCCCTTCCTCAGCCTTACTCACCAAGAGCCCAGCACCGAGCCTTCCTGCTGGCAATGTCACTGATCAAGTCTTTGAAGTCCAGCTTTCTAGCTAGATGACTTTCAATGGACAGCATGGCAAGACTGCAAAGCCTGTCCTGGGACATAGTGGACCTCATATAGTTTCAGTTGTGGCTTACTGAACGCTCTCTCGCCACCAATACAACTGTCAGCTTCATTAAATAGTACCCGCAAAACACCAGTCTCAGCGTCAACAGTGAAGAGGCGACTTCGGGATGCTGGCCTTCTAGGCAGAGTTCCTCTGTCCAGTGTCTGTGTTCTTTTGCCCATCTTAATATTTTATTTTTATTGGACAGTCTGAGATATGGCTTTCTCTTTGCAACTCTGCCTAGAAGGCCAGCATCCCGGAGTCGCCTCTTCACTGGTGTTTTGCGGGTACTATTTAATGAAGCTGCCAGTTGAGGACTTGTGAGGGGTCTGTTTCTCAAACTAGACACTCTAATGTACTTGTCCTCTTGCTCAGTTGTGCACCGGGGCCTCCCACTTTCTATTCTGGTTAGAGCCAGTTTGCGCTGTTCTGTGAAGGGAGTAGTACACAGCGTTGTACGAGATATTCAGTTTCTTGGCAATTTCTCGCATGGAATAGCCTTCATTTCTCAGAACAAGAATAGACTGACGAGTTTCAGAAGAAAGTTATGTTTCTGGCCATTTTGAGCCTGTAATCGAACCCACAAATACTGATGCTCCAGATACTCAATTAGTCTAAAGGCCAGTTTTATTGCTTCTTTAAATCAGCACAACAGTTTTCAGCTGTGCTAACATAGTTGCAAATTGGTTTTCTAAAGATCAATTAGCCTTTTAAAATGACCAACTTGGATTAGCTAACACAACGTGCCAATGGAACACAGGGGTGATGGTTGCTGATATGGGCCTCTGTACGCCTATGTAGATATTCCATAAAAAAATGTGCCGTTTCCAGCTACAATAGTCACTTACAACATTATCAATGTCTACACTGTATTTCTGATCAATTTGATGTTATTTTAAATGGACACATTTGTTTTGCTTTTCTTTCAAAAACAAGGACATTTCTAAGTGACCCCAAACTTTTGAACCGTAGTGTACATGTATATTCCATAAATATCTATGACATGGAATGTTTGATGTCTGCTAAATTGGCAAATTAACTGCAAAGTGACATAGGAATCACAATCTTACCAATCAAGTTTGGAAGCATATATATACATATACATATATATACACATATACATACATACATATATATGGAGCTTGCCCACAGCACATTCAATACCATTCCGTCTCTCACAGTTGAAGTGTACCTATGATAAAAATTACAGACCTCTACGTGCTTTGTAAGTAGGAAAACCTGCAAAATCGGCAGTGTATCCAATACTTGTTCTCCCCACTGTACATATACATATACATATATATGGAGCTTGCCCACATTCAATACCATTTTTGAGCATGGAGGAACATCACCACCCTGAACAGCAGCTAAATGCTCATGGAAGAGAAATAAGAAGATGTGTAAGAATGCGTGGTGGTGGTGTTAGGGGAAGACATAATAGAGGAAGAAGGCAAAGAATAAGAGTCCCCGATGAAATCAGAGCCACAATTGTGGACCATGTCATAAACCATGGTCTTACAATGGAAGAGGCTGGCTGGAGTGTACAGCCTATTGTAAACAGATCCACAGTGTCATCCTTACAAGGTACTCCACCCTGTGTCCTCTATACCTGCGTCACTTTCTCCTGCCAATGACAGGGATATTGGCCTTGTCGGGTGTCTGAAGTACATCCTGGAAGAGGCTGGCTGGAGAGTACAGCCTATTGTAAACAGGTTCACAGTGTCATCAATTGTGCAAACATTCCGTAGGGAAAACAGGTAAATACAGTGAGGGAAAAGTATTTGATCCCCCGCTGATTTTGTAAGTTTGCCCACTGACAAAGAAATTATCAGTCTATAATTATAATGGTAGGTTTATTTGAACAGTGAGAGACAGAATAACAACAAAAAAATACAGAAAAACGCATGTCAAAAATGTTATAAATTTATTTGCATTTTAATGAGGGAAATAAGTATTTGACCCCCTCTCAATCAGAAAGATTTCTGGCTCCCAGGTGTATTTTATACAGGTAATGAGCAGAGATTAGGAGCACACTCTTAAAGGGAGTGCTCCTAATCTTAGTTTGTTACCTGTATAAAAGACACTTGTCCACAGAAGCAATCAATCAATCAGATTCCAAACTCTCCACCATGGCCAAGACCAAAGAGCTCTCCAAGGATGTCAGGGACAAGATTGTAGACCTACACAAGGCTGAAATGGGCAACAAGACCATCGCCAAGCAGCTTGGTGAGAAGGTGATAACAGTTGGTGCAATTATTCACAAATGGAAGAAACGCAAAATAACTGTCAATCTCCCTCGGCCTGGGGCTCCATGCAAGATCTCACCTCGTGGAGTTGCAATGATCATGAGAACGGTGAGGAATCAGCCCAGAACTACTCGGGAGGATCTTGTCAATGATCTCAAGGCAGCTGGGACCATAGTCACCAAGAAAACAATTGGTAACACACTACGCCGTGAAGGACTGAAATCCTGCAGCGCCCGCAAGGTCCCCCTGCTCAAGAAATTACATATACATGCCCGTCTGAAGATTGCCAATGAACATCTGAATGATTCAGAGGACAACTGGGTGAAAGTGTTGTGGTCAGATGAGACCAAAATGGAGCTCTTTGGCATCAACTCAACTCGCCGTGTTTGGAGGAGGAGGAATGCTGCCTACGACCCCAAGAACACCATCCCCACCGTCAAACATGGAGGTGGAAACATTATGCTTTGGGGACAGGACAACTTCACCGCATCAAAGGGACGATGGACGGGGCCATGTACCGTCAAATCTGGTGTGAGAACCTCCTTCCCTCAGCCAGGGCATTGAAAATGGGTCGTGGATGGGTATTTCAGCATGACAATGACCCAAAACACACGGCCATGGCAACAAAGGAGTGGCTCAAGAAGAAGCACATTGAGGTCCTGGAGTGGCCTAGCCAGTCTCCAGACCTTAATCCCATAGAAAATCTGTGGAGGGAGCTGAAGGTTCGAGTTGCCAAGTGTCAGCCTCGAAACCTTAATGACTTGGAGAAGATCTGCAAAGAGGAGTGGGACAAAATCCCTCCTGAGATGTGTGCAATGGTGGCCAACTACAAGAAACATCTGACCTCTGTGATTGCCAACAAGGGTTTTGCCACCAAGTACTAAGTCATGTTTTGCAGAGGGGTCAAATACTTATTTCCCTCATTAAAATGCAAATCAATTTATAACATTTTTGACATGAGTTTTTTTGTTGTTATTCTGTCTCTCACTGTTCAAATAAACCTACCATTAAAATTATAGACTGATAATTTCTTTGTCAGTGGGCAAGCGTACAAAACCAGCAGGGGATCAAATACTTTCCCCCCTCACTCTATGTACTCATTCTTTACTTTTGTTACAGCATTTCATTCACAACAATACAGCAACTATTGTAAAGGTAAATGCAAGTCTGAAAGTCACAACGTACCGTAAGATAGGTATGAGGAATATAAAGTAATACAGCACAATTTGAATAGAATATACTATCTGTAACATTTATTTTTTTATTTTTTTATTTCACCAGGTAGGCTAGTTGAGAACAAGTTCTCATTTGCAACTGCGACCTGGCCAAGATAAAGCATAGCAGTGTGAACAGACAACACAGAGTTACACATGGAGTAAACAATAAACAAGTCAATAACATGGTAGAAAAAAAGAGAATCTATATACAATGTGTGCAAAAGGCATGAGGTAGGCAATAAATCGAATAATTACAATTTAGCAGATTAACACTGGAGTGATAAATCATCAGATGATCATGTGCAAGAAGAGATACTGGTGTGCAAAAGAGCAGAAAAGTAAATAAATAAAAGCAGTATGGGGGTGAGGTAGGTAAATTGGGTGGGTAGTTTACAGATGGACTATGTACAGCTGCAGCGATCGGTTAGCTGCTCGGATAGCAGATTTTTAAAGTTGTTGAGGGAGATAAAAGTCTCCAACTTCAGAGATTTTTGCAATTCGTTCCAGTCGCAGGCAGCAGAGAACTGGAAGGAAAGGCGTCCAAATGAGGTTTTGGCTTTAGGGATGATCAGTGAGATACACCTGCTGGAGCGCGTGTTGCGGGTGGGTGTAGCCATCGTGACCAGTGAACTGAGATAAGGCGGCACTTTACCTAGCATAGCCTTGTAGATGACCTGGAGCCAGTGGGTCTGACGACGAACATGTAGCGAGGGCCAGCCGACTAGGGCATACAGGTCGCAGTGGTGGGTCGTATAAGGTGCTTTAGTAACAAAACGAATGGCACTGTGATAAACTGCATCCAGTTTGCTGAGTAGAGTATTGGAAGCTATTTTGTAGATGACATCGCCGAAGTCGAGGATCGGTAGGATAGTCAGTTTTACTAGGGTAAGTTTGGCGGCGTGAGTGAAGGAGGCTTTGTTACGGAATAGAAAGCCGATTCTTGCTTTGATTTTGGATTGGAGATGTTTGATATGAGTCTGGAAGGAGAGTTTGCAGTCTAGCCAGACACCTAGGTACTTATAGATGTCCACATATTCTAGGTCGGAACCGTCCAGGGTGGTGATGCTAGTCGGGCGTGCGGGTGCAGGCAGCGAACGGTTGAAAAGCATGCATTTGGTTTTACTAGCGTTTAAGAGCAGTTGGAGGCCACGGAAGGAGTGTTGTATGGCATTGAAGCTCGTTTGGAGGTTAGATAGCACAGTGTCCAAGGAAGGGCCGGAAGTATATAGAATGGTGTCGTCTGCGTAGAGGTGGATCAGGGAATCGCCCGCAGCAAGAGCAACATCATTGATGTATACAGAGAAAAGAGTCGGCCCGAGAATTGAACCCTGTGGTACCCCCATAGAGACTGCCAGAGGACCGGACAACATGCCCTCCGATTTGACACACTGAACTCTGTCTGCAAAGTAGTTGGTGAACCAGGCAAGGCAGTCATTAGAAAAACCGAGGCTACTGAGTCTGCCGATAAGAATATGGTGATTGACAGAGTCGAAAGCCTTGGCCAGGTCGATGAAGACGGCTGCACAGTAATGTCTTTTATCGATGGCGGTTATGATATCGTTTAGTACCTTGAGCGTGGCTGAGGTGCACCCGTGACCGGCTCGGAAACCGGATTGCACAGCGGAGAAGGTACGGTGGGATTCGAGATGGTCAGTGATCTGTTTGTTGACTTGGCTTTCGAAGACCTTAGATAGGCAGGGCAGGATGGATATAGGTCTGTAACAGTTTGGGTCCAGGGTGTCTCCCCCTTTGAAGAGGGGGATGACCGCGGCAGCTTTCCAATCCTTGGGGATCTCAGATGATACGAAGGAGAGGTTGAACAGGCTGGTAATAGGGGGTGCGACAATGGCGGCGGACAGTTTCAGAAATAGGGGGTCCAGATTGTCAAGCCCAGCTGATTTGTATGGGTCCAGGTTTTCCAGCTCTTTCAGAACATCTGCTATCTGGATTTGGGTAAAGGAGAAGCTGGGGAGGCTTGGGCGAGTAGCAGCGGGGGGGGGCGGGGCTGTTGGCCAAGGTTGGAGTCGCCAGGAGTCAGGAGTCGCCATTGAGAAATGCTTGTTGAAGTCTTCGATTATCACGGATTTATCGGTGGTGACCGTGTTACCTAGCCTCAGTGCAGTGGGCAGCTGGGAGGAGGTGCTCTTGTTCTCCATGGACTTTACAGTATCCCAGAACTTTTTGGAGTTAGAGCTACAGGATGCGAATTTCTGCTTGAAAAAGCTGGCCTTTGCTTTCCTGACTGACTGCGTGTATTGGTTCCTGACTTCCCTGAACAGTTGCATATCGCGGGGGCTCTTCGATGCTATTGCAGTTCGCCACAGGATGTTTTTGTGCTGGTCGAGGGCAGTCAGGTCTGGAGTGAACCAAGGGCTATATCTGTTCTTGGTTCTGCATTTTTTGAACGGAGCATGCTTGTCTAATATGGTGAGGAAGTAACATTTAAAGAATGACCAGGCATCCTCAACTGACGGGATGAGGTCAATATCCTTCCAGGGTACCCGGGCCAGGTCGATTAGAAAGGCCTGCTCGCAGAAGTGTTTTAGGGAGCGTTTGACAGTGATGAGGGGTGGTCGTTTGACCGTGGACCCGTGGCGGATACAGGCAATGAGGCAGTGATCGCTGAGATCTTGATTGAAGACAGCAGAGGTGTATTTGGAGGGCAGGTTTGTCAGGATAATGTCTATTAGGGTGCCCATGTTTACGGATTTAGGGTTGTACCTGGTGGGTTCCTTGATGATTTGTGTGAGATTGAGGGCATCAAGCTTGGATTGTAGGACTGCCGGGGTGTTAAGCATATCCCAGTTTAGGTCACCTAACAGAACAAACTCTGAAGCTAGATGGGGAGCGATCAATTCACAGATGGTGTCCAGGGCACAGCTGGGAGCTGAGGGGGGTCGGTAGCAGGCGGCAACAGTGAGAGACTTATTTCTGGAGAGATTAATTTTTAAAATTAGAAGTTCGAACTGTTTGGGCATAGACCTGGAAAGTATGACAGAACTTTGCAGGCTATCTCTGCAGTAGATTGCAACTCCTCCCCCTTTGGCAGTTCTATCTTGACGGAAAGTGTTATAGTTGGGTATGGAAATCTCAGAATTTTTGGTGGCCTTCCTGAGCCAGGATTCGGACACGGCAAGGACATCAGGATTGGCAGAGTGTGCTAAAGCGGTGAGTAAGGCAAACTTAGGGAGGAGGCTTCTGATGTTGACATGCATGAGGCCAAGGCTTTTTCGATCACAGAAGTCAACAAATGAGGGTGACTGGGGACATGCAGGGCCTGGGTTTACCTCCACATCACCCGAGGAACAGAGGAGTAGTAGGATGAGGGTGCGGCTAAAGGCTATCAAAACTGGTCGCCTAGAGCGTTGGGGACAAAGAATAAAAGGAGCAGATTTATGGGCGTGGTAGAATAGATTCTGGGCATAATGTGCAGACAGGGGTATGGAGGGGCGCGGGTACAGCGGAGGCAAGCCCAGGCACTGGGTGATGATAAGAGAGGTTGAATCTCTGGACATGCTGGTCTCAATGGGTGAGGTCACCGCATGTGTGGGGGGTGGGACAAAGGGGGTATCAGAGGTACGGAGAGTGGAACTACAGGGTCCATTGCAAACCAAAACAATGATAATGAAAACTAGCCTGAACAACAGTATGCAAGGCATATTGATATTTGAGAGAGACATACAATAAGGCATAAAGTGATTGCAGGTCTTGATTGGGAGAGCTAGCTAAAACAACAGGTAAGATAACAGCAGCAATAACAGGGTGCTAGTCTAACACAGCAACAACAGGTAAAAATGGCGACGACTAGGCAGAGAGGGTCGGATTAACTACACACAGATCCTGAGTTAAAGCACAGAGCCGACAGATAAAACACAAATAAACAGAATGGAGTACCGTGAATTAATGGACAGTCAGGCATGCATCAGCTATGTAGCCAAGTGATCATAGTGTCCAGGGGGCAGCCGTAGATGGAGCAGGGAGGCCTCCACTAAGCTAGCGCGCGGCGTTTAAAGTTAGTAGCCCGGGGGGTGGTCTGCTCAGACGGAGGGGGTCTGCTCAGACGTGGTCGTGTCGACAGAGAATCCAGAGAATCCAAGCCGAATGGCGAAAGAGAGGTTGTGAATTGTAGAATTGTGTTTGCTAACTGGTGCTAGCTTCGTGGCAGTGGCGCTAACTGCGCTAGCTGCAAGCTAGCTGTGAGGATCACAAGTAGTGGCTCAGGGATTACGGCAGGAATCCGGCGTTGTTGTCGAGAGACAGTCCGATGCTGGTAAATTGGTGAGTAATATCCAGGCTAATAACAGGGCTGGTGTCTGTGCAGAAGGTAAAAGCTACTAGCAGCGGCAAAAAAATGGCTAAATTAGCTTGTAGCTGATTTAGACCAGTTGTGATGGATTGGCAGGGCTCTGTGTCGGCAAAAAAAGGTCCAGTCCAATTGGCAAAGAGGTATTGTAGCCCAAGAATTCGCTGGTAGACCTCTTCGGCTAGCCGGCAGATGGGCCTAGCTCGAGGCTAGCTCAAGGCTAACTGGTGCTTGCTTCGGGACAGAGGTGTTAGCCAGTAGTAGCCACTCGGTTGCAGCTAGCTAGCTGTGATAATACGGTGTAATTGTCCAGAGCTTGCGTCAGGAATCCGGTGATGTGGTAGAGAAAAAGCAGTCCTATATGCTCTGGGTTGATATCGCGCTTGCAGACTGGCAGATATTGGCCCGGTATTGAAGCTGGCTGTGTCCGAGTTAAGGGCGAAGACCGCAGCAGTGGCTAACTGACTACTAGCTAGTAGCTAGTTATCTGGCTAGCTTCTGATTGGGGTTACGGTTCTAAAGTATAAAAAAAATAGCAGGTCCGTACCACATTGGGTGAGGCGGAATGTAGGAATGTATATTCAGTTCCTAGATGGAAAGTGAAATTAAAATATATACGAAATGTATACGAAAAATACGAATACTATTTACACGGGACAGACAGGACAAAGACACATCCGACTGCTACGCCATCTTGGATGGCATGAACATGAACATGATCTATTGGTGAATTCTACATGTCATATATAGGACTGCACCACGACCTCATGCTGGTGGCAGAGCAGCAGTATTCAGCAATCAGCAACAACAAGAAATTTGCAACATGGTCAAAGCCAACAATTCCATCAGGCTAAGAGAGATCCAAAGTGCAATCATAAATGATCAGGCTAAGAGAGATCCAAAGTGCAATCATAAATGACAACAATATCTTCACAAATATCAATTCTCTCAGCATTTCCACTATAGACTATGAAACAACTCTACAAGGTGCCATTTGAGAGGAATAGTGACAGAGTGAAGGAGCTGCAGTTGCAGTATGTCCAGGTAAACCATTGGTGTGCACATGGTATATTGTACAGGGAGTTTCTGTACTTCAATGATGCCTGTATATACTTCTTGAAGTTGTAGATGCCCATAAGAACAGAAAACATTTATACTTTACTAAACTGTCTGATTCTAGAATAGGCTATGTAAAACTAACTTTATATTTTGTTTCTGTGTTACTATATAGAGAATTATGGAGCTGGAAGGACATGAAATTACCCACATTCTTGTTTTTGTGGACGAGGCTGGGTTCAATCTGGCCAAAGGCAGGAGTAGCCGCAATCTCATTGGACACCGAGCCACATTGATCATAATATTGGGGGCAATATTACAATGTGTGCTGCCATTTCTGAGAATGGTGTGAAGACAAATATTCTATAACACACAACTTCTCCTGTCCTTCCTAAATACATTTTACAGAGACCTAATACCAGAACACGAAAGAGGTTAAATTAGACCAGATTTGCCAAATTATGTAATTGTGTGGGATAATGTCAGCTTACACCAAACCAACATTGGACCTATTTTCTCTCCATACCCCCTGATTCCTACCGCAAGCTCTGGATCTTGCAGCTAGCTAGCTGCTATCTGAGTGACTATTGGCTAACGTCGGTCCCGGAGCAAACACCAATTATCCCGGAGCTAGCCAGCTGAAGAGTTCCATCAGCCACTCCTGGTCTACAATCACCTAGCCCGGACCCGTTTTACTGCCGATGCGGAGCACCACCGGGCCTTCATGACTGGACTACCAACGTTATCTGCCCGAGGGAGTTATTCAACTGGCCCCTCGCGACGTAACCTGAACGCCCATCTGCTAACTGCGGCCCATTATTCGTTAGCTGTCTTGAGTATATCGGCTGCTAGCTGAATAGGTCTATCGGACAATTTTCCTGGGCCACTATAACTATAACTATTTTGCCAAATGGATTGGTCCCCACTACCACACGGAACCCCACTAATCTACCGACAAAAACGCACGAGGTGGCTAAAAACAGACCTCCGTCTTATGCTAGCTTGCTACCCATGGCCCGGCTAGCTGTCTGAATCGCCGTGACCCCAACCAACCTCACTACTCACTGGACCCTTAGGATCACTCGGCTAAGCATGCCTCTCCTTAATGTCAATATGCCTTGTCCATTGCTGTTCTGGTTAGTATTTATTGGCTTATTTAACTGTAGAACCTCTAGCCCTGCTCAATATACCTTATCCAACTCTTCAGTTCCACCACCCAGATATGCAATGACATCACCTGGTTTCAATGATGTTTCTAGAGACAATATCTCTCTCATCATCACTCAATACCTAGGTTTACCTCCACTGTATTCACATCCTACAATACCTTTGTCTGTACATTATACCTTGAATCTATTTTATCGCCCCCAGAAACCTGCTCCTTTTACTCTCTGTTCCGGACGTCCTAGACGACCAACTCTCATAGCTTTTAGCCGTACCCTTATCCTACTCCTCCTCTGTTCCTCTGGCGATGTAGAGGTGAATCCAGGCCCTGCAGTGCCTAGCTCCACTCCTATTCTCCAGGTGCTCTCTTTTCTTGAATTCTGTAACCGTAAAAGCCTTGGTGTCATGCATGTTAACATCAGAAGCCTCATCCCTAAGTTTGTTTTAGTCACTGCTTTAGCACACTCTGCCAACCCGGATGTCCTAGCCGTGTCTGAATCCTTGCTTAGGAAGACCACCAAAAACTCTGAAATCTCCATCCCCCAACTACAACATTTTCAGACAAGATAGAACGGCCAAAGGGGACGGTGTTGCAATCTACTGCAGAGATAAACCTGCAGAGTTCTGTCCTACTATCCAGGTCTGTACCCAAACAATTTGAACTTCTACTTTTAAAAATCCACCTCTCTAAAAACAAGTATCTTACCGTTGCCGCTTGCTATAGACCACCCTCTGCCCCCAGCTGTGCTCTGGACACCATATGTGAACTGATTGCCCCCCATCTATCTTCAGAGATCGTGCTGCTAGGTGACCTAAACTGGGACATGCTTAACACCACGGCCATCCTACAATCTAAGCTTGTTGCCCTCAATCTCACACAAATGATCAATGAACCTACCAGGTACAACCGCAAAGCCGTAAACACGGGCACCCTCATAGATATCATCCTAACCAACTTGCCCTCTAAATACACCTATGCTGTTTTCAACCAAGATCTCAGCGATCACTGCCTCATTGCCTGTATCCGTAATGGGTCAGCGGTCAAACGACCTCCACTCATCACTGTCAAACGCTCCCTGAAACACTTCAGTGAGCAGGCCTTCTAATCGACCATGCCCGGGTATCCTGAAAGGATATTGACCTCATCACGTCAGTAGAGGATGCCTGGTTATTCTTTAAAAATGCCTTCCTCACCATCTTAAATAAGCATGCCCCATACAAGAAATTTAGAACCAGGAACAGATATAGCCCTTGGTTCTCTCCAGACCTGACTGCCCTTAACCAGCACAAAAACATCCTGTGGCGTTCTGCATTAGCATCGAACAGCCTCCGTGATATGCAACTTTTCAGGGAACTTAGAAACCAATAAACACAGGCAGTTCGAAAAGCCAAGGCTAGCTTTTTCAAGCAGAAATTTGCTTCCTGCAACACAAACTCAAAAAAGTTCTGGGACACTGTAAAGTCCATGGAGAATAAGAGCACCTCCTCCAAGCTGCCCATTGCACTGAGGATAGGAAACTCTGTCACCACCGATAAATCCACTATAATTGAGAATTTCAATAAGCATTTTTCTACGGCTGGCCATGCTTTCCACCTGGCTACCACTACCTCGGTCAACAGCACTGCACCCCCCACAGCAACTCGCCCAAGCCTTCCCAATTTCTCCTTCTCCCAAATCCAGTCAGCTAATGTTCTGAAAGAGCTGCAAAATCTGGACCCCTAAAAATCAGCTGGGCTAGACAATCTGGACCCTTTCTTTCTAAAATTATCTGCCGAAATTGTTCCAACCCCTATTACTAGCCTGTTCAACCTCTCTTTCGTGTCGTCTGAGATTCCCAAAGATTGGAAAGCAGCTGAGGTCATCCCCCTCTTCAAAGGGGGGGACACTCTTGACCCAAACTGCTACATACCTACATATATCCTACCCTGCCTTTCTAAGGTCTTCGAAAGCCAAGTTAACAAACAGATTACCAACCATTTCGAATCCCACCGTACCTTCGCTGCTATGCAATCTGGTTTCAGAGCTGGTCATGGGTGCACCTCAGCCACGCTCAAGGTCCTAAACGATATCTTAACCGCCATCAATAAGAAACAATACTGTGCAGCCGTATTCATTGACCTGGCCAAGGCTTTCGACTCTGTCAATCACCACATCCTCATCACTCAACAGCCTCGGTTTCTCAAATGATTGCCTCGCCTGGTTCACCAAGTACTTTTCCGATAGAGTTCAGTGTGTTAAATCAGAGAGCCTGTTGTCTGGGCCTCTGGCAGTCTCTATGGGGGTGCCACAGGGTTCAATTCTTGGGCCAACTCTTTTCTCTGTATACATCAATGATGTCGCTCTTGCTGCTGGTGAGTCTCTGATTCACCTCTACGCAGATGACACCATTCTGTATACTTCTGGCCCTTCTTTGGACACTGTGTTAACTATCCTCCAGACGAGCTTAAATGCCATACAACTCTCCTTCCATAGCCTCCAACTGCTCTTAAATACAAGTAAAACTAAATGCATGCTCTTCAACCGATCGCTGCCTACACCTGCCCGCCCGCCCAGCATCACTACTCTGGACGGTTCTGACTTAGAATATGTGGACAACTACAAATACCTAGGTGTCTGGTTAGACTGTAAACTCTCCTTCCAGACTCACATCAAACATCTCCAATCCCAATTTAAATCTAGAATTGGCTTCCTATTTTGCAACAAAGCATCATTATCTCATGCTGCCAAACATACCCACGTAAAACTGACCATCTCACCGATCCTCAACTTCGGTGATGTCATTTACAAAATCGCCTCCAACACCCTACTCAACGAATTGGATGCAGTCTATCACAGTGCCATCCGTTTTGTCACCAAAGCCCCATATACTACCCACCACTTTGACCTGTACGCTCTCGTTGGCTGGCCCTCGCTTCATACTCGTCGCCAAACCCACTGGTTCCAGGTCATCTACAAGACCCTGCTAGGTAAAGTCCCGCCTTATCTCAGCTCACAAGTCACCATAGCAACACCATAGTAGCACGCGCTCCAGCAGGTGTATTTCACTGATCACCCCCAGGGCCAATTCCTCCTTTGGCCGCCTCTCCTTCCAGTTCTCTGCTGCCAATGACTGGAACGAACTACAAAAATCTCTGAAACTGGAAACACTTATCTCCCTCACCAGCTTTAAGCACCAGCTATCAGAGCAGCTCACAGATCACTGCACCTGTACATAGCCCATCTATAAATAGACAAACAATTACCTCATCTCCTACTGTATTTATTTATTTATTTTGCTCCCCAGTATTTCTACCTTGCACATTCACCTACTGCAAATCTACAATTCCAGTGTTTTTATTGCTATATTGTATTTACTTCGCCACCATGGCCTTTTTATTGCCTTTACCTCCCTTATCTCACCTCATTTGCTCACATTGTATATAGACTTATTTTTGTACTGTATTATTGACTGTATGTTTGTTTTACTCCATGTGTTACTCTGTGTTGTTGTATGTGTCGAACTGCTTTGCTTTTTCTTGGCCAAGTCGCAGTTGTAAATGAGAACTTGTTCTCAACTTGCCTACCTGGTTAAACAAAGGTAAAATAAATAAAATCAAAATAAATTGTCAGGGAATGGTTTGCTGGGCATGAAAGGACAAGAATGGAGTTCCTTCCACCATCCTCCTCATTCCTAAATCCGATAGAAGAGGTTTTGTTCAGCATGGAGGTGGATGCCATGAATGCTGCTTGTGAGGACATCACAGGCGATCATTGCAGGGGATGGTTGCGCCACGCAAGGAGATTTTTCCCCCAGTGTATCGCAAGGGAAAACATCAGATGTGATGTTGACGAAAATCTCTGGCCAGACCAACAAGAGCGACAGGATGTCCACCAAGAAGATGGGAACTTGCAATGGTACGTACTGTGAGGAGGTACAATTTGTTTTTTACAGAACTACCACAGTTTTTTTCATTGCTGCTGTTTTTTTTTTTGCTGCATGGATGTAATTTTGTGGCAAATTCTCTGTTCACTACATATGACTTTACATGTAAGAAATATGTAAAAATAGACATACAAATGTGAATTCTCTGTTTATCTAATGCTAAAAAATAATAATAATCTGGATACATACAAATGTGCATATCCTTTTCTGTGTACTACAGTATTGACTTTTCCCAGTAAACTTTTATCTACTGTTGAAATCGGTATCTAAAAAGCTCAGTGATACACAATAGCATTCAGCTAGACAAAACTGACATTCTTGTACAGTACAGTAAGCAGTCAGTGTCAACAAAAAAGTTGAACAAACTGAAATTTGTATAAAAACAAACATTTCCAGGGTTGACTGCCATGGTGAAAAAACATCTAAACATTTTGACCAGTACAGCTCACACGATGACAATAACTAGGTTTAGAAGCATGAATTCAATGTTTTGGGTGAGTTACTACATTTTGCAGACATGCAATAGAGTTGTGATGCCCCATAAAACAGTTGTGACAATTTAACTTACAGTTTAGAGAATGTTAAGACTTTCAAAAAAAAACTGTAATATTGAAAAATATTTACCTAATGTTCTAATCATTTTTTTGTCATTTTGCCTTTTGGTAGGCTGTCATTGTAAATAGGAATTTGTTCTTAACTTACTTGCCTAGTTAAATAAAGGTTAAATAAATCAAATAAAAAAACACCCCATACCTTGTCACAACACAACTGATTGGCTCAAACACATTAAGGAAAGAAATTCCACAAATTAACTTAACAAGGCACACATGTTAATTGAAATGCATTCCAGGTGACTACCTCATGAAGCTGGTTGAGAGAATGCCAAGAGTGTGCAAATCTGTCATCAAGGAAAAGGGTGGCTATTTTGAAGAATCTCAAATATAAAATATTTTGTTTAACACTTTTAGTTACTACATGATTCCATGTGTTATTTCATAGTTTTGATGTCTTCACTATTATTCTACAATGTAGAAAGTAGTAAAAATAAAGATAAACCCTGGAATGAATGTGTCCAAACTTGACTGGTACTAATATATATATATATATATATATATATATATATATATATATATATATATATACACACACACGAAGCAACGTTATGCCCCTCGTAGTGCAGTAGTAGCGTCGTTCGACCATTATCTATCTAACGACACTACTACTGCACTACAATAGGCATAACGTTACTTCGTAAATAAATGTCCCATATAAAACTCTGGAAGCTGTGCTTGATGCCTTACCTTGGCCTTTTTGTTCTCGAATGATAAATTGTTCAATGCTGAACATCTTGTCCTTGGAATGGTAAGTTACAGTTGTGTTATTATGATGTTCTGTCCAACGGACCTCTGATTTACCCTTCGCTTTTATGGAAAGATAATCTATTTTGCAATCTTTTCCTAATTCCAACGTTATTCGCCCCGAAATGAAGTCGCCGCTGCTAAAGCTTTTGCCTACACCGTCGTAGGTTACGGAAATGTTCTTTATGGTAGCCAACATCTCAAGAAGAGCGCACGGAGAGATAGTAAAGAAACTCAAATGTTCAAAAGTTATGAAGGGAGCGAGTCTCTTTCACTATGTAGTCTAAACGATGGGCGTGGTATGAACCAGAATATTACAGTGAGACGATGAATATGGCGATTCTCATTAAAACAGGGAAGAAGCCATTCACCAGTTTTTCAAGCATAATACAATCAAAATACTTTCGTTACTTATCAAAGAATGGAGTTTCGTTGATCAACTATTGTCATTACTACCGTTACGGTCAGTATGTACTTCCAAAAAGCCTCATGTCTTCTCTAGTTTTGGTGGACTTAACTTCATGTTGGTTTGGAATTAGAATATTGACAAAATTCCAGTGAAACCTTCATTTATAAGCATAATTTTTCTCAACACATATATACGGAATAATCGGGATATATTGTATAAAAATACTTCCTTGTTTTTAGAATATTGGTTCCGAAATAATATCCTATTGGTGAGTCAACTTGTAAATGCAGAGTTTTTTTTACATGGTTATAAGGAATTCGTATCACTTTACAAGATCCCTGTAACACCTAAAGATTTTGCAATTGTTTTAGATGCCATTCCCTCAGGTGTTGCTTTATTATTCAGGAACGTGTCAAGACCTGACCCTCAGAACCTACCTGCCATTAACCCTGTTGACTCATCAGTAGAAAGATTTGTTTCTCTATTGGTCCATTCAACAACAGAGCGATACGAACCTTGTCATGCGTTATTGGAACGGTTTTATTGATAATACCTGTTGGAAAAATGTTTGGATGTTGCCACACACATACCTATTTGTTAAGAAAATGAAGATAGTTTCCTTTAAAATTATTCATAAATATGATCCTCCCAACCATTATATGAAGAAGTTTAAGAAAAACTCAAATGGTCCCTTTTGTAATGACCACCCAGAAACAGTGTTGCATCTTTTTTGGCATTGTATTCATGTAAGGAAACTGTGGCAAGACATCAGTAGATTTATAATTGAACACATTTATGAAGATTTTACACTATTGTGGACAGACGTACTGCTTGGATTCTTTACCTATGATAGAAATAAGTTTAAACTATTTTATATAATTCATTTCATTATTCTTTTGGCCAAATTTCATATTTACAAATGTAAATTTACAAAACACCACATTTTCTTAACTTTCAAAAATAAATTGAACGATATTTTTTAGACAATTAAATACCCTAACAAAAAAGCTGTTAGAATTATAAGTGTATATATGCCCCTTAAGGTCCTTGTGTAATGTGATATTGTACCCCCTAGCCCAACACACACACACACACACACACACACACACACACACACACACACACACACACACACACACACACACACACACACACACACACACACACACACACACACACACACACACACACACACACACACACACACACACACACACACACACACACACACACGTTCCCCCATGTACTTTCTTTATTGATTGATTGTTAATAAAACAATACCCTACCGTCTAACACTACACCCACATACATACATACAAAAACACCACCCTACTCCACTATTTAAACCTATTTAGTCCTACCTCATGCCAACAACCTGAAAGGATAGGACATCACCACTTAACACACCCTGTAACTCTTCTGATGTCAAGTCTCGCACACCCAAATAACTCTGCAGCTGCCACCACAACCTCAATTTTCTGCAACTTATGTTCCATCCCTGCAGTACGGTTGATAACCATTGCTATAAATGCTAAAAATCCAATCTTACTGAAACATATCACTTGTTGGCCTATCCCTCTGTACTGGTACATATCTACTACTCACACCACTCCTCTCAGGATCCCTCCCCCTTGACCCATCTTCCTCTACTTTCTTCACTGCCCCAGCATATGACAATGTTTGCACTACTCTAACCCTGGAAACCTCAAACCTCTCTCGCACGAGACATTTCTGATCCCCAGCCCCATGGGCACCCCTCCATTTAACACATACCACTACTTTCCCGAATGCTACACGTTCCTTTGTCTCATGCCCTTCTGCACACTTCTCACACCTAGGAACCGCCCTCCTACACACTGCTGCCACATGCCCATAAGCTTGACACATGTAACATCTTAATGTATTTGGCACAAAAACTCATACAGGATAACTTCTATATGCTAACATCACTTTGTCGGGAAAAGACTCAAAATCAAAATTCAAAACAACAGACAATGACTCTGTTTCTCCACTCACACCACCCTGTCTGTGTTGCACCAAACGACGAGCATCACAAACACAGGGAATCTTCCCCTTCAGTTGGTCAGCTTTCACATTTACTACCCAAGTAATCACTGCTTTCAATGGCGCCCTTTTCTTGAGAGCAAAACAATTCACATCTCGACCCCATTTGTTTAACACAGAGCGCCTGCTCCCTCTGACCATTAGAAACACAAACAATGATCACAAGACCACTTCTGGTTACCCTCACCGATTCCATAGCACCCAACTCTGTTTTCACCCACCCTGAAACCACAAATGGATCAGCCAAAAGGCAAGGGTCCACTTTTTCCCAAAAACTTCACTCCTACTGTCACAGACTCATCTTTATCCTGACACTCGGTGCAAGCCAAGTAACCAATTGAAGCTCACCTTCTTCCTCCCTCCCTCCCTCTCTCTCTTAGACCTCCACTGCCGATCTTTTTCCATCCATTTCTCCTCCATATTCCAAGTATAAGTCTCCTTATGATTATGATAATACTGCACTTCTGCCGCCATACAGTACCAGTCAAAAGGTTGGACACACCTACACATTCAAGGGTTTTTCTTTATTTTTACTATTTTCTACATTGTATAATAATAGTGAAGACATCAACACTATGAAATAACATATGGAATCATGTAGTAACCAAAAAAAAGTGTTAAATCAAAATATATTTATTTTGATTTGGGCTGCAATTTCTGAGGCTGATAACTCTAATGAACTTATCCTCTGCAGCAGATATAACTCTAGGTCTTCCTTTCCTGTGGAGGTCCTCATGAGAGCCAGTTTCATCATAGCGCTTGATAGTTTTTGCGAATGCTTTTGAAGAAACTTTCAAAGTTCTTGACATTTTCTGGATTGACTGACCTTCAAGTAATGATGGACTGTAGTTTCTCTTTGCTTATTTGAGCTGTTCTTGCCATACTATGGACTTATAAGGGCTATCTTTTGTAAAAGGGTGGTACACAACTGATTGGCTCAAACGCATTAAGAAGGAAAGAAATTCCACAAATTAACTTTTAGCAAGGCACACCTGTTAATAGAAATGCATTCCAGGTGACTACCTCATGAAGCTGGTTGAGAGAATGTCAAAAGTGTGGCTACTTTAAAGAATCTCAAATATAAAATATATTTTGATTTGTTAAACACTTTTTTGGTTACTACATGATTCCATAGGTGTTATTTCATAGTTTTGATGTATTCTCTATTATTTTACATTGTAAATAAAGAAAACCCATGGAATGAGTAGGTGTGTCCAAACTTTTCACTGGTACTGTACATCTTGTTCTTGCCTTGTCAAGGGACGCCATTTGACTGTCACAATCTCTGTACAATCAGCACGAACCCCTCGGGACATAGCGCTCAACAGTGCATCCCACTTGTAAAGCCTTCTTGAAGTGCAAGCGCTCACCAATAGTTTTTGTATGGATGTCAATGAGTGTCGAATTGATCTTGCCGCTTCTTTTTCTTCGGTATTATGGCGGCCCGCAAACATATTATAGGTGCATGCTGCCGCCTACTGTATTGGCTGTGTATCAGCCTACTATTCTCTAGTATGAATTCATTACACTTTGTGAAAAATTGCCAGACCAACAAACCCTGCACCCATTATGTAAAACCTCACCACTATTCCACTACTTTGGCCCTATCTGATCCTGCTCCAGGCCAGCAGCCTGGGAGAACGGGACACTATCGTTCAAAACATCTTGTAACTCGTCTACAATAAATACTTGAACACCCAAGTACTCTGCAGCTGCCAACACAACAGCTATCCTCTGTGATATTTTGTTTGGCCCGCACTACAGAGGGATATATAGGTCCTCTAATACAGGACTAGTAAAGGTCCAGTGCACAACTTTTGTGTGAAAAAAAATATTTAAAAAAATTCAGGGGGTGCTGCAGCACCTTGAGCACCCGTATTGCCCACGGCTATGTTTACACACACAACTTTACACACACACCACCGTGTTTACACACACCACCATGTTTACACACACAACTTTACACACACACCACCGATACAACACATTATTTTGTCTCATGTCCTCCTGCACACTTCTCACATCTAGGAATCTCCCTTTTGCGCACTTCGGCCACATGACCATAAGCTTGACACCTAAAACACTGTAATGGATTCAGTACAAAAGCTCTCAGGATCCATTCTCCAAAGATCTCACTCCCACCTCACCAGAATCATCTTTGTAATCATCTGGACAAGGCTCAAACTTGGCAGTCTACACCGCACCTGCCACCGCAGTTAATTCCTCCTCACTCGTCACGCTTGTACAGTAGCTCTTCCAAAAGTTCTGTGTGATTCACTCCTCCATATTCACTCAAAACATGTTCCACTTTTCTCCTTTTTTATCCGATCCGCCATCTTCTCCTTCCGTATTATCCAGGACCCTTGGGATTTCACTACCCTACCCTAAACTTAACCATTACCATAACCATTTTACATTTCAACTGCAATGGGTTAGGGACGTCCCAAGGGTCCCGGATAGCATGGACCAATACAAAAATCAGAGGGAATGGATAACAAAATGTAGAAGTGGTAACTGATTAGCCAGAATGTTTTCTTTTCCATCCTGGCCCCTAAGGGGCTCTGTGCAATCATGTTTTATTCTGTCAAGATGTAAAACTCTATCTGCTACCCTTTGAAAAGAGAAAAACACCTTATACTATACTGAAAAAATATATAAATGCAACATGTAAAGTGTTGGTCCCATGTTTCATGAGCTGAAATAAAAGATCCCAGAAATGTTCCATACGCACAAAAAGCTTATTTCTTTCAGATTTAGTTCACATCCCTGTTAGTGAGCATTTCTCCTTTTCCAAGATAATCTATCCACTTGACAGGTGTGGCATACAGTATCAAGACGCTGATTAAATAGCATGATCATTACACAGGTGCAACTTGTGCTTGGGACAATAAAAGGCGACACTAAAATGTGCAGTTTTGTCACAACACAATGCCACAGATGTCTCAAGTTTTGAGGGAGTGTGCAATTGGCATGCTGGCTGCAGGAATATCCACCAGAGCTGTGGCCAGATAATTTCATGTTCATTTCTCTACCATAAGCCACCTTCAATGTCATTTTTGAGAATTTAGCAGTATGTCCAACCAGCCTCACAACCGCAGACCTGTGTAACCACACCAGCCCAGGACCTACACATCCGGCTTCTTCATCCGTAGGATCATCTAGAGACCAGCCACCCAGACAGCTGATGAAACTGAGAACTATTTATGTAATAAAGCCCTTTTGTGGGGGAAAAATAAATAATTCTGATTGGCTGGGCCTGGCTTCCCAGTGGGTGGGCCTATGCCCTCCCAGTCCCACCATGGCTGCGTCCCTGCCCAGTCATATGAAATAGATTAGGGCCAAATTATTTGGTACAAATTGACTGATTTCCATATATGACCTGTAACATAGTAAAATCGTTTAAATTGTTGCATTTATATTTTATACTATTACACAACTCTAGTCTCTGAATTACCATAATTTAATCTGAATCACAATAAAATAGGATGGAATGCGTCAGTTAATGTGGTAAAGGTAGTGAATTGAGGATTTTCATTTACGCCTGTTAGGTTACTCCCAGTCCTAGCCAAATACTTGTTTGAGAAATATTTTGTTAAAGTTATTTTTGCCCATTTTATTGGAACTATATTACAGTAAGGTACGTCATTGTTACGCAAAAGTTATTTGATATAAAAACGGCTTCATTGGGCATTTAAATAGTTTCACAAGTGAAAGTACACATTGTTGTACTTCCGAGTCAAATTTACCCGGAAAAATGTGGTTTTTTTTAATGTCACTTAAAAAAAAAATATATATATATATATATATAAATATAAAGGCTTTATTTAATTGAGACAATCATGGCTTTCGATTTCAAAGTTAAAAATACATTTAAAAAAATCAATACTTGAAATTGAAGAGTTCACTTCCGGGGCAAACTCCTTGGTTAACGCCTTTTAGTAAAGACCTGTGATTGGGCGTTGCTGAATTAGCTATAACATAAGTTTTAATTACTGAATACAAACATCTAGATAAGCTACAGGTAAAGTTAACGCTTATGTTTTGTTGCTGGTCATCTTTACGTGTTGTGGTAACGAGCCAAGCAAGCTAAGGCTACCTAAAAACTAGTGTAAACAACCGTCTAACAGTACTGTTAGCTAACGTTACCAAAGCTATTTTGATTTAGTTAACTACAGTAGCTAGATGTAGTGCAAACTAGTTTTAATAAGGCTATTGCTAGCTCTACTTGGTAACGTTAGTAGTTAGGTTGATGACAAGCTATATTGCTAGCCAAGTCAGTTTGCTAGCTGGTAACCCAAACAACGAGATCTAAGCCAAAGAATATATAACTAAGGTTTCCCCTTTCATCTGTGTCTAAGCTATCTGGGCTAGCTGTGAGACTGGGCGGAATTCGTTTTCAGCGATTACCTTCGCCCACGACTGGCTCGTGTTAACTATAATACCGACGCTGTGTTCTAACGTTTAGAAACGTCAATAAAGCGCTTTAGTAACATATGGTATCTTTCAGCGATAAATAATCCTTCAAATAAAACACATAGTGTTGCAGTTTGGTACAGAACCATATATCTATGGGTGCCTCCACCTGAGCTGACAAATACACTTCCCGAGTTATGCATACACAGGTGTTTGGAGCACCCTAGATAGCTAATTAGTACCTGTGGTCTTTTAACAAGCGATGTAACACTAACCCTGTAAAAAGTGTAGTGATAACTTTTGTTATTTCTCGCAGATATGAAAGGTATGTTCCAAAAAACGCATTGCAAACGATGCGTGTTAATGTTCTGCCCCTGAACAAGGTAGTTAACCCACTGTTCCTTGGCCGTCTATTGTAAATAATAATTTGTTCTTATCTGGCTTGCCTAGTTAAATAAAATGTTTTGACTGTCGTCTGAGCTTTTAAGTACCCCGATCAGAAGATGGTCAATATGCATTAAAGCAGTTAGCTTCTATGAATGGGGTATGTACAGTCCCTTCTGAAAGTATTCAGTCACCTTGACTTTTTCCATATTGTTACTGCCTTATAAAATTGATTAAATCGTTTTTACCTCCATCTATACACCATGACAAAGCAAAAACAGGTTTATACATTTCTGCAAACTGAAATATCACATTTACATAAGTGTTCAAACCCTTTACTCAGTACTTTGAAGCACCTTTGGCAGCAAATACAGCATCAAGTCTTCTTGGGTATGACACTACAAGCTTGGCACACCTGTATTTGGGGAGTTCTTCCATTCTCTGCAGATCCTCTCGAGCACTGGCAGGTTGGATGGGAGCGTTGCTGGACAGCAATTTTTCAGGTCTCTCCAGAGATGTTTGATCGGGTTCAAGTCCGGGCTCTTGCTGGGCCACACAAGGACATTCAAAGACTTGTCCCAAGCCACTCCTGCATTGTCTTGGCTGTGTGTTTAGGGTCATTGTCCTGTTGGAAGGTGAACCTTCGCCCCAGTCTTAAGGTCCAGAGCAGGTTTTCAGGAAGGATCTCTGTACTTTGCGCTGTTCATCTTTGCCTCAATCCTGACTAGTATCCCAGTCCCTACTGCTGAAAAACATCCCCACAGCATGATGCTGCCACCACGCTTCACCATTGGGATGGTGCTATGTTTCGCCAGACATGACACTTGCCATTCAGGCCAAAGTGTTAAATCTTGGTTATCAGACCAGAGAATCTTGTTTCTCATGGTCAGAGTCTTTAGGTGCCTTTTGGTAAACTCCAAGTGGGCTGTCATGTGCCTTTTACTGAGGAGTGGTTTCAATCTGGCCATTCTACCATAAAGGCCTGATTGGTGGAGTGCTGCAGAGATTGTTCTTCTCGAAGTTTCTCCTATCTCCAGAGGAACTATAGAGCTCGGCCACTGACAATCGGTGCTTGACCAAGGCCCTTCTCACCGATTGCTCAGTTTGGCCGGGCAGCCAGCTCTAGGAAGAGTCTTGGTGGTTCCAAACTTCTTACATTTAAGAATGATGGAGGCTACTGTGTTCTTTGGGATATTCAATGCTGCAGAACTGTTTAGGTACCCTTCCCGAGATCTGTGCCTCGACACAATCCTGTCTCGGCGATCTATGGCCAATTCCTTCAACCTCATGGCTTGGTTTTTCCTCTGACATGCGCTGTCAACTGTGAGACCTTATATAGACAGGTGTGTTCCTTTCCAACTCAAGTCCAATCAATTGAATTTACCACAGGTGGACTCCAATCAAGATGTAGAAACATCTCAAGAATGATCAATGGAAACAGGATGCACCTGAGCTCAAGTTCAAGTCTCATAGCAAAGGGTCTGACTACTTATGTAAATAAGTTATTTCAGTTCTTTATTTTTAACACATTTGAAAAAAATTGTTTTCGCTTTGTCATTATGGGGTATTGTGTGTTGATTGCTGAGGATTTCTATTTATTTAATCAATTTTAGAATAAGGCTGTAATGGAACAACATTTGGAAAAAGTCAAGGAGTTTGAATACTTTCTGAAAGCACTGTATGTCTGGGCTAGCTGGCTAATTCTACTCCACTCCTGTTGCTATTAATTTGAGCCCAATTGCTTAATTTTGGTGACAACTTTGACTGGTATCTTAATTGACATCTCACTGACTTGGATTTATAGAGACAATGTCAAGCAAAGAAGTTAAATCAGCTCTAAAAAATGCCAGAGATGCCATAAAGAACAAGGAATTTAAAGAGGCCCTAAAACACTGCAAGGTAAGCCCTTGCCCATTTCTATGTTCTTTCTACACACACCAATAATATGAGGGGAAACTGGGTGATTATGTAGGATTTTCTGTTTTGAAAAGGGTATTCTGTCTCAAATCAAACCAAATTCCCCCACCAGGCTGCCCTGAAGCTAGAGAAGAACAATTACAATGCCTGGGTGTTCATTGGTGTGGCCGCGAGCGAGCTGGAGCAACCAGACCAGGCCCAGACAGCCTACAGGAAGGCTCTGGAGCTGGAGCCAGAGCAGCTGCTGGCCTGGCAGGTACTGGAGATACATCACACCTAGATCAACTGAACTAATATAGGCCCTCGATAGACATAGGCTTCTATGTTGGACAATTTTTTTTTTTTTTTTTTTTTTTTTTTACCGTTATTTTACCAGGTAAGTTGACTGAGAACACGTTCTCATTTGCAGCAACGACCTGGGGAATAGTTACAGGGGAGAGGAGGGGGATGAATGAGCCAATTATAAACTGGGGATTATTAGGTGACCATGATGGTTTGAGGGCCAGATTGGGAATTTAGCCAGGACACCGGGGTTAACACCCCTACTCTTACGATAAGTGCCATGGGATCTTTAATGACCTCAGAGAGTCAGGACACCCGTTTAACGTCCCATCCGAAAGACGGCACCCTACACAGGGCAGTGTCCCCAATCACTGCCCTGGGGCATTGGGATATTTTTTAGACCAGAGGAAAGAGTGCCTCCTACTGGCCCTCCAACACCACTTCCAGCAGCATCTGGTCTCTCATCCAGGGACTGACCAGGACCGACCCTGCTTAGCTTCAGAAGCAAGCCAACAGTGGTATGCAGGGTGGTATGCTGCTGGCAATCAAGTGAAGAGTGTCCCAAAAGTGACGATAAACCATAAATTATCGACATTGACCATACACAATCACTTATAGCCGGCGTTTCACTGGTATCGTTCATTATGATAAGTAACCTATACCAGAGAAATGTGACGTTTGAAGTGAAATACATTTGCTAATATGGGTGATTGTTACTGAAATTAATGGTAGTAGTTTAAAACCTGTTAAATGTAATCTACGTAATCCCCAAAAGTAATAATTTTTCATGAGAGGGTCAGTAACTAGTGAGAGGGTCCGTAACATAAACAGTAACTAGTAATGCTGCATACTCGGGTTGAAATCTCACCTTTCTGGTAAAAAATAGTTGCTGAGCTGTAGTCACTTTTGAGAAAACAAGCTCAAATACACAGTACAAATATTAAATATTTTATGATACATTTCTTATTCAACAAAACTATATGAATAAGGCTTGAAATGACTTATGCTTCATAAATATTGTATACTCAAATTATAAAACTACTAACTATAAGATTTCACCTTCCTTATAACTGTAAAATACATATATGTTTAGTGTTAGAAAATGTGCATATTTTCTAAAGGTCTCTCTTGATCAAAACGTCTGCCCCCATCTCTGTGAACTTCTCACAGGGCTCTAGGGAGTGCTTCCTGAACTCGTTAGGAACTCGCCTTTCGTCACATATTACCTTTGTCAGTCTATGCCAGTGCTTTTCTTGTCTAATATCTATAAATTATTTTAGATTACTGGCTGTAAATCGATCTCTGAATGTGCTACAGCCACAAAAAAACTATAGCTCCTGCGGCGCTACGATGTAAGGATTCCAGGCATATGTTAGTGGCTGTGCTGTAGGGTTCAGCTAGGAGTTGATGGAAAGTCAGAAGAGATAATGAAATGGTAAGACGGACATCCCAGCTTTATGTGGTGTCAGATTTCACATCCTGCTTGACACCGGCAAAAGAGACATACTCCTGTGTCTGAGAATTAGGGCTACCGCTCAATACAAGCCATTTCGATCTATGGTGTCCTACAAGCAGAACTGTCGGTCGGAACTGGTACTAGAACCACGCAGGTCCCCTAAACTGGGGACTTTACATCTAAGAGGATTTATTAAAGGATAATAAAAAAGAAAGACTTTGGTGCACATTAATTTTATAAATGTATCGTTCTATTTATCATTATCACATCAATTCAGGCAATCTCTCGTCCCAGCTCTACCCAAAAGTCACATTATCTACACATTATCCATCTGTCTTACACAGAGTATTCCAGAGCAGTGTTATGGGGCATATCACTATGTCAACATGCTGACTAAAATGTGATCCGTTTATTGTTGCTGTTTTAGGGATTAGCAAACCTGTATGAGAAAAGTGACCAATTGGATTTTAAAGCGGAACTACCCAAAGTTTACCAGAAACTCATTGAGCTTTATGAAAGGTAAGCCATGGAAATCTTCATACCTCTTCTACATCAATAATTTCCCCCCTGTGATTAGCTCTTGGAATATTGTGTTTAACTGTGTCTTGTTCTGCATACACAGTTCAGACAAAACAAAATGTTATGAAGTGATCAGAAAACTGGCAGACATCTTCCATATGGAGAAGGACTATTTACAGGTCTGTAAAGATAGTAGTTGCCCTTTAAATGAAAGAGGATATATGTTAATTGTTGTGGCACAGGGTGGACATATGCATGTGTGTGTTTAGGTGGCCAGGGTGTGGCGAAGGCTGATTCAGCTGAAGGAAGGAGAAGGTGCTGACAAGGCAGAGCTGCTGCAGCTATGGCAACAGATGACCTGCCTTCTCTCAGACAGCATGGAGGAACACGACAATGAGACTCAGCAGCACGTAAGAGCAAAGATAATATACTCAAATAATCCCTTTAATAAGCATTGTATGTGTCGTTCCACCTCTAAAAACAAAAGGAAAGAGGATTTCGACAACCACCATCTCAGATTGTTTCTGTAGTTATGGCCTATTTATTGCCTTACCTCCCTTATCCTATCTCATTTGCACACACTGTATATAGACTTTTTCTATTGTATTATTGACTGCATGTTTGTTTATTCCATGTGTAACTCTGTGTTGTTGTTTGTGTCGCACTGCTTTGCTTTATCTTGGCCAGGTTGCAATTGTAAATGAGAACTTGTTCTCAACTAGCCTACCTGGTTAAATAAAGGTGAAATAAAAAATAAAATAAAAGTTACAATCAGGTAAGATTGACATTACTGAAACATTGTTTGGTTGAATTGTAATTTTATCTGGAGAAATTAAGCTAATTGGTTGCACACAAATTGGCCATTTAAATGTATAGGATTCAGATAATATTCATAAATACAGTACCCTACATGGGATTTGGACCAAACTTTTTCCATCCAAATCTGTTTTTTTAAAAGCTACCCACAGAACCATCACACCTCATGCCAATATCAATAAATTATCAATAAACCTCTCTCTCTCTATATATATATATATATATATATATATAGATAGTGAGTTACCATAAGACCCAACACCATTACAATTGCAAAACTTTATATATTGTATGTTTGGGACTTTTACAATTTGAAGACCGTTAGAGACCATTCCAGGGGGACCTACTGGTATGCCGCCTCGGTGTTATTGCTAGTCATTACTAAAGGTTTTTCTCCCCTATGCTTTGTGCTCATTCCCACCGTTGATGTTATATTTATGTTGCCAGTTAATTGCAGCCTTTCAGAAGGCCATGGTTCTCTCCGACAATGTGCCTGGCGAGGACCATCGGAAGCTCTCAGCTGACTACCTCAAATGCCTATCACAAGTAAGTCCGCCCCTGTGTTTTTCACTCACTCACACACACACAGTTATGAGTGCTGGGACTCTGGGTTAGGACTAGGGCCAGAATCTTGCGCTGTCAACTGACTAGAAAAACTTTCCTCTCTCTAGCTTTCGCATGAAGAGTGTAAAATGAAAGAGGCCTGTGAGTCCATATTGGCCCTCTATCCCTCACAAACATTCCCTTTGGAGATCCTCGGTGCACATCATCTCAAGTCAGGTAAGAAATCACTGACTTAGCCAACTATAGGTAAAGAACTGGTGCAGTCATTGGCAGTGTATAGTTTCACTCTAGGTGAAATAAAAACAACAAAAGATTGACCTTGCAGGACTGGGGAAGGTCAAATGTACTGTGCAATGATTAGTATGTATTATTTGATTGAGCCTTTTGTTCTGTGGACAAAGAAGTGACAGATTGCACCTTTTTAAGTAGTCAACTTGTGTGTATTTGTCTCTTAGGGGTCTGCAGTGAGGACGCGGGCCGTTGTTTCTCCCGTCTCTTGGAGTTGGACCCAGACAGTGGCTTAGGCCATCTGGGTTTGGGCATCAGAGCTCTGGAGGAGGGAAAATGTGACGACTCCATTAAGTATCTGGCCCAAGGTGAGCAATTTGGGGGCTCTGGTTTGGCTGTTGATCTGTGGTGTTCTCCACCACCTCACTGTCTGTTGTGCTCTCAGGACTGAAGCGAATGCGCTCCAGCTTGGTGGGCTGGTGCAGCCTTGCTCAGGCCCAGCTGAAAATGCACCGATATTCCGACTGCGCAACATCCTGCTCCCAAGGTACATCTAACACATCTGGCCAGTGTTTTATAATCCTAACCTAAACCTTTTCTCCGAAAACCCACCGTACTTTCCACATAATCAGGGCTTGGCTACGACCTTACTGTAAGTCTACTCATCCTTGTTTGAAGGTTATAGTGACTTGACTAGTTGAAGACCTTATCTCCCAAAGTCAAAGATGTGTATTGAAATGTGGCATTCAGTGCGTTGACAGGCCCTGCTGTGTTCTTTCAGGTCTGAAGCTGGGTGGGCCTGGAGAAGAGGCACTGGGACAAAAGCTCCTGAGGCTGAGACTAGAGGCCCTTGTGAGGACTGAGGATGAGCACACTGCAGACCAAGCCCTGGAGAGCCTCTCACAGGTACAGCATTCATACTCCACCTCACCGGCTGCTCCCCAACGGCTCACCACCAATATGCTCCAATTCTCTACGACTACTACTATCTACTGATATGTATGGGGATTTGTTTGTTTGCTCATCAAAATATTTATTTTATAGCTTTCAGATGCCAGCAATGACCCTGTCCTGGTAGCCTTAAAAGGAAGAGCGTATTTGCAAAAAGGCCAAGTTGACCAAGTGCTCCAGGTAACTTCACAATTATTGGTTACGCTAACATATCTTTTTAGTAACCTCAGGTGAATGGCTATCAAATATATTTTTAGTAACCTCAGGTGAATGGGTATCAAATATATTTTGTGCCTATTTTGTTGATTTCCCATGTGTCTGCTAATCTCTGGCCTTGTATCCAACAGGTGTCCACGGAGCTGCTGAACTCTCACCCTGACCTGGCTGAGGGACTGGCGCTGAGGGGACTGGCACACATTGCACAGGGCCATCACCAACTAGCAGAACAGAGGTGTGTTTAGGGACTGCAGTTGAAAATGTGCCCGCTGGCTAAAACTGGCACTTTTACTATAATGTTGATTAACGTGCACTGTAGCTGTAAAACTAAATGTAATAAAGTAAAAGTGTGTGTGTGTGCGCGCACCCATCCCCCATTCCACACACTTCTTCTGTATTGATAACTGTCTCTATTATTACCGTTTTAATCAACAACTCATCACTACTCCTAAGAGACAGCGTGACTGAAGTAGACCATGTAGTTAGATCAACCTTCGTCTTGTCTCCTCCTGTCCCTGTTGTAGCCTCCTGCAGGCTGCAGCCCAGAGCCCAGCCTGTGGAGAGTACTACTTCCTGTTGGGGCGGCTGTACTGGGACATGGGGGAGGAGAGTCGCAGGGACAGGAGCAAGGCCCACACCCATCTACTGAAGGTCAGTGTTGCCCGTGGGGCCTCTGTCTGGGGAACACTGTATAGCTGGAGAATCATACTATGGGGAGAATGCATGACTGTCACATCCACAACCAAGCAACTCCCTGCCGTTTTGAAATGCACACTCATTGATGAGAGGTTCCTGTGCATTGTTACTCTTATGGCTTCTAAATGTCATAGGATGATCAACAGGCTTTAACAGTGGGTGGGATGGGCTGTGGGCACATTTCTGGCTTTGGTACAGTTAAACTACAGTGCTTCTCGCATCCAGCTGTACGGTATGACATTAGTTTGGTGATTGGCTCACTGCCATTACTGACAGCTGGTGTGTTTTGTGTCAGGCTGCCAAACTGGATCCGTACCTGGGCTCTGTGTTCTGCTACCTGGGCCATTACTACCGGGAGGTGGCCAGGGACCAGGGTCGAGCTAGGGGCTGCTACAAGAGAGCCTTTGAGCTGGACAGCAACGACGCAGAGTCCGGGGCTGCCTCTGTGGATCTGAGCATGAAGGAGGGGGACATGGTGAGTTGTCTGTTGATTTGTTCTGGTCCTGGAGGGCTGCAGCCGATCACAGAAGACTTTCCCCTTTGGAAGTGACTCTAGTAGTCCATCCACCCGATTCAATACATTTGGATAAAACCTAAATGTCACTTAGGCCTACCAAACTGTTTGATATACAGTTGAAGTCGGAAGTTTACATACACCTTAGCCAAATACAATTAAACTCAGTTTTTCACAATTCGTGACATTTAATCCAAGTATAAATTCCCTGTCTTAAGTCAGTTAGGATCACCATTTTATTTTAAGAATGTGAAATGTCAGAATAATAGTAGAGTGATTTATTTTAGATTTTATTTCTTTCATCACATTCCCAGTGGGTCAGAAGTTTACAAACACTCAATTAGTGTTTGGTAGCATTGCCTTTAAATTGTTTAACTTGGGTCAAGCATTTCGGGTAGCCTTACACAAGCTTCCTACAATAAGGTGGGTGAATTTTGGCCCATTCCTCCTGACAGAGCTGGTGTATCTGAGTCAGGTTTCTAGGCCTCCTTGCTCGCACACGCTTTTTCAGTTCTTCCCACACATTTTCTATAGGATTGAGGTCAGGGTTTTGTGATGGCGACACCAATACCTTGACTTTGTTGTCCTTAAGCCATTTTGCCACAACTTTGGAAGTATGCTTTGGGTCATTGTCCATTTGGAAGACCCATTTGCGACCAAGATTTAACTTCCTGACTGATGCCTTGAGATGTTGCTTCAATATATCCACATACTTTCTCTTCCTCATGATGCCATCTATTTTGTGAAGTGCACCAGTCCCTCCTGCAGCAAAGCACCCCCACAACATGATACTGCCACCCCCGTGCTTCACGGTTGGGATGGTGTTCTTCTGCTTGCAAGCCTCCCCCTTTTTCTTCCAAACATAACGATGGTCATTATGGCAAAACAGTTCTATTTTTGTTCCATCAGACCAGAGGAAATTTCTCCAAAAAGTACGATAATTGTCCCAATGTGCAGTTGAAAACCGTAGTCTGGCTTTTTTATGGCGGTTTTGGAGCAGTGGCTTCTTACTTGCTGAGCCGCCTTTCAGGTTATGTCGATATAGGACTTGTTTTACTGTGGATATAGATACTTTTGTACCTGTTTCCTCCAGCATCTTCACAAGGTCCTTTGCTGTTGTTCTGGGATTGATTTGCACTTTTCGCACCAAAGTACGTTTATCTCTAGGAGACCGAACACGTCTCCTTCCTGAGTGGTATGACGGCTGCGTGGTCCCATGGTGTTTATACTTGCGTACTATTGTTTGTACAGATGAACGTGGTACCTTCAGGCGTTTGGAAATAGCTCCCAATTATGAACCAGACTTGTGGACGTCTACAATTTTTTCGGAGGTCTTGGCTGATTTCTTTTGATTTCCCATGATGTCAAGCAAAGAGGCACTGAGTTTGAAGGTAGGCCTTGAAATACATCCTCAGGTACACCTCCAATTGGCTCAAATGATGTCAATTAGCCTATCAGAAGCTTCTAAAGCCATGACATCATTTTCTGGAATTTTCCAAGCTGTTTAAAGGCACAGTCAACTTAGTGTATGTAAACTCCTGACCCACTGGAATTGTGGTACAGTGAATTATAAGTGAAATAATCTGTCTGTAAACAATTGTTGGAAAAATTACTTGTGTCATGCACAAAGTTGATGTCCTACCCGACTTGCCAAAACGATAGTTTGTTAACAAAGAATTTGTGGAGTGGTTGAAAAACGAGTTTTAATGACTCCAACCTAAGTGTATGTAAACTTCCGACTTCAACTGTAATATCAATATCACTTAGGCCTACCTAACTGTTTGATATAATGTCCATGTCACTTAGGCCTACCTAACTGTTTGATTCAGTTGATTTTGTGCCTGGATGAAATGTTTCTCTTGCTAGTGTAGACTACGGACATTGGATTGCACTGTAATCTATGCTGCTGTATCAAGCATCTGTCCCTGTTCCCTCTATCTGCCTTCCCCAGGACACTGCCCTGGCTGTGCTCCAGTCAGTGATCCAGAGAGCCACCCCTGGTTCAGCAAAGTGGGCCTGGATGAGACGAGGCCTTTACCACCTGAAGGTGGGCCAGCACCCCCAGGCCTGTGCAGAGTAAGACCCCTGAGGCGACCACTCATTTGAACATAGTCTCTGACACCACATACGAACATACACACACTCATTGATGTGTTATGTCAGTCTGCAGGCTGCTCTGAGGGCTGACCCCCAGGACTGGGTGTGCTGGGAATGTCTGGGCGAGGCCTACCTGAACCGCCGGAGCTTCACGTCGGCCCTGAAGGCCTTTGCCAAGGCCCAGCTGCTCAACCCCTCCTCCATATACAGCCTCTACCAGACTGCTGCCATCAAACAGACCCTGGGAAAGTTCAAAGAGGCTGCTGCAGAGTACCTGCAGATCATAGCCCAGGAGGACTATGTGCCTGCACTCAAAGGTAGGGGTGTGTCTGAGCGTGCACACGTGTGTGCCGCATGTCCTTTTTTGGTGTCTATTCCAAGGTGATTATTGTTTTACAGTCTTGCACCCTGGCAGGACCTTATTTGGAGACCATTTTGTTCTCTGTTCTGTTGAAACTGTGACAGTCTGACAGCATACACTAATTAGAGTATGTCCAGAAGCTCTGAATGGATCATGTTGGAGGATGACCTTTCCTTGTTTCCCAGCCATCACATACAGCTGAAGTCGGAAGTTTACATATACTTAGGTTGGAGTCATTAAAACTTGTTTTTCAACCACTCCACACATTTCTTGTTAACAAACTATAGTTTTGGCAAGTCGGGTAGGACATCTACTTTGCATTACACAAGTAATTTTTCCAACAATTGTTTACAGACAGAATATTTCACTTATAATTAACTGTACCACAATTCCAGTGGGTCAGAAGTTTAAATGCACTGAGTTGACTGTGCCTTTAAACAGCTTGGAAAATTCCAGAAAATGATGTCATGGCTTTAGAAGCTTCTGATAGGCTAATTGACATCATTTGAGTCAATTGGAGGTGTACCTGTGGATGTATTTCAAGGCCTACCTTCAACCTCAGTGCCTCTTTGCTTGACATCATGGGACAATCAAAAGAAATCAGCCAAGACCTCAGAAAAAAATTGTAGACCTCCACAAGTCTGGTTCATCATTGGGAGCAATTTCCAAACGCCTGAAGGTACCACGTTCATCTGTACAAACAATAGTATGCAACTATAAACACCATGGGACCACGCAGCCGTCATAATCAATCCCAGAACAACAGCAAAGGACCTTGTGAAGATGCTGGAGGAAACAGGTACAAAAGTATCTATATCCACAGTAAAACAAGTCCTATATCGACATAACCTGAAAGGCCGCTCAGCAAGGATGAAGCCACTGCTCCAAAACCACCATAAAAAAAACAGACTACGGTTTGCAACTGCACATGGGAACAAAGATCGTACTTTTTGGAGAAATGTCCTCTGGTCTGATGAAACAAAAATAGAACTGTTTGGCCATCATGACCATCGTTATGCTTGGAGGAAAAAGGGGGAGGCTTGCAAGCAGAAGAACAGCATCCCACCCGTGAAGCACGGGGGTGGCAGCATCATGTTGTGGGTGTGCTTTGCTGCAGGAGGGACTGGTGCACCTCACAAAATACATGGCATCATGAGAAAGGAAAATGATGTGGATATATTGAAGCAACATCTCAAGACATCAGTCAGGAAGTTAAAGCTTGGTCGCAAATGAGTCTTCCAAATGGACAATGACCCCAAGCATACTTCCAAAGTTGTGGCAAAATGGCTTAAGGACAACAAAGTCAAGGTATTAGTGGCCATCACAAAGCCCTGACCTCAACCCTATAGAAAATTTGTGGGCAGAACTGAAAAAGCGTGACTGACTCAGTTAAACCAGCTCTGTCAGGAGAATTGGGTCAAAATTCACCCAACGTATTGTGGGAAGCTTGTGGAAGGCTACCCAAAACGTTTGACCCAAGTTCAACAATTTAAAGGCAATGCTACCAAATACTAATTGAGTGTATGTAAACTTCTGACCCACTGGGAATGTGATGAAAGAAATAAAATCTGAAATAAATTATTCTCTTTACTATTATTCTGACATTTCACATTCTTAAAATAAAGTGGTGATCCTAACTGACCTAAAACAGGGAATTTATACTGAGATTAAATGTCAGGAATTGTGAAAAACTGAGTTTAAATGTATTTGGCTAAGGTGTATGTAAAATTCCGACTTCAACTGTACCACCAGCCCCAAGCATTGCGACCATTTCCGTGTGTGTGTGTGTGTGTGCGTGCTGCCCCCAGGCCTTGGGGAGTGTCTGCTGTCCTTGGCCAGAGGCCTGATGGAGGACTATAGAGATGGAGGAGCCATAGACCTCATCCAACAGGCCATCCAGTACCTCTTCAGGTTAGACACTTCACTCAGCGTTCCCAGGAGCCCAGAGAGGCAGCTCATTTGAAAAGGATTACTGGAACTCACCATCGGCGATCAGAGAGAATTGGAATTAATTGGGTCCATAATAAAATTACACTGTGGTATCAAAGGGCACTTTGCTCATGAGAATGACTTGGGCTACCAGTATTACATTTGATAAATGCCTTGTTGCTTTCATGTAATGTGAGGACTTTAAACCTACATCGTTTCTCAAGTTGCTCATGAAACAAAAGTCAAGGGCCTCAACACATGATTTGTTTTTCACTATTAAAAATGATTTTCCACTGAATGTATACAAAAACACACTTGACTGTACTTAACATCCCCTTTGCCTGTGTCTGTCCACTCCCAGGGCTGTAGAGCTGCGGCCAGACTTGTCCTGTCTGTGGAAGTTACTGGGAGACGCCTGCACTTCAGTCAGCACTGTGGCCCCCAACAGGGCCCGCGTTGTGGTGCCAGGACCCCTGGCCGGGTTACAACCCCCAGACCAGGGCCACCTTCTCAACCAGGGACACACCCTCCGAGTGGGGGAGAGGTGAGGCGCCAACAGCGGCTAGTCACTAGTGTTCTGATAGAAGCCACGTGATTTGAATACACAGGACACCGCTATCTCAAGGCTAATGGATACTGGGTAGGAGGATCCCTCTCTGGTGTCATGATTTTTAGGTTTGGTCTGCACTGTAAGATGAATCAGGAATCATGTCTTTGTGTACAGATGCTATGGGCGTGCTCTGAAGCTGATGCCTGAGAGCTCCAGCCTGTGGTATGACCTGGGTCTCAACTACTACCACCAGGCCTGTCTGCCCCCCTGCCTTCAGGAGATGGAGCACAACACCCTGCTACTGCTGCTGGAGAAGGCCCTGCAGGTACAAAACTCACCTGGCTGGATGGATGGCAGGATGGGGCAGAACACTCAATTGTCTGGGGAGGAAGAGTTGAAAGAGATGTATTCAGCCCAATTCTTGGGAGTTAAACACCAACACGTTTCGTAGTTAACATACAATATCAATATAATACACTCTTTCTCTTCTCCTCAGTGTGTGAAGAAGGCCATCATGTTGAACAGTAGTAACCATAGCTACTGGAATGCCCTGGGAGTGGTCGCCATGAGCAAAGGTAGAAAGATGTAGCCTGGGTACCAGTCTGTTTCTGCTATCATTACACTCCTTGGCACAAAACAATGTAGACGTTACTGTAATTGGCTGAACCCAAGTGTTTTACTTTTGTCTGGTTGATGGGAGCCTTCATTGGTGGTGGAGCTATGGGATGTTGTTGCCATGTCTTTAGGTCTGTTTATAACATAAGAATGGCTGTTTACACTTCCTTTTCAGGACTTGAGAACTATGCCCTTGCCCAACACAGCTTCATTAAGTCAGTGCAAGTGGAACCCAATGTAAGTACAACACATCACACAGTATTGGGTACTCACTTTTCATTGAATCATCTCTTATGTCTTAGTCTGGGCACCAGTCTGTTTAGCTGCTATCATTCCACTCATTGCCACTCCTTGTCATGCTGAACAGACTGGCCTTTCTGCCATCTTCAAATATGAACATTCTATCATTAATGAGCTTGAGTAGAACAGAGGAATTGATCCTGATTCGATAAACCTCAAAACGATCATCCAATCACAACGATTAGGCACATATTGGAACTCTATCACTTTTTTCCTCCACAGAACATGTTGGTATAGTTTTTTGTTTCTCCAGACCAGTCTGTCAAAAGCTGCTAGCTCATGTCAAAATTCTCTTAAGTAAATACATCCTGCAATTCCGACCACAAAACGTCTCGGCTCTGATTTTAAGCCTCAATACAACAACTTTGTTAGCATTTTTATTATATCTTCCAGAGACAATTGTTGTCATGGAATGATTTGTTATGTCTAACAACCAATCAGCAACTCTGCCATAAATCGAGCTGCATATTGAACGTTGAGATTGCTGAAAGGCCAGTCTCTTTAAACATACTGGTCCCCAGTGCAGTTATGTGTGTCTTTTTAAAAATAAATGTCCTCCCAATCTAGAATGTTGTTGCTTGGACAAACCTGGGTGCTTTGTATCTGAAGAAAGCCAGTGTTGAGGTATGTGTCCTCTAGACCGTGTAAATTCCTATGTCTATGTTCTGTCTGTATTACTGTCAGGTTCATTGTATTAGGAATGTCTCATTTCTGGTAAATGAACTTGATTGTGATTCTATCTACTGATGTTTATTGAAAGCATCAACTTCCATAGTGTGTGTGTTATTTTATTATTCACTTCATTCCCCTGTTAGTTAACAATCCTGCTCCATTGCTTTCCCAGCTCTCCCATGAAGCCTTTAAGATCGCCCAGTCTTTGGAACCACTGTATGTCAACTGCTGGATTGGACAGGTATCTTGTGACATGCCTACAAGGCACCAGAGACCGTAACCATGCAAGCCAGTGTTGCTCAATGTTAAACAGACATGTTATACAGACATGTTATACAGACATGTTCTAACCTCCTATCCCTTTCTTTTTCTCCTCTTGTCGATCACTTTGCTCCCCATATCCCGTTTTCGACTTCTTTGTACCAGGCCCTTATTGCAGAGATGGTGGGCAGTTATGATACCATGGACCTGTTCAGACACACCACAGAGCTCAGTACACACGTATGTCAATTCATTCCTCCATTTAGGCTACTGTTGGTGGTCCTCAGCTGAGACCTATTGGAATGATGTTGTAGCATCTCATTGTCTGCTATTCTGTTATCCTGTCTTGTTTTATTCTCTCGCTCTTGTGCTCTCTACACTCTCTCTCCTTTCACTCTCAATTTGTCTCTCTCTCGACCCCCCCCCCCCCCCCCTCACACACACATACATACACACCTAGACGGAGGGGGTAAAGGGCTATGCTTACTGGGTTTGTGCCACTCTGCTGGATAAGAGTAACAGGGACTCTGAGCTCTATCGCTACAACATCGTCCAGATGAACGCGGTGTCTGCCGCTCAGGTGGCTTTGAGCAAGTACACAGGTGTGTGGTTGAGTCATCAATCAAGCTTTCTTACAATGGCCTTCTTATGCCATAATTGGCAAAACTTGAGATTGTTGTACCTTGTATCTTCAGTCTTTGATTGTCAAATTTAGAAATTAGCTAGCTCTAAGAGCCTAAAGGGAAATGGTTAATTTCTTTGTTTTGTCAGAGCGGATCCAGACAGACCCTGATGCCTTCGTCATGCTGGGTTTCCTCAACGAGCACCTGCAGCTGAAGAAACAGGCAGTGCTGGCTTACCAGAGGTGTGTCTGTCTGGAAATGGATTGTGTGTGTCTGTGTGTTAGTGCGCCTCTACTTGCTATTTAAATGCCAGGTTAAATAGAAAATGTATCTCTTCTTCCTCTTCTCCTCAGAGCTGTGGAGTTGCTGCAGGCGACGCCTTCCGTGGAGTTACTGGCCTTCTCCCTGGGAAGCTATGGCCGGGCCCTCTGGTACCACAACACTTTGTCCTCATACAGATGTTCCGAAATGATTGAAAGATCTCAAAAAACAGGTTTCGTAGTGTAAGTGTGGTGTTTCTACCCCTCAGCAACACAGGCCAATGGGAGGAGGCGGTGCACGTTTACTCTTCCACATCTCTAGAGGTGCTCCACGACTTGGCTGGCCTGGCGCTGGCCTACTGCAGAGCAGGACTCATCCCAGAGAGCATCAGTGGTGAGTGGCTCATTGCTCATTCAGTGTCGGGGGGGGGGGGGGGGTGTATTTTTATATGTTTGGATGCCTTTCAACATTGCCCTGTCTCTTAGCCTACGAGAAGGCTCTGATGGTGGCCTCTACTGAGAAAGAGAAGGCCTACATTCTGACTTCTCTGGCTCTGCTGCAGCACAGACTGGGGAACATGGACTCTGCTAAAACACTGCTCTTCAAATGGTCAGTTCCTCCTGACGCACCACTGCTTCAACACTTCTCCCTTCACACACTGAATGAAGACCTAAATGACTAAACCTACGGTGTGTGTGTGTCTCTCTGTGTGTTTCTGTCTCTTTGCGTCTGTGTGTGGTGTCCGTAGCTCCATGCTGAAGGAACCTGTGCCAGAGTCTCTGCTGTGCCTGTGTGCTCTGGGGCTGGTCCATGGGGACAGCACCCTGGCCAGTGCGGCCCTCACTGAGCTGCTGAAGCAGGGCAGGGCCACTGGGGCTGCCGTGGAGCAACGCTGCCTGCTCACCTGCACCCTGCTGGCCCTGCAGGGCAACTACAGCGCTGTGCAGCGAGAGGCCTCCAGGGCCGTCCACAGGTACACCTCAACACCACTGGGTGTAGTCAATAGTCCAAAGGAAAACATTTTGCAACGAAAACTAGTTTCTTATTGGACCAAATACTAGGTAGGTCCAGGTAGTTACCTCCACGTTTCAGCCCGCTTGGATCCATTTGGTTCTTAGTGTATGCAACCCAAGTCTCAATATTGACCCCTAATCCCGGCCTGTACTACAGACCTATTCCATCCCCCTTCCCTTGAGTAGCATCAAGGTCCCTTTTCTTATACAGGACCAGTCAAGTTTGGACACACCTACTCATTCAAGGGTTTTTCTTTATTTTGACTATTTTCTACATTGAAATAACACATATGGAATCACGTAGTAACCATAAAAGTGTGAAACAAATCAAAATATATTTGAGATTCTTCAAAGTAGCCACCCTTTGCCTTGATGACAGCTTTGTGCACTCTTGGCATTCTCTCAACCAACTTCACCTGGAATGCTTTTCCAACAGTCTTGAAGCAGTTCCCACATATGCTGATCGCTTGTTGGCTGCTTTTCCTTAACTCTAAGGTCCAACTCATCCCAAACCATCTCAATTGGGTTGAGGTCGGGTGATTGTGGAGGCCAGGTCATCTGATGCAGCACTCCATCACTCTCCTTCTTAATCAAATAGCCCTTACACAGCCTGAAGGTGTGTTTTGGGTCATTGTCCTGTTAAAAAACAAATGATAGTCCCACTAAGTGCAAACCAGATGGGATGGCGTATTGCTGCAGAATGCTGTGGTAGCCATGCTGGTTAAGTGTGCCTTGAATTCTAAATAAATCACAGACACTGTCACCAGCAAAGTACCATCACATCACCTCCTCCTCCATGCTTCACGGTGGGCACCACACATGCGGAGATCATCCGTTCACCTACTCTGCGTCTCACAAAGACACGGATGTTGGAACCAAAAATCTCAAATTTGGACTCATTAGACCAAAGGACAGATTTCCACCGGTCTAATGCCCATTGCTCGTGTTTCTTGGCCCTAGCAAGTCTCTTCTTATTATTGGTGTCCTTTAGTAGTGGTTTCTTTGCAGAAATGTCAAGTTCTGATTCACGCAGTCTCCTCTGAACAGTTGATGTTGAGATGTCTGTTACTTGAACTCTGTAACAGACACATGCTTGCCAAATAGGGCTATCTTCTGTATACCACCCCTAACTTGTCACAACACAACTGATTGGCTCAAACGCATTAAGAAGGAAAGAAATTCCACAAATTAACTTTGAACAAGGCACACCTGTTAATTGAAATGCATTCCAGGTGACTAACTCATGAAGCTGGTTGAGAGAATGCCAAGAGTGTGCAAAGCTGTCATGAAGGCAAAGGGTGGCTACTTTGAAGAATCTCAAATATAAAATATATTTTGATTTGTTTCACACTTTTATGGTTACTACGTGATTCCATGTGTGTTATTTCATCGTTTTGATGTCTTCACTATTATTCTGCAATGTAGAAAATAGTAAAAATAAAGAAAAACCCTTGAATGAGTAGGTGTCTCCAAAATTTTGACTGGTCCTGTAGTTTAGGATTAAAGAAAGCGCTAGAATCTCTTCCATGTGAGTAGGGATGTAGATACAGATAGTAACACGCTTTCTTGTTGTGTTGGTGCAGTAACCCTGGCAACCCTTCCCTGTGGGCCCTGCTTTCCAGACTGGTGCCACAGTATTACCCCAGGAAGGCCAAGGTATGTCATCTATCTATCTCTATCTTTATCTGTCACTCTCACTCTATCACTCAGCTTGTGTTGTGTGTTCCAGGGAGGTGCAGTGGCAGGCCACGTGGCGTGTCTCTCCAGCATGACCCAAGGAAAGGTACGTGTGCACCCCTGTCCCCACGCCTCACCCCTACCCTTCGTCTCTACTTGACACCCCCCACATTTCACTAGTGACCTTCTAGGGAAGGTTTGGTCCCCTTCCCTCTCACTGTGTCTATTTTGTCCCTGTGTGTGGGTGTGCTGCCTGCCACTACCTGTGTGTGGCTGCAGAGGGCACTGCTGTACAGTGGCGTGAACCAGCTGGCATGTGGCAGGCACTCTGGAGAAGATCGCAGCAGGAACGCTCTGAAGACCATGCAGAGGGCTGTGCTGCTCTGCCCCGGTAAGGCCATGATGATCACACACACACAGCCTTTTCCAACATTAACATCTACACACAAAGCCTCAATCCCTTTAAGACTGTATGGACACTGTGTATGGATTCCCTGATGTAACATGTTCCTCTCCCCGTCTGTCTGTCAGATGACCCGGCGGTGTGGGCGGGGCTAATGGCTGCTTGTCACACAGAGAACACAGCCTGCTCCCTCTCTGGCTCCACCCCTGGCAGACGAGGCTTGGAGCAGGTGCTCATGGCTGTGGTGTCAGAGAAAGGTAGGTCAGCACTGGTCTGAGGTGTGTGTGACTGTGTACATATGTAGCAAAGACATGTAGCATTATTTAAGTTTTGGATCGAAAGAAAGTATTTAAATGTGAGACTTTTTCCCTCGCTCCGTGTGTTTACCTTTTTCTTTAACCTTTTTCTCTGTGTGTGTGCAGTGCGGAATGTGGAGGAGGTGGACCAGCCTCTGGCCCAGGCTCTGGAGGGTTGGGTGCTGCAGCAGGCTGTGACAGGACTGACAAGTGGAGGCCAGCTAGAGCAGGCTGAGGCCCTCTGCTCTCAGGTACACACACCGTCAAAACCCTCACATACACACACACATGTGTTAAATACTGTTGAAGTAGTATGTCTACAGGTTCTTCTGCCTCACCTGAAGCCCATTTTTGTGGGAAGCTGCTATAGACCACCAAGTGCTAACAGTCAGTATCTGGATAATATGTGTGAAATGCTTGATAATGTATGTGATATCAACAGAGAAGTATATTTTCTGGGTGATTTTAAATATTGACTGGCACTCAAGCTACCCACTCAAGAAAAAAATAAACTGTAACCAGTGCCTACAACCTGGTTCAGGTTGTCAGTCAACCTACCAGGGTATTTACAAACAAATATAATAGCCATATCTAAGAAAACTACTGTTCCAAAGGCTGGGTCCAATATAATGTATAAGAGGTCATACAATAAGTTTTGTAGTGATTCATATGTTGTTGATGTAAAGAATATTTGCTGGTCTGTGGTGTGTAATGAGGAGCAACCAGACGCTGCACTTGACACATGATGAAACACATTATGAAATTGCTTATTCCAGTTACTAATAAGTATGCACCCATTTAAGAAAATGACTGTAAAAACTGTTGAATCACCTTGGATTGATGAGGAAGTGAAAAATTATATGGTTGAGAGGGATGAGGCAAAAGGTATGGCAATTAAGTCTGGCAGCCCAACTGATTGGCAAACGTTCTGCAAATCAGGAAAACATGTGACTAAACTAAATAAAAATAAACTATACTCTGAAACAAAGATGAATGATAGTAAAAAATCTTTGGAGCACCTTAAATGAAATGTTGGGGGAAAAGCCAACTTTGCTCCATCATTCATTGAATCAGATGGCTCATTCATCACAAAGCCCACTGATATCGCCAACTACTTTAATGACTTTTTCAATGGCAAGATTAGCAAACTTAGGGATGACATGCCAGCAACAAACGCTGACACTACACATCCAAGTATATCAGACCAACTTATGAAAGACAAGAATTGTACTTTTTAATTCCGTAAAGTCAATGTGGAAGAGGTGAAAACATGATTGTTGTCTATCAACAATGACAAGCCACTGGGGTCTGACAATCTGGATGGAAAATTACTGAGGATAATAGCAGACGATATTGCCACTCCTATTTGCCACATCAATTTAATCCTACTAGAGAGCGTGTGCCCTCAGGCCTGGAGGGAAGCTAAAGTCATTCCGCTACCCAAGAATTGTAGAGCCCCCTTTTCTGGCTCAAATAGCTGACCAATCTGCCTGTTACCAACCCTTAGTAAACTTCTGGAAAAAATTGTGTTTGACCAGATACAATGCTATTTCACAGTAAACCAATTGACAAGACTTTCAGCATGCCTATAGAGAAGGACATTCAACAAGCACAGCACTTACACAAATGACTGATGATTGGCTGATAGAAATTGATGATCAAATGATTGTGGGGGCTGTCTTGTTAGACTTCAGTGTGGCTTTTGACATTATCGATCATAGTCTGCTGCTGGAAAAAGTTATGTATTATGGCTATATTGTGGATAAAGAGTTACTTCTCTAACAGAACACAGAGGGTGTTCTTTAATGGAAGCCTCTCAGACATAATCCAGGTAGAATCAGGAATTCCCCAGGGTAGCGTTGAGTAAAGCCAGTGTGTCTATGTATGCAGATGACTCAACACTATACACGTCAGCTACTACAGCGACTGCAACACTCAACAAAGAGCTGCAGTTAGTTTCAGAGTGGGTGGCAAGGATTAAGTTAGCCCTAAATATTTCTAAAACTAAAAGCATTGTATTTGGGACAAATCATTAACTTAATCCTAAACCTCAACTAAATCTTGCAATGAATAATGTGGAAATTGAGCAAATTGAGATGACTAAACTGCTTGGAGTAACCCTGGATTGTAAACTGTCATGGTCAAAACATATTGATACAACAGTAGCTAAGATGGGGAGAAGTCTGTCCATAATAAAGTGTTACTCTGCCTTCTTAACAAGGCAGGTCCTACAGGCCCTGGTTTTGTCACACCTGGACTACTGTTCAGTCATGTGGTCAGGTGCCACAAATAAGGACTTAGGAAAATTGCAATTGGCTCAGAACAAGGCAGCACATCTCGCCCTTGGATGTACACAGAGAGCTAATATTAATAATATACATGTCAATCTCTCCTGGTGGAAAGTGGAGGAAAGATTGACTTCATCACTACTTGTATTTATGAGAGATATTAACATGTTGAATGCACCGAGCTGTCTGAACTACTGGCACACAGCTCGGACATCCATGCATACCCCAGAAACATGCCACAAGAGGTCTCTTCACAGTCCCCAAGTCCAGAACAGACTATGGGTAGTGCACAGTACTACATAGAGCCATGACTACATGGAACTCTATTCCACATCAAGTAACTGATGCAAGCAGTAAAATTAGATTTAAAAAACAGATTAAAAAACACCTTATGGAACAGCAGTACTGTGAAGCAACACAAACATAGGTGCACACACACACACGATAACATATGCACTATACACACATGGAGTTAGTACTGTAGATATGTAGTAGTAGGGGCCTGAGAGCACACAGAGTGTTGTGAAATCTGTGAATGTATTGTAATGTTTTTAAAATTGTATAAACTGCCTTCATTTTGCTGGACCCCAGGAAGAGTAGCTGTTGCCTTGGCAGGAACTAATGGGGATCAATAACAAATACAAATACACCCTGTACATGCAGCAGTCATACGTCCCCTATACGCTTGGCACTTCCAAACCACATCCGTCATACATCTCTCTGAGCTTTTGAGTCTAATTTGAAAGTGAAGGAGTTTTCATGTTTGATCTCCTGAAGGAGTTCCTCATCTCCTGCAATTGTCCCTCTCCCCCCATCTGGCCCAAGTCGTTTGGAAATGCTCTTCATGGTCGACAATTCTGAAGTGTCATCCTCTAACCCCGTCTCTCCTCCCTCTCCCAGGTCCTGAGTGTGTCTCCTGAGCACCCCGCTGTAGTCCTGCTGTTGAGGCAGGTGCAGTGTGAACACCTCCTCCTGTCCAGTGCCGGTACTGCCCTGCCAGCTTCCGTCCTGGAGCAGCTCAGCAGTGCCGTCTTAGCCAATCACACCTCAGTGGCCGCCTGGCACGTGAGTCACACACACTGCTGACTGGAGGGGTTGAAGATATTGGCCTGGATGTCTGTAAAGTATTGTATGTTTTTGCGTCCTTCTTCCCTCCCTTGTCTCTCCCCTCCTCTCTCAGTGGCTGGCGGAGGTGTATCGTACCCAGGGTCTGCTGGTACAGGCAGTAATGGCCTACAGACAAAGCCTGCAGCTGGCCTCCCAGCTTGACCTTCACAGTGGGAAAATGGCATGTCTTCTGCGCCTAGCCCTGCTGGCCCTCAGACCCTGCATGGTGAGTCTCCCTCTGGGACTAGCCCTACTGGGCATGGTGAGTCTCCCTCTGGGACTAGCCCTACTGGGCATGGTGAGTCTCCCTCTGGGACTAGCCCTACTGGGCATGGTGAGTCTCACTCTGGGACTAGCCCTACTGGGCATGGTGAGACTCCCTCTGGGACTAGCCCTACTGGGCATGGTGAGTCTCCCTCTGGGACTAGCCCTACTGGGCATGGTGAGTCTCCCTCTGGGACTAGCCCTACTGGGCATGGTGAGTCTCCCTCTGGGACTAGCCCTACTGGGCATGGTGAGTCTCCCTCTGGGACTAGCCCTACTGGCCCTCAGCCCCTGCATGGTGAGTCTCCCTCTGGGACTAGCCCTACTGGGCATGGTGAGTCTCCCTCTGGGACTAGCCCTACTGGGCATGGTGAGTCTCCCTCTGGGACTAGCCCTACTGGGCATGGTGAGTCTCCCTCTGGGACTAGCCCTACTGGGCATGGTGAGTCTCCCTCTGGGACTAGCCCTACTGGGCATGGTGAGTCTCCCTCTGGGACTAGCCCTACTGGGCATGGTGAGTCTCCCTCTGGGACTAGCCCTACTGGGCATGGTGAGTCTCCCTCTGGGACTAGCCCTACTGGGCATGGCAAGTCTCCCTCTGGGACTAGCCCTACTGGGCATGGCGAGTCTCCCTCTGGGACTAGCCCTTCTGGGCATGGTGAGTCTCCCTCTGGGACTAGCCCTACTGGGCATGGCGAGTCTCCCTCTGGGACTAGCCCTACTGGGCATGGCGAGTCTCCCTCTGGGACTAGCCCTACTGGGCATGGCGAGTCTCCCTCTGGGACTAGCCCTTCTGGGCATGGCGAGTCTCCCTCTGGGACTAGCCCTTCTGGGCATGGCGAGTCTCCCTCTGGGACTAGCCCTACTGGGCATGGCGAGTCTCCCTCTGAGACTAGCCCTTCTGGGCATGGCGAGTCTCCCTCTGGGACTAGCCCTACTGGGCATGGCGAGTCTCCCTCTGGGACTAGCCCTACTGGGCATGGCGAGTCTCCCTCTGGGACTAGCCCTTCTGGGCATGGCGAGTCTCCCTCTGGGACTAGCCCTTCTGGGCATGGCGAGTCTCCCTCTGGGACTAGCCCTTCTGGGCATGGCGAGTGTCCCTCTGGGACTAGCCCTTCTGGGCATGGTGAGTCTCCCTCTGGGACTAGCCCTACTGGGCATGGTGAGTCTCCCTCTGGGACTAGCCCTACTGGCCTACTGAGCAGTACAATTATTTACACATCCATGACAAGTCAAGAATGCGGAGTTTGTTTGTATTCTAGTAAATTACACAAGTGATCCTTGACATGTGAACCCTTTTTCCTAAAAATGTCTGAAATGTGGTTAAACCAAGGTAGCCGGTGTATTGAATCAGTTGCTAACACAAAACACACTCATACAGGGGCCCATCCCCCCCAAATACAGAGACCAACAACAGAACACAAACAGACGGCAGGTTAGTGAGGAATGACACACACACAATGATGGAACAACTGATCAAAGCCAAGTGGAAATGCAAACAGCACCAAGGGTATTCATTGTCCCTTTCAACAGCCCCAGTGTATGTACAGCTCTAAAAGGGGAGGTTTGGGTTATGCATCAGGTCTGTGAGCATAGCCGTGAGAAGTAGGGGTGCTGATGGTGCTGCAGCACCCCCTGAAAATATATATATTTTTAAAGGAAACAAATGTCCCACTAAAGTAGTTCAATGGGCCTTTACTAGGCCTGTATTAGTGGACCAATGTAGCAGTCTGTAGCATAGGGAAGAAAAAAATTAACCAAACATCTTCCCGCGGCTGTGACTTTTTAAGAGGCACAGTGAACCTTGGTGAGAGAGGGGTATGAACGGTTCTCTTCCTGTGGGGTGGTAATTATCTGTCTCAGTACCTGCTGAGCCCAAATTAGATTGCAGACAAAGCCTTCCAGATTAGACAATTCCTTGATTAAACAGTGGAACATTGCATTGTCTTTTTCGTCAATGTAGTTACTGCTATAAAGCTTCAAGGGACATTCACCTTCTGCTCACCTATATGGAGGTATGAAATGTGTTTTTTTTCTTTTTTTCTTGTGTGTTTCAGGCGAAAGTCCCTGGTGATGAATGGAAGGAGCTGGTTCTGGAGGCGACCACCGAGGCTCTGAAGCTGGGCCCCTCCCCTGTAGCCCTCCTTGTCCAGGCCCTGCTACACTTCGCCACCAAGATGGCCGCCAGGTGGGAACCCCTGCTACACTCATCAGAGTGGCTGGCGATGTCCCAATTATCTCCTTCCTCCCAAAGTGTGGACTTATTCACTTCTTTACCAGTAGCTTCCATTCAAGTTAGGAATCAGGAATATGGTGAAAACTCCCACTAGCCAATGTCTCCACCAAGCCAATGCTTTTGGATTTATGGGAAGTAGTGAATGAGTGTACACTTCAGGATAAAGGAGATATTATTGGGATGTACCCATAATCTCCATTTCATATTCTCGCCCCTCGAACCATGACAGCAAATCTTCAATGAATGTGTTCAACAGTACAGTTGATATTACCTGACAGCTTGTTCTTGTGATACAACTTCATAACACATTCACAATAGTAAAAGCCCGTGCACATCTGCTGCAAACAACTCTCCTGTCGTCTGAGTCGGATTGCTCTGATTGTTGTTGTGGTCCAGGGAGACGAGGCGTCTGTTGGAGAGGCTGGTGTACTTCCCCTCCCAAGGTTACCCAGAGACGGTGGCGTGTGTGGCTCGCTGGTACCTCCTACGCCACCTGCATGCCAAAGACGACCTGGAGCTGATGGACGTGAGTACAGAAGGAACCAATTACAGCTAAAAGATTTCCAAGAAGTATACATGTGTGATTGGTTTAAAAAGACTAACGTAACAGTATTTCTGGTTAAAATGAGATCCCATATTTAATACAGGAGAAGGTAGTATATTTACTGTGTATTGATTGCTTGGTCTGTCGAAGCAGGGAGCACAGTTGAGGTCAGGTGTACTGTTTCAATAAGGAGCAGGCCAGCCAGGTGGGATGCACTGAGGTAGCAACAGTTAGCTAGAGACTGCCAATCAGGTAACAGAAGATCATTAGCCTAATGTCTCAGAGGATGAAGAGATGAGGTGGGTCAGGAAGTCAAAACACTAGTCTCTGAAGATTGTATCTTGAAACTTTTTGAACAGCGCGGCAGTGGTCATATCATGCATAGGGTGTGTTCGTATGCATGAGATGACCACTCTGTCCTGCTACGCTGTTCAAAGGGTATGCTGCATTTAGGTAGAAGGTAGTGGTACGCAGTGACTACATCCCTTAAAACATGTTCCTGTCACAATGTTTAGTGTTCCTATTCAGCAGTTTTACTTTGTGTGTCTTTAGACCCTGGTGGATGACGCCAAAGCCAGTGGAGACGGCAGACTGCTGGAGTTCCACACACGGCTCACCTCTTGCTGACTGCCCACTACAGACTGACTACCAGGGGACAGCACAGCTCCATCCACAGCCAGCCACTCACTCCGCAAACAATGCATGACCTGAAGTCAACAATGTATCTCCTACATCTCCTTCACTGCTTGACTCTTGTGTGTCTCTGTCTTTCACAATCATGTCAAACGTTTACAGTACTTATGGTATTTGTATGCAATAGATTAGTTTAGGCAATCAGTTCTTACTATGGGATATTGAGATTTGGGAATAACACCAACGGGAGGCGCTGAGGGTCAAAACACTAGCCTCTGAAAATGGTATCTTAACTTTTTGAGCAGCGCGGCAGGATGTAGAGGAGTGGTCATATCATGCATAAGTTATGTTGTCGCCTATGTATGATCGTATGCATGAGATGACCACTCCTCTATATCCTGCCATGATGTTCAAAGGGTATTCTTTATGTAGGTAGAAGGGAAGCAAGGTAGTGGTAAGCAGTGAACACATTCCTGTCACAATGTTTTACTTCCAGGGTTTAACAGTTTAACTTCAAATCCTTAGAGGTGCATTCTGTAGCTTTAAATTCATTTCTCCAGTGGCAACTCACAGTACCGGGAACACATTCAGACAAAAAACAAATGGGTACATTTGGATGCACCAAAACCTACACCTTCAGATTCAGCACTTTTGACCATTCCAAAACATATGTATGGTCTCCCTACAGCTTCTGGTGAATGCTCACTAGTTAACCCATATTTAACTGATCAGTTACTAAATGCCTTGACTGACACTTGTGATATTGTCAGACAAACAAGATAGTGTTTCAATTCTGTAGTTGGCTAATTAAGAATGTACGCTTTGTCATCTTGTTATTGCACTATGCTGTTTATCATGTAGGAAAGTGCCTTCAGAGCATGAGCTATATTAACATATCTGCTTTTGGGTGTCGCCTTAAGACAGAAAAGATGTATCACTTAATAACATTTTTAATTTGCGCTCAAAGCCGACCCACTGGTGCGGAAGGCCACCCTTGATGTATATGCTCTAAGCCTGCCCATGAGTCAGGACTGAAAAGTAAAGATGGTTGAAATCACATCACACGCCACTGGGTCTCAAACTCCTTAGATTCCAGTGTAGTTTGCACCGTGCATACTGAGGAAATTGAGTTTAAAACAAGGCGCTTTCTCCGAAACGCATCAACAATAAATATAATTGAAGGAAATTAAGCTGCCGTCCTGAACCTGCTTTTACTATTTTTTGCTTCTTTATTTCATGTGAATGCTGTGTGCATTGCAACACAGCCAAATTATATCATGTAACCACTGCCATAGCTATATGTAAGAAAACGACAAACCCTATGAGGATTAAGTATTTTTACTTTGGAGCTCATGTATTTCATATGAAATGGATCAAATCAAACTTTATTTGCCACATGCGCCGAATACAACAAGTGTAGACTTTACCGTGAAATGCTTACTTACAAGCTCTTAACCAACAGTGCAGTTCAAGAAGAAGACAATATTACATAGTGAAAATATACATAGTGATACTGCAGTAATAAAAGGCCAATATGCAGTACCAGTCAAGTTTGGACACACCTACTCATTGAAAGGTTTTTCTTTATTTGTACTATTTTCTACATTGTAGAATAATAGTGAAGACATCAGAACTATGAAATAACATATATTGAATCATGTAGTAACCAAAAAATTGTTATATATTTTACATTCTTCAAAGTAGCCACCCTTTGCCTTGATGACGGCTTTGTGCACTCTTGGCATTCTCTCAACCAGCTTCACCTGGAATGCTTTTCAAACAGTCTTGAAGGAGTTCCCACATATGCTGAGCACTTGTTGGCTGCGTTTCCTTCACTCTGTGGTCCAACTCATTCCAAACCATCTCAATTGGGTTGAGGTCGGGTGATTGTGGAGGCCAGGTCATCTGATGCCATCACTCTCCTTGGTCAAATAGCCCTTACACAGCCTGGAGGTGTGTTTGGGGTTCATTGTCCTGTTGAAAATCAAATTCTAGTCCCACTAAGCGCAAACTATATGGGATGGATGGTGTATCGCTGCAGAATGCTGTGGTAGCCACGCTGGTTAAGTGTGCCTTGAATTCTAAATAAATCACTGACAGTGTCACCAGCAAAGCACCTCCATGTTTCACAGTGGGAACCACACATGCAGAGATCATCCGTTCACCTACTCTGCATCTCACAAAGACATGTCGGTTGGAACTAAAAATCTCAAATTTGGACTCATCAGACCAAAGGACAGATTTCCACCTGTCTCATGTCCATTGCTCGTGTTTCTTGGCCCAAGCAAGTCTCTTCTTATTATTGGTGTCCTTAAGTAGTGGTTTCTTTGCAGAAACTCGACCATGAAGGCCTGATTCACGCAGTCTCTGCACAGTTGATGTTGAGATGTCTGTTACTTGAACTCTGTGAAGCATTTATTTGGGCTGCAATTTCTGAGGCTGGTAACTCGAATGAACTTATCCTCAGTGGCAGAGGTATCTCTGGGTCTTCCTTTCCTGTGGCGGTCCTCATGAGAGCCAGTTTCATCATAGCGCTTGATGGATTTTGCGACTGCACTTGAAGAAACTTTGAATGTTCTTGACATTTTCCAGATTGACTGACCATCAAGTCTTGAAGTAATATAGACTTATAGGGGCTATGTTCTGTATACAGGGGTGGTACACAACTGATTGGCTGAAATGCATGAAGGAAAGCAATTCCACAAATTAATTTTTAACAAGGCACACCTGTTAATTGAAATGCATTTCAAACTCATCAAGCTGGTAGAGCGTATGCCAAGAATGTACAAAGCTGTCATCAAGGCAAAGGGTGGCTACTTTGAAGAATCTCGTAAAATTGATTTTGATTTAACACTCTTCACTATTATTCTGCAATGTAGAAAATAATAAAAAATAAAGAAAAACCCTGGAATGAGTAGGTGTGTCCAAACTTTTGACTGGTACTGTACAAGAACATGCTATGTATCTTTGTTGATCCCCTCTGGCACATCATTGTGCACCAAAATAGCACACCATAATCAGCCACATGCAACATAAGCCTACATGTGGAGATAAAAGGTTTGTTCAGGAGATACATTCTGGCCACATGATGTACAGCATATATTTTACAGGAGAAAAAAATATTAGGTCCCTGAGACACGTGTATGCAATAACACACCACCGAAGACTATTAGACCATGACACATCACTGCCCTATGAAAAATTCCCCCCGTCAGGCACTGGCAGAGCAGGTGTGTTTGGTCATGAGGGTGCAGATGTTCTGTCCGCAGCCCCAGCACGGGTGCAGCGTATGTGTGTGATCTGGTGTGGTTTTCCTCCTGCACAGGGTACACACACCCCCAGCCACCGCAACCTGCATGTCTCCACCCCTTCCAGTCCCAGGCCGCTTCTGTGAAACCAACTGCATTAGCTCAGCCATGATGGTGGGGTTGGGCGCCTTGGCGATGCTAGTGACCACGACACGCTGGGGGTCAAACACACAGTCCTCCTCCATGCCGCTGGGCACGGATTGCATGCCACAGTTGGGGGGAACCCACGCGGTGTCGTACCCTGCTGCGTTCCAGCTCTTCTGCATAGGGTGGTTGTCTTTGTCGATGCGTTTCACGCGGCCAGTGTTAACACGCAGCTGCAGCACCACGCGGTCGGAGGGGGGGGCTTTTAGCGGGTAGCGCGCTGCCTTTTGCTGGTTGCGGCTCACGTACACACCGGGGCCCAACATGCCATCAGGGGACTGGCGGAAGCCATTGGTGATGATGAGCCGAGCAGTCTGGACATTGGTGCCATGGTACATAGTGTAAGCATCCCCCTTTTGAGGCTCCTGCTCCGCCCCCAGTTCCAACACCAGGGAGTTGTCATCGTACACCACGTCCCAGCCAAAAAACGTCACCGACATCCTAGAATTAAATTAATTGGATAGTCAAAAAAATATATTCTACAGGGTGTATATGGGAGCCAAATAGTACTTCAAATGAATGAAACGGTTTAAAAGGATTTGAGTTGGCTGCTAAGTGTAGGCCTACTTCCTGGCATTGGTGTAAAGTGCTTTAAAGTGGCAATATGTAACTTTTTGGGCGACCCGACCAAATTCACATAGAAACGTGAGTTATAGATCTATCATTCTACTTGAAAGCAAGTTTGTTCTATGTGCGTTATTTCAATGCTTCCCATTCTTAAGTTTTGTTTTTGCATCTTTTACTTTCGGTTTAGGACACAAGCTTCAAACCGCTGAAAATATAATATTTTTGGTTTTGAAAAATATATTTCACAGCGGTTTAGATGGTACAATGATTCTCTACACTATACTAGCTTATTTTGTCACAAACTGAAATTAGGAGAACTATTACAGCAACCAGGAAATTGCGGAGTGATTTCTGCATAGTGCAACTTTAAGTAAAAATACTTTTAAGTACTACTTAAGTAGTTGTTTGGGGTATTTTTATGTAACTATTTACATTTTTGACAATATTTATTTTTACTCCACTACATTCCTAAAGAAAATAATGTTATTTTTACTCCATACATTTTTCCTGACACCCAAAAGTACTCGTTACACTTCAAATGATTCCTTACCAGGCTGGGAAAATGGTCCAATTTACGCACTTATCAAGACAATGTCCTAGTCATCTCTACTGCCTCTGATCTGTCACTCACTAAACACAAATGTTTTGTTTGTAAATTATGACTGAGTGTTGGAGTGTGCCCCTGGCTACCCATACATTTTTAAAACAAGAAAACCGTGCCGTCTGGTTTGTTTATTGTAAGGAATGAGAAATTATTTCTATGTTTACTTTTGATAATTAGATATATTTGAGCAATTACTTTTACTTTTGATACTTAAGTATATTTAAAACCAAATACTTTTAGACGTTTAATCAAGTAGTATTTCACTGGGTGACTTTCACTTTTACTTGAGTCCTTTTCTATTAGTGTCAATATGTAACTTTTTGAGCAACCGACCAAATTCACATACACATGTGAGTCATAGATCTATAATGTTACTTGAAAACAAGTCTAAAGTGGTCGCTCTGTTATTTCTATGCTTTCCGTTCTTAAGTTTCGTTTTGGGGTCTTTGTCTTTCGGTTTTGTACACCGGCTTCAAACAGCTGAAACAGCAATATTTTTGGTTATGGAAAATATATTTCACAGCGGTTAGGATGGTACAATGATTATCTCCACTATACTAGCTTATTTTGTCACATAAACTGAAATTAGCCAAACTAGAGTTTTAGCAACCAGGAAATGGCGGAGCTAATTCCGCATAGTGCAACTGTAAGGTATCTTTACTATTACTCAAGTATGACAATTGGTTATTTTTTCCAACACTGCATCCTGATCTCATCATCCCTGTCTATCCCTACAGTGGACCCTAACAGATATAGCCTACTGTAGCCTACATTTAAATTACGCTAGAATGTCATATTTATAAAGTCATATTTCATTTATGTCTTATACATTATACACAGCTGCTAAACATGAAACTGTATGGACCACAATGGCATAACCATAACAGACAGAAATAAAATAAATATTAGTTTAGGTTCAGCCAAGTCCTATCAAAAAGGTTTCCAAATTAGTATTACATGTATATTAGTGTTTTTCTTACCTTACCTGTACAGCAATGCGTCGGCCAAGTGAATCGTTCGATCTGAGCAATCCTTTCGCTTTCTGTATAACAAAATTGAAAGTAGCCTAAGCTAATGAAATTACACTACGTTCTAAAAACAGCGAACACGGGAACGTGCCACAATAATAGTGCTAGACGCCGTACAGACCACAGAATTGGGCCTATATCTTAGAACTCGTAATGCATACGATTCTCATAGAGAATTCCTCTAGAATTAATTATTGCAACAGTTGCAAATTCAACTCGGCAACTAACAACTTGGAGGACACTTTTGGGCTGCGTATCAATAGTGGAACTATTTCCTCCCCTCCTCACCTTAATATAAGGTTATATCAAATAGTGAATAAGGTGCTGGAGTATAATATAGCAAATTCAGGGGTAGCCCTGACCGGGACTCAAACCCGGTCCAGCGACTGTCATGCCAACACCTTAACCATTTATGCCAAGAGGTCCAAGCCTCTTGATAAGGTTGTTACATGTTGGGTTAAAGTTGCTACATTACCATTACCCACTTCCTTTGGGAGAGCGTGTCTCCATGCTTCTCTATACCAAGTCCATCACATGTACACAGCTCTCCGATAGCCCCACCCACCATCCCACTTCTGACACCAATGTAGCGAATTCAAGGGGTAGCATCAACCGTGACTTGAGCCACCCTGGTCCAGCGACTATCAAGGCAGCAACTTAACTGTTACGCCAAAAGGTCCAAACCTCTTGACGAAGTCGCTAAAGATATTCTGGATAGGGAGAGTCAGTCCCTGCAACATGACATACAGCATTCATAGACTTCTCTATAGGCTATGCTGGCTGATGCTGTGTAGGACATTAAGAACCTTGTCAATTATGCCATGTCCTCCCCCCTACTTCCCCCTTCCAAAGAGAGTGAAGGATTGAAGGGTCTGAAGAGCTAGCTTCACAGCTGTATAAAGCTGAGACTGGGGTGTGATTCATGGCTAGGTTTATTCCTGTTTGTCAAGGGCTTCAGAATCCCTGCAGAGGGAAGGCCTTACCAGTTAGCACATTTGGTTCCTTAGAAGTTGTGGGAACGTACGTTTTTTGTTTCCCATTGGTTCTAGGAATGAAGCCATACGTTTCCTGACCGTTAAAACTGAACGTTTTTTAGACATTCTGAGAATAGAAGTGAAAATTTCACAATTTCTGGGAACTATACCTTTTAGGTTGCAGTTAGGTTTGCAAATGTTTTTCTATGGTTCCCATAAAGTAATTATTTTGGTTTTATTAACGTTCTGAGAACGGAAATTATAGGTTATATGAAGATAATTAAATAACGTTCTGAGAACATGTTTCAATAATTCTGCTAGCTTAGGCTAACTGTTTTGAACTCCAAGCACAGATAGAACACATGGAATTTAATTTGTTTAGGTATTAATCATGCAAACACATGTATTTTTTATTGTGGCATGGCGTCAGTGAGATTCAAAACCATTGATCTTCTGCGCTCTATCCATGGAATTAGTCCACTGTCCACCAGGATGGCCTTGTTTTTTTTTTTACTCATACAAAGCTGTTCATTTTAGTCTATTCAAACAGACCCCATTCCAAAGGAAACAAGCACTCATTAAGATCAGGTGTGGCCAAGTAGTGGGTGTGGCCAACACACCTGAACACAGTTAACAAGATAGAGGACAGAGGGAGTTTTGTTGAGCTGAGAACATTATGTATATGTTTTTAAATAACATTCTTAGAACGTTACAAATGTTTCTTGTGTTTTTTTTATGGAAAGTTTACTTAATGTGCTGAGAACATGACAAATAAAACCACGAGGAAACCTGCAGAAAATGTTATTCTGAAGTAATGGAATTCCCACAGAAGAATGTTGTTTCTTAACGTGAACAATTTGAGAACATTGCTTTAAATAGAACCATGAGGAAACCTGTAGGAAACGTTATAGGAAGGTTGTATGCAAAATAACCATGAGACAATCAAGCTCTCACCAAGCTCTAAGAAACATATATGGTTTTCAGAATGTTATGTGCTAGCTGGGTAGAGCAAGTGCCAGTTCCTTGGAGCAATGAGCTAGAAATCGGCATCAGGAAATTGGCATAAGGACCAAACCCAGGCAGAGGTTAATCTTTTTTATGGGATTTATAGTAAAGAAATGTATTTTAACTGTAATGTACGTTCATCCAAAATAATTCCAGCATCTGAACAGTGCACTGTGCACCCGCCAACTTTCCTTCAATTCGCAAGTGGCTGAAACCCTCACTAGAGAATGCATCCAAGCAAGCGAAACAGCGCCCCTCTGTCTTACTATATGTAGCCCATGTATCTGATGCTGTCTGGCCAAAAAAGAGTATGACATGCCATAATAAAACCACCGCGGGCCGCCAGTTGGGGATCCCTGCCCGAGAGTCTATAGACCCAGGGCTGGGTTTCTACTAAGCTAAGATATGGAATTGTTTTAAGATGGTCATACAAGGAACATTTTGCTAATTGATTTTGAATTTAAGACCCCTGTAGGTAAAAAAATATATATAAATATTGAATTTGTCTGCTATTAGCCCATAGAAACGCATTGATTAACAGATTCATACATGGTAAAACAGATAGTCAAAAATGTAATCAAAAGTAAGCCTCCCACTCCTCTTTCTATTCTGGTTAGAGCCAGTTTGCGCTGTTTTGTGAAGGGAGTAGTACACAGCGTTGTACGAGATATTCAGTTTCTTGGCAATTTCTCACTTGGAATAGCCTTCATTTCTAAGAACAAGAATAGACGGACGAGTTTCAGAAGAAAGTTCTTTGTTTCTGGACATTTTGAGCCTGTAATCGAACCCACAAATGCTGATGCTCCAGATACTCAACTAGTCTAAAGAATGCCGTTTTATTGCTTCCTTAATCAGCACAAAAGTTTTCAGCTGTGCTAACATAATTGCAAAAGGGTTTTCTAATGATCAATTATCCTTTTAAAATGATACACTTGGATTAGCTAACACAACGTGCCATTGGAACACAGGAGTGATGGTTGCTGATATGGGCCTCTTTACGCCTATGTAGATATTCCATAAAAAATCTGCCGTTTCCAGCTACAATAGTCGTTTCCAACATTAAGAATGTCTACACTGTATTTCTGATCAATTTGATGTTATTTTAATGTACAAAAAATATGCTTTTCTTTCAAAAACAAGGACATTTCTAGGTGACCCCAAACTTTTGAATGGTAGTGTATGTTTTTGTGAGAAGAACAATTTTCGAGACGTCTCCTGGTCTGACAAACACAGCAGTAGCTCAGCCACCTTCCACCGCAGATACGGAAGGCCGACATCGGCGGATGCGGTGGATTGAGACGCAGCACATGCAACAAAAAAACACCAGATATTTTTAGCTTAAACAGATGGATTTTGATGGGGATTTTTTATATATAATTTTAATTTCATATGCATCGAGGGAGCATGGCAGGGGGCCTCAAGCAAAGATGTATTTATTAAATGTTTATGCTCAGCTCATGAGGCCCCTTGATGATGTGAGCAGTAGCAGTGTGTGGGTAAAATCACTGGGGAAGCCGAGCCAAGCCAGTAAAAAAGCCTTATTACAACCTGTCTTGTGATAATTGCATTGTTTGCCCTATACCACATTTTTCATACGCCACCGTGATATACAATAAGGCAGAGACAGCAAAAAGACAACAGTCACACAGGCAGAATAAATTAAACTACACAAAACCAGAAAAGTTCACAAAGCCAATATTGCATGTAACAAACAGTTACATGACTTACAGCATAGTCCAGCAAGTTATTCATGTTTTCTACAGTTTACTAAACAACTACTGATTTAGAACCACAGAGTTACCGCAAGTCAGCACAAAGACAACAGGAGCACTGCTACCACTATTCCAGCACCATTTAAGTTAAACATTTAAACATCATCAAATCAACTAGGCTATATATACTCAGTTTAATACACTGAAAACAAACTTAAAGATACCAAAAACAATTTAGTCCAATTAATGTTAATAAATATCATGTGGCTATCCATGGTACTGATTTCTGTGTGTGTGTGTGTGTGTGTGTGTATGTCATACAATACGCGTTTCGTTTTTGTTGTCATAGGCTACCTAGCTAAATTGCTTGCTAGCCTAACTTCCTCGCATGGGCAACAATGAACCAGCTAAGTTAGCTAGCTAGTTAATGTGAGCCTACTAGTCTACATCTAGGCTACATTGAACTTCAATCGTCTCAGGACAGTGGCACAACATATGAATTTATGGATAGATCAGAATCACCATCATAACCATCGGCTTGTACAGGGAATTAAGTCAAAACCACAAGTCCAAATCCCCATCTCTATCCATGGTTTAGGAAAGGGCCGATTTAGCAAGCTAGCTACTGCAGGACAACAACACAAGCAGACCAGAAACAGACACCTTTTTATGACAATGACGTTTTGCTGCACCAGGACAATCCACAGTTGAGCTTAGCTCAACGCTGATTGGCTAATTTTTTAAAATATTTTTTATCAAGGCATGCCAAATGCTTGCTGGCATCAATCAATCAAATGCTAGGGCGGCACAATGTCATACTCTTTTGGTCCAGACAGCATCAGATACATGGGCTACACATACTGAAACAGAGGGGTGCTGTTTCCCTCTCTCTGATGATTTCTCCGGTGAGATTCTTATGAAAACCCAGAGAGACGAAAGATAAATGATTTTATAATTGTTATTTTTTTATTGGTCAAATATTTGGAGAAGCCTGGGTTCCCTTGTCATCCATGAATACACACCACTGGATGTTAGGCCTGAGGCAGTTGCCTTTTCTGCCTAATGGTAAGTCTGCCACAGAGCCTACCATCAGCCTCCAACAACTCCGTGCTTGAAGGCTCTATGGAAGGGCCTGTTACATCTTCATTTGTTAATTAAGGTTCTGGGTGTCAAGGATTGTCAGCATTTCATGAGTGTGTTTTTCTAGCAGCCCCTGCACTTGGATGGGAGGAGGCACTCCAAGTGGGCTCTCTAGGGTAATTATTCCAGTGACCATCTCAGTAACAGCCTTTCACACACACTGTTTTGATTGGCCTGCATGCCAGCACTTCATTCACCTGCACTCAGATACTGCCTCCTCAACAGAAATTCTTTACCAGGCGTTGTCCACTGGAGAGGAGAGAGACAGCCATCTGTCCACTGCATTCACACTAACCCAAAAGTTGGTTGCAGAGCAAAGTCCCCCAAAAAACGGGATCAGTGAAAGCTGTCACCTTGGATATGCAGAGTTAGCTTCCCACAAAGGCTTTCTGTGAGTAGTGGCACAATATTCTCAATGACTCAATATAGCTGCCTCAACGATGCGATGTTGTGTCTTAACCCATAGCTTCTCAAATACAGGATGCCTCAATGGTGCGATGTTATGTCTTAGCCCATAGCTTCTCAAAAACAGAATGCCTCATTACTCTCATTGAGTGTTTCCTCTAGACAAAGAGGCAATGAGGAAGCCTCTAGGGTGTGTGTGTTTGTATATATCTGTGTCTGTCTGTGTGCGTGCGTGCGTGTGTGTGTGTGAGTGAGTGGTTTGAAGGGGCTGGTCTGTGCAACAGGACGTGCTCAAGCTACCAATGATCCTCACCCTGGAAGTATTTTTCTAAGTCTCTGCCTCATTTATGACCTGTTCCCAGAGCCAGGCCATGGCGGAATAGACACAGATGGATTACCTGCTTGGGCCTGATCAAATATTTTTATTCCCAACAAAAATAATATAATAGAAGGTTAACACGAGGAATAACGATAGCCAAGTTATGTACAATAAATACACAGAGAGCAACGATAACTTGGCTATATACACGGGGTACCAGTACCGAGTCAATGTGCAGCAGTATGAGATAAATAAAGGAACGATATGTACATATGGGTAGTGGTAAAGTGACAAGATCTTACCATTGTAAAAAAACAAGAGGGCTTAAACATAAAATAATGATCTTGCCTATTCACTTATAATGGCTTACATTTCCCATTTCCCAAGGAGAGAGCTACTGTATATCTTATATTGCTTGGACCAAGCCTCCTTGATGTAGGGGCTTTGACCTAGTGCCTTGATGGAGTTACCAACAGGTCAATGTTTTAGGTGGAATACAGTATGTATTACTGTTATATTCTGTTGCGTAGAAAACAGCATGATACTATTTGTAATTCTGCATCTGTGAACTAAACCTGTACCATTGATGGAACATCATTCATTCATGGTTTAGGTTACCGTCTCGAGTAGGGCATCTATCAGAATAGCTCAGTCCCTCTCACTGAGTTTCAGCTGCTGCTGAGACAGACAGAAACCACAGAGGCATTCAATGAAATAACCTTCAGACAAAGCTCATACACCACAACGTAGTCCCCCTCACACTGTGGAGCCAGAGGATGTTACCTTCATCTGCCGATAAACAGTATGATTCAGTTGTTTCTCTAAAGGATTGTAAAGGTTAGTGTCCGTGTTGTGTGTGTTAAGAGGAGTTACTGTAAGAGCACTAGACAAGGCCTGCTGGGCCTCCAGGAGCTGTGATGTGGCTGTGCAGGTCAGCTGTTTCTCTGGCCCTGGGCCTGCTCCATACACACACAAACATAAAGGATGAAAACATATTCAGCAACACTTGTGAGGCAAATTAGAGTCCAGACAGACAACTGCGACTTCAAACCCGGCCCCTGCGTGACCTGTGCATGTTGTTTGTGCTGTGTGCTCTGTATAGTGACCTGCATGTGGGCATGATTAGAATGGCATAATGTGTCAATTCGCCTGTGACCTCAGGCATTTTTTGAGTCAGTGTTGTTGTGATCTTGTGCTCTTGCCTTTGCTGTTGGTGACCCACTTTCCTCCAGTTTTCAATAATTTTTATGGACCACTCCTCTAGAGTTAATGTGCCGCAATCCCAGTGATTTACTGCCCAGCTCTACTGCCCAGAGAGTAGGGCATGCAGGGACTAGTCTGGAAAACCTGAACCTTGACAAAACAGTGACTAGTGTCTGGTTCCAATGATGGACTCTTTTGGCACAGAGCAACTACGTCACTGACTACATCACTACTTAATGTTCCAAAAAAAGCTTATTACAAAAAGCTTATTTCTCTCAATTTTTGTGCACAAATTTCTTTACATCCCTGTTTGTGAGCATTTTATCTTTTGTCAAGATAATCCATCCCCCTGACAGGTGTGATATCAAGAAGCTGATTAAACAGCATGATCATTACACAGGTGCACCTTATGCTGGGGACAATAAAAGGCCACTAAAATGTGCAGTTTTGTCACACAACACAATGCCACAGATGTCTCAAGTTTTGAGGGAGCGTACAATTAGCATGCTGACTACAAGAATGTCCACCAGAATTTATGTCTGTAATAAAGCCCTTTTGTGGGGAAAAACTCCTTCTGAATGGCTGGGCCTGGCTCCCAAGTGGTGGACTAGGCTAAAATCCCCTTTCACTGTTTGTCCAGCACAAAAATTCAGTTTTTACTGCAGTCCTCATCCCTATAATATACTTTATATATTCAGCAAGAGAAAACGTTGATTCCTTCAGTAAAGGAAGATAAAATGAAAGGGAGATACCTTCATGCATCTTCTTGTGACGTGCTTGGTCAGGTTGAGTGTGACCTACAAGCAGTCCGGTTGTTCAGAGTCTCTCATCTTGGTGTCCATCTCTCCCAATCTCTCTCCCAGGCCTGACTTGACCTCTGACACCTCCTGTTGGATCCTGATGATCTGCTGCACCATGGCGCTCACATCACCAGACAGCTTGGCAATGCTGGCAACACACCTGAGAGTGCTGGAATGAGACAGGAAAGACAGCTGTCTTTACCATTACAATACAGAGCACTCCCACCTGGGGCCCATATATAAACGTTGCATATGCACAAAATAGGCCCCAAAATATCCGTGCTCCAGCTTTCAAGCAAAATAATTTATAAAAACTGAACCTGACACGAGAATGTGCAGGAATATATGATGACACTCTTATTCATAACAAAAAAACAGGTAGCTAAATATAATAACAAGATGCAATCATTTTCTGTTAGTGTGAAGAGCGAAAATCGATTTACTTCATCTTTGCATTCTAAAATAATTTGTAATAGGCATCTATTTCCTATTATGTATTCCATGTCCATGATCGTTGCAGAATAAATTCCTCACCTTTTCTGACTGTGATGGTTTCATATTAGCTAAATAGCCTATAGGCCTACAACAAGTTAAGATAGGCTACCATTTATCCCATCTCTCATTTAATTGGACCCACTTCACAGTAGTAAATGGATAAGCTAGTTCAAGTATTCAGCTCTATTTGGACCAATCCGAAAGCAGTATAACGGTAGAACAGACGGTTCACCGTTTCCATTGACGTTTGTAGGCTATTACATCTGAATACTGTAATGTCAAATTTCTCGAGTAGACAATATTTCATTTATAAACATAATACATACTGTATATCCATTCCTAACCTTTGCAGAATAAATTCCTCACCTTTTCTGGCCATGAATAGTTCAACTTCCTGAAGTAGCCATACAACAAATTACCATGCGCATCTGTCATTGTGCCTATTAGACATTATCATTTCAAGTTTTGGCATCCGAAAAGGAGCACAGTTTATAACATACAGTAGAATTGAACAGGTGAACTGACAGGTTATCTTTTGCATTGAAGTGTGTAGGCTACCACTGTAAGTAGTGGTGTAAAGTTCTTAATTCAAAATACTTTAAGTAGTTTTTTGGGGTATCTGTACTTGACTTTACTATTTATATTTTTGCCTACTTTTACTTCACTACATTCCTAAAGAAAATAATGTACTTTTTACTCCATACATTTTCCCTAACACCCACAAGTAGTCGTTACATTAAGGATGCTTAGCAGGACAGGAAAAAGGTTCAATTCACATACTTATCAAGAGAACATTCCTGGTCAAACCTACTGCCTCTGATCTGGCGGACTCACTAAACATGCTCTCAGGTGATATTTATTTACAACAACGTTTCGACCCTTAGGTCTTCATCAGGCATCCATATCCGAGGTGTGGGTGGAAGGTTCTATATATAGGGGCAGTACTCAGTGACATCACTTCCTGAAACAGGAGGTAAAAAATGTATAACATAGTTTCACAATATTAACATTCAATGAATCAAAATATATGATCATACACAGGGAATGTGATCAATATTTACAGTAATATACATACACATATTCAATTAGGATTAAAAAAACACAATTTAGACATATTGAAACTCCTCATTAAGGCCAAGAGGAGACAGTGTGTTGAGCCTGTGGATCCAGAAAGATTCCCTTTGAAGAAGTTCCCTCTCAATGTCCCCTCCTCTGCAGAACATCTTGACCATTTCTATTCCAATGTATCTCAGAGAGCTGATAGGATGTCCAGCTGGCCTACAACTCCAGAACCTGCGGAAAGCACCTGGATGTGTGTATGTTCTTCATCTTTTGGACTCACTAAACCCACATGCTTCATTTGCAAATGATGTCTGGCTGAAAAACAAGAAAATGGTGCAGTCTGGTTTGCTTAATATAAATCATTTGAACTGAATTATACTTTTACTTTTGATACTTAAGTATATTTTAACAATTACATTTACTTTGATACTTAAGTATATTTTAACAATTACATTTACTTTGATACTTAAGTATATTTTAACAATTACATTTACTTTGATACTTAAGTATATTTTAACAATTACATTTACTTTGATACTTAAGTATATTTTAACAATTACATTTACTTTGATACTTAAGTATATTTTAACAATTACATTTACTTTGATACTTAAGTATATTTTAACAATTACATTTACTTTGATACTTAAGTATATTTTAACAATTACATTTACTTTGATACTTAAGTATATTTTAACAATTACATTTACTTTGATACTTAAGTATATTTTAACAATTACATTTACTTTGATACTTAAGTATATTTTAACAATTACATTTACTTTGATACTTAAGTATATTTTAACAATTACATTTACTTTGATACTTAAGTATATTTTAACAATTACATTTACTTTGATACTTAAGTATATTTTAACAATTACATTTACTTTGATACTTAAGTATATTTTAACAATTACATTTACTTTGATACTTAAGTATATTTTAACAATTACATTTACTTTGATACTTAAGTATATTTTAACAATTACATTTACTTTGATACTTAAGTAAATTTACTCAAGTAATATTTTTACTCAAGTAATATTTTACTGGGTGACTTTTACTTGAGTAATTTTCAATTAAGATATCTTTACTTTTACTCAAGTATGACGATTGGGTACTTTCCACCACTGACTGTAAGTAGGTCTACTTTAGAGTAGACAATGTTTCAGAATTCGCAGGCAGTGAAGCATAGCCTATTTAGGTTTGGGAAAAAGTAAATGCAAAACATTACTGAATTCAAACGATCTGTTTACAGGTCCACAACAATGTGCAATTGTTTTTGTCTTTCAGACACATTTAGATACAGCTAATGTCACTGCAAAAGAAAACGTTCTGCCAACCCCTCCATAGACATTTGATCCAATTCGCCATGCATTGTTCTTTCCTTTAGAAAACTGCCTCAGCCTAATTCCAATACTTCCAAAGTAAACAGAAAATAAGGGCATTATTGTTACCATAAAAAGTGAATGATGGGCGTTTTTCAGGCAGAGTTATAATGCTCGTTCACGCACACAGTTTCACAACAGGTCTGATTTATAATGACAAACATGCATATGTATGGTGTGCTCCATGTTTATAAATCTCAATATATTTGTGCGTGAGCAGTCTTTTCAGAAATGGCCCACGCAGATACAGTATTTACGTCCTCGATCACGCCTTGATCCCACCGACAGAGTCATTGTGCAAAATAGTATGCAGCATCATCTGGATGTGTTCAACATTCACCTTCTGCTACCATTTCTGTCAAGCCGTCTACGCACACAGTTTGAAAAAGCAGAAAAGCAAAAGCAGCATTCCATTGGAAATGAATGTAGTTCTGGTGTACCAAAATGTAAACTCTGTCGGTGTGATCGAGGCATCACACCAACAGTGTTATTGCAATTTGGTACACCAGAACTACATTCATTTCCAATGGAATGCTGCTTTTGCCTTGCAGCATTGCATTGCAGAGGCAGTTGCAGTGCGTTGTGTGTGGTGCATATATTGGATTCAACGAACATATGCGTCAAACTGTGTGCGTAGACGGCTTGACAGAAATGGTAGCAGAAGGTGGATGTTGAACACATCCAGATGATGCTGCATACCATTTAGCTCTATGACACTGTAGGTGTGTCCGGGCGTTAGTGTTAAATTTACACAATGGTTATAAATGAGGCCCCTGGCCTGACTATCTCTGGCAACCATGCAGAAAGTTTCATGGAGTCAACAATTAGCCCATGTCAACTAACATTTTTTAGATTGCTAAATCTAGCCAGCTGTCTAAACATGTAGTAATCATGGTCGAATTGATTTTGTTAGTCACTCTCACTCAGATATCATGTTAACAATTGCTAACATTTCTCTCCACCCTATGGCAAAATGTGTAGAATTGCATGAAATGAGTTATACAATTTCAACATTTTCTTTCCGCCCCATGGATAATGTGTAGAATTGCATGAATCTTGCTTAAAACGGAAACATTTTTTCTACGCCCCATGGCAAAATGTGTAGAAATGCAGGAAAATAGCTAACACTACAAATATTTCTGTCCACTTTAAAGAAAGAGAAGAATTCTGCTTAAGGCCGCCAAAAGGCTAGGGACAATCAGAATGAGTTCATATTTTTGTGGCCCTCACCCCATGGTTTAGACAGATTAGAATGTTATACAAGCAAGGCAATTATAGTTGCCTAAATAAATACACAGTTCATATGAATAACCCAAATGTGTATTCACCATGCATGAGATAATAATCAGCAATCCGGGGGAAAACACTCCACTAGGGATATGCAAATTCATTGAATTGTTCACATAATTCTTTATGACCACAAGGCACCTTTTGAACATTGATGTAAAGCTCTACCTTGAATGAACTCACACTAGCAGCTTCTTTTCAGATCCCCGTAGTGTCTGCTGTATAGCTCTATGGTTATTTAATTGATATTGTCAAGCACTTTTAACAACACAAACAGTGCTTGAGCTAAATGTATTGTGTCATCACCTAGGTTTCCCACTGTGCTGGTTATGAAGCACTTTGTGGAGAGCAGCGATGAGAGGTTTAGGGATACTTTTTTACATTTTAAGATTTTTTAGGAAATGTGTGTCATAATGGCTATAATGCAATAAACAGTCATTATTAATCTATTTGAAATACATATATTTCTCAAATTTTCTTCCGACACGTGGTGTCACTTCTTTGCAGTGGTCATCCCTCAACCAACATCAGTGCAAGCGGATTTGTTGTGCTATCTGACATAATACAATTACATTTCTCTGTCATAATGGATATTGATGATAACTCATTTTCTCACCCCACTGATCTTACATTGTTGTTTACCTGGTACTCACTCTAAGTTGTATTTGTTTACAAGAACAGCAGATAGCCTACATGAGGTGGGATAGGCCTATTGCTAGAGATCATCATGCCTCACGACTACCCATTTACATTAACAATCACTCGTTGAACCATTCAAATGTGTCAAGCTGCACTCACTCCATATCACACGGCTGCGCCTTTGCAGATAAACTCAGGGAATATTGAGCATGACAGTATGCCAGTTTGATTAACTTTATCACCTCTCTTGTTCCATGTAGAGGAGTCAATTCCTGGTTCTGGCCTATTGCTTCTCTCGCTCTTTCTTACACACATACCAATTAGGTGATCATTTATAGTTTTAATTTCAGATAGTGTCATGCCAAATATTTGGTCAAAATAAAAAACCATTTGGTATTGAACTAATTTTGCAATGTCCGCTGTGTTCATGAGGGCATTATTCTGTTTTTACCTGTTGGAGCTATCTATTTCATACACACAACTCTGTTATTACAGTAAGCCAGTTCTTCTTCCGAGCAGCACGATTGGCAACCATTCCAGAACTCATTGATGTTTATTGAATGTCATAAACATGTCTGCTTACTTATGAGGAATAAGCCATAAGCTCTGAATGAGATTCAGTGAGGCTTTGCTCAGTGTAGTATAATCAACTCAGCCTGATCCGCAACTCTCATGTTGCTGGACTACCACTTCAGATGATTGATCAAGGTCTGGACCACAGCCATATGTATACTGTAGCTAAGAAAGTAATACTAAATGTATGTTGTGTAGCAAGCTGTTAGTAGCCCATGTGCCTCACCCCCTAATAAGTTTCCCCCTCATAACTTTGTGGTGCACATGTAGCCTATAGCCTGTTTTAGAGAAATGTCATCATTGAATATTGTAAGAGCTTTCATTGTCTGCTTATATGCCCCCTTTATTCATCCAAAGGTTCTGACTTGGTGTACAGAGAAAATACTGTAAGAACGGCCCATTTTCTGAATTTTGTCATCTCCTCCTCATCCTCTGCACCAGATTTGCCAGTTCTTGCTGTGAGATGTTACCACACTTTTCCACCAAGGCACTTGCAAGTTCCCAGACATTTCTGGGGGGAATGGCCCTAGCCCTCACCCTCCGATCCAATAGCTTCCAGACGTGCTCAATGGGATTGAGATCGGGGCTCTTTGCTGGCCATGGTAGAACACTGACATTCCTGTCTTGCAGGAAATCCCGCACAGAACGAGCAGTATGGCTGGTGGCATTGTCATGCTGGAGGGTCATGTCAGGATGAGCCTGCAGGAAGGGTACCACATGAGGGAGGAGGATGTCGTCCCTGTAACGCACAGCTTGGAGATTGCCTGCAATGACAACAAGCTCAGTCCGATGATGCTGTGACACACCGCCCCAGACCATGACGGACCCTCCACCTCCAAATCGATCCCGCTCCAGATTACAGGCCTCAGTGTAATGCTCATTCCTTCGACGATAAACGTGAATCCGACCATCACCCCTGGTGAGACAAAACCGCAACTCGTCAGTGAAGAGCACTTTTTGCCAGTCCTATCTGGCGACGTTGTTGCCGGTGATGTCTGGTGAGGACCTGACTTACAACAGGTCTACAAGCCCTCAGTCCAGCCTCTCTCAGCCTATTGCGGACAGTCTGAGCACTGATGGAGGGATTGTGCGTTCCTGGTGTAACTCGGGCAGTTGTTGTTGCCATCCTGTACCTGTCCAGCAGGTGTGATGTTCGGATGTACCGATCCTGTGCAGGTGTTTCTACACATGGTCTGCCACTGCGAGGACGATCAGCTGTCCGTCCTGTCTCCCTTTAGCGCTGTCTTAGGCGTCTCACAGTACGGACATTGAAATGTATTGCCCTGGCCACATCTGCAGTCCTCATGACTCCTTGCAGCATGCCTAAGGCATGTTCACACAGATGAGCAGGGACCCTGGGCATCTTTCTTTTGGTGTTTTTCAGAGTCAGTAGAAAGGCCTCTTCAGTGTCCTAAGTTTTCATAACTGTGACCTTAATTGCCTACCGTCTGTAAACTGTTAGTGTCTTAACGACCGTTCCACAGGTGCATGTTCATTAATTGTTTATGGTTCATTGAACAAGCATGGGAAACAGTGTTTAAACCCTTTACAATGAAGATCTGCGAAGTTATTTGGATTTTTACGAATTATCTTTGAAAGACAGGGTCCTGAAAAGGGGACGTTTCTTTTTTTGCTGAGTTTATATACAAATAATTTGCTCAAATATAGATTTTGGCCTTTACTACTAAAGCCCATAGAAACGCATCGAATAACACATTAATAAATGTCAAAAAGGACAGTAAAAACATTTATCATAAGAAACAATCTGGCCCTTCTTTGGACACTGTGTTAACAAACCTCCAAACGAGCTTCAACGCCATACAACAGTCCTTCCTTGGCCTCCAAATGCTCTTAAATGCTAGTAAAACGAAATGCATGCTCTTCAACCGATCGCTGCCCGCACCCACCTGCCCGACTAGCATCACTACTCTGGACGGTTCTGACTTAGAATATGTGGACAACTATAAATACCTAGGTGTCTGGCTAGACTGTAAACTCTCATTACAGACAGATCCACAGATGATGCTATCTCTATTGCACTCCACACTGCCCATTCTCACCTGTACAAAAGGAACACCTATGTGAGAATGCTATTCATTGACTACAACTCAGTGTTCAACACCATGGTGCCCTCAAAGCTCATCACTAAGCTAAGGACCCTGGGACTAAACACCTCCCTCTGTAACTGGATCCTGGACTTTCTGATGGGCCGCCACCAGGTGGTAAGGGTAGGTAACAACACATCCGCCACGTTGATCCTCAACACGGGGGCCCCTCAGTGGTGCGTGCTCAGCCCCCTCCTGTACTCCCTGTTCCCTCATAACTGCATGGCCAGGCACGACTCCAACACCATCATTAAGTTTGCAGATGACACAACAGTGGTAGGCCTGATCACTGACATCGATGAGACCGTGTGGTGCCAGGACAACAACCTCTCCTTCAACGTGATCAAGACAAAGGAGATGATTGTGGACTACAGGAAAATGAGGACTGAGCACGCCCCCATTCTCATCGACGGGGCTGTAGTGGAGCAGGTTGAGAACTTCAAGTTCCTTGATGTCCACATCTCCAACAAAGAATCATGGTCCAAACACACCAAGGCAGTCATGAAGAGGGCACGACAAAGCCTATTCCCCCTCAGGAGACTGAAAAGATTTGGCATGGGTCCTCAGATCCTCAAAAACGTATTCAGCTGCACCATCGAGAGCATCCTGACTGGTTGCATCACTGCCTGGTATGACAACTGCTTGGCCTCCGACCGCAAGGCACTACAGAGGGTAGTACGTACGGCCCAGTACATCACTGGAGACAAGCTTCCTGCCATCCATGACCTCTATACCAGGCAGTGTCAGAGGAAGGACCTAAAAATTGTCAAACACTCCAGCCACCCTAGTCATGGACTGTCCACTCTGCTATCTCACGGCAAGCAGTGCCTTGAGAGCCTACAGCTTCTACCCGCAAGCCATAAGACTCCTGAACAGCTAATCAAATGGCTACCCAGACTATTTGCATTGCCCCCCTCTTTTATGCTGCTGCTACTCTCTGTTTATTATCTATGCATAGTCACGTTAACTCTACCTACATGTACATATTACCTCAATTACCTCAACTAACCGGTGCCTCCGTACATTGACTCTGTACTGGTACCCCCTGTATATAGCCTCGCTATTGTTATTTTACTGCTGCTCTCTAATTATTTGTTTCTTTTATTTAACATTTTTTACTTATCTATTTTATACTTAACCCTTATTTTTCTTAAAACTGCATTGTTGGTTAAGGGCTTGTAGGTAAGCATTTCACTGTACAACACCTGTTGTATTCGGCACATGTGATTTGATCATTTTTTCCCCTTGGACATTTAACCACGTTGTGTGATGCTCTTTACCTCTGCTTTCTCAACAAAACAAAAACAATAACAACGGCCATGGGGCGGACAGTGGCACTGTTTCCCCTACTGCTGACTCCATTTTTAAAGATGGTGGTTAATTTTCCAACGGGACAGAAGGAAAGACAGGGGGATTTCTCATTTGGGCAAAAGTCCGTCCTCTGTCTTCTTTCCTCCGTCCGCTCTCCTCCGTGACCCGGAAACCGATAAGTGGTTGAGTGGTCGAGGAGTGTGTCAATTCGTTAGTAGGCAAATGGAAGACGGTCCTTCCCTCCTCGATAGCCTCCTTTTGGTGAGGAAGCACAAGTGTATCTTATCTGAGTCCTTCATGGAAGAGTTTGAAAATCTGCCACACCACTTTTGAATGAGCTATTGTTTTCTCAAAGGAGAAAAGCATGCCAACATTTTAAAACGATATGCTACTTATCCTTTTCTCTATAAAATTTATACATTTGTTTTTATAACTTTATACATTTATTTTGGGATTCCACCCTTAATGTCATTTGCCTGATAACACGGAGTGGAAAAGAAGCTTCTCATTTCATACAAGCACATTTTCATCCACGTTCACTCTCCTCGCCACCGCTCCTCGATTAACTTTGACGGAGCAGAGGACGCAAAAGTTGAGCAAATCGAATCGAGAAAAGGCCAGTCTGTCTCCAAGTCCCTGCACCATCTATAGTCTGAGAAACAACCTTTACATGTGAGTTGAAGTTGTAGCAGAGTTTGGATTAAGTATTTAGGTTATTTTTCAAGTGTGTCAATTGTGATAGGGGTTGAAGGTGATGTGCTTCAGGTCCACTAAATTAACAAGCAGTTCCTCAGATCATCGACCTGTGTCTCACCTCATATCCCCAATGTCCTCAGGTGATACTGAATTCCCTCACCAATAAATCTACTTCCTTGTCCTTGGCCTGTCCGTCATTTATTGGCAGTGAAATTGCACCAGATACAATATTCATCCTCACAATCCCCATTTTAATGCCATCATCTAGGTGTAAAAGCAATGTGTGTGTGTGTAAAAGAGAGTGTGTAAGAAAGATAAGAGGGAAAAAGAATAAGACAGACAGACAGACAGACAGACAGACAGACAGACAGACAGACAGACAGACAGACAGACAGACAGACAGACATTTACATTTAAGTCATTTAGCAGACGCTCTTATCCAGAGCGACTTACAAATTGGTGCATTCACCTTATGATATCCAGTGGAACAACCACTTTACAATAGTGCATCTAACTCTTTTAAGGGGGAGGGGGGGGTTAGGAGGATTACTTTATCCTATCCTAGGTATTCCTTAAAGAGGTGGGGTTTCAGGTGTCTCCGGAAGGTGGTGATTGACTCCGCTGACCTGGCGTCGTGAGGGAGTTTGTTCCACCATTGGGGTGCCAGAGCAGCGAACAGTTTTGACTGGGCTGAGCGGGAACTGTACTTCCTCAGAGGTAGGGAGGCGAGCAGGCCAGAGGTGGATGAACGCAGTGCCCTTGTTTGGGTGTAGGGCCTGATCAGAGCCTGAAGGTACGGAGGTGCCGTTCCCCTCACAGCTCCGTAGGCAAGCACCATGGTCTTGTAGCGGATGCGAGCTTCAACTGGAAGCCAGACAGACAGACAGACAGACAGACAGACAGACAGACAGACAGACAGACAGACAGACAGACAGACAGACAGACAGACAGATATAGTGAGAGAGCGACCCTGTCTGACTTGATTTGTGTACATAGGCAAGAAGAGTGATATCCAGATCATACAGACACCAATGTTGAGACGAGACGAGGCCAAGGGACAAGTGTTAATGAGGAATCTTACAGGAATTCAAATCAAATCAAATTGTATTAGTCACATGCGCCGAATACAACAGGTGTAGACTTTACCGGTGAAATGCTTACTTACAAGCCCTTGACCAACAATGCAGTTCAAGAAATAGAGTTAAGAAAATATTTACTAAATAAACTTATGTAAAAAATATAATTAAAAATAACACAATAAAATAAAATACTGAGGTTATATACAGGGGGTACCGGTACCGGGTCAATGTGCGGGAGTACAGGTTGGTCAAGGTAATTTGTACATGTAGGTAGGAAAGTGACTATGCATAGATAATAAACAGCGAGTAGCAGCAGCGTAAAAAAAAGGGGGGGGGGGGGGGGGGTCAATGCAAATAGTCCAGGTAGCCATTTGATTAGCTGTTCAGCAGGCTTATGGCTTGGGGGTAGAAGCTGTTAAGAAGCCTTTTGGACCTAGACTTGATGCTCCGGTACCGCTTGCCGTGCGGTAGCAGAGAGAACAGTCTATGACTGGAGTGGCTTGTGTCTTTAAACAATTTTTAGGGCCTTCAGAAGACAAAAAGCAGATGCACCTCTGGCAAACATCTGCTTGCACCAGCGGATATTTATGGTAAACCTGAAGTAAAAAATGCTTAAATAATGTTAACAAAACCATTAGAAATGGATGGAACCATAAAGAGATTCATAGTATATTTCCACTGGGTATGCCTGTCGCACAACCAGCATTACTTACATGTTGTTAAATGAGTTGCAATATAAGTTGTAATATAAGTTGCCTACTGACAATTGAACTTAAAAGCATATTGAATCACATTCCACACAATATTGAGGTTTACTGTAAGGTGCCTGGCATCGTGGTTGGCGTTTCAGCACAGCTAAAGATACACAATGCAAGATTAGGGCAATCTTCCAACGAGAGCCAGCAGCTGTTCAATGTGATGATTCTGGAGCTCACCCAAAATGGTCATTTGAGTGCCTTTCTCTCAGACAGCAGAGAGGAAAGGATTAGGTAAGACATCAAAAGGCTTAATTTATTAGGCTGATATTCATTACACAAACCTCTTGCAAAATGCTAAACATTAATCTGTAGCATATCAGAAATCCCAGACCTAGGGCAACATCACTAATATGTTGCTAGGACATTGTTAATGTGGAAGACAACCTGTCTGCCTAGGGAGACAAATCAATGGCATCAATTATGCAATGCAATCAGGACATGTAGATAATTTACACACACTGACATGGGTTGACCAGGTGGAGGCGCATCACAGCTTTTAATATGTTCAGTCTTCATTACATGAAATTGATATTGAAAATACAAAAAAACGTGTAAATAGTAACAACCAAAGAATAACAAGTTATTAAAAGCCAAAGTATGTTTATTTGTTGTCAATTGTCTCCAATGTGGTTGTTCTGCCCAAGCAGCCTGTGTGAACTTCACAATTATTGCACGCGCAACGGCTTCCGCTCCATCATTTTACCGTTTGACAGCTACACACCACGTTTGTCATGAAATTCACACTTCATCTGCACATATTCAGGGAAGACGCGCTCCCGAAGAACAATACACACACACACCCTTTGTCAATGCGGCTCCTTGGCGCTGGAAATTGATCAGTAGAAGTACTGCTGTAGCCTATCATTAGCCAACGGTGACATTCACTAAGCTGCACGCTCAGACTGGCAGGTTGCTGTACTAGTACTATGGAGGACAACCCTAAGGATGATAGCGCCGCGAAGGGACAGGAATCGATTTCATACCAACGAAGAATGTGGAAGAATTTCCAAGACAAAACCAAACCGTTTTTGAGCCCCAAACTGGGCTCTGGGCGTCGCAGTCCCGACAGTAAAAAGGAGACCGGGTTATGGATGTTTAAAAGGAAAAAGAAAGAGCTAGACCGTTTCTTTTCGTCCTCACAGCCTAATCTCTGCTGCTCTACCCCGACGCCTTTCCCGGCTGACCAGTCCCTCGATGGTACAGCGCCTGGGAGCAGCAGCACCGGGCAACCTCTGCATCAGCTACTGGGGGCTGATAGAGCGTCCGCGAGCAAGCCAGAGCTAACGGGACATGACAGCCCGAAGCTCATCGTCTCCCATTTAATCCTGTCCCATCAGAAGAGCTCCTCTCTCGGCTCTGCATGCTTCGAGAAGCTGGTAGTAGAATCTTCGGTCGTTGGAGAGGAGGAACAGTTGCGCAAAAACGCCAGTGATTCTGTGAGTAGGCTAACATGAATATAAACAGCGTGCCACACATCTCCAAAAGCGACCTTCAGGATATTTGTGAATAGACATTAATTTCCATTTTAATAAAATGGAAAAGGCAGTTAAAGTGTCAGTTTATGGATAATCACCATTGTTATTGTGCAATTTGAACTCAGCTTAAACACAATATACATGCTCCTAAAAAAGGTGGTTATTGTAGGCTAACAGCAGTGGCGCCTCAGAGGAGAAGGGGATCACCATCCTACTCAGTGAATTTCATAACTTTTTTAATGTTTCATAATTTGTATACTTTTTAGATAAAATAATGCTAAATATATTCACATGTCACCAAATAACTGATTAAAAAACACTGTTTTGCAATGAATGTCTACAGTAGCCTCAACATGACTCTCTGGGGTAGCACCACTGACTTCAATTCAAAATCTAGAAGGTTCATGGTTCTCACCCCCTTCCATAGACTTGCACAGTAAATGTGATGACTTCCGGAGGACGTCCTCCAACCTATCAGAGCTTTTGCAGCATGAACTGACATGTTGTCCACCCAATCAAAGAATCTGAGAATTAATCTAGTACTGAAAGCATAAGCTAAAGCTAGCTAGCTAGTATTGCAGTGCATGAAATGTGGTGAGTAGTTGACTCAAAAAGAAAGTCAATAGTTGAACAGTTTTTAACAAATCAATTTCTTCAAAAAGTAAGGGAAAGCAGCAGAGTGAGCAAGAGATCTAGGTATATTTCATTGTATTTAAAAAAAAAACTTTCACTTACTTACCTAGCTAATTCAGCTAACTAATTTAGCTTACCCAAACACCTGGCTCAAACAGAGAGGAATGCTATTTATGTTAGCTAGCTGGCTAGCCAATACTGGAACTCTTCCAAGTCAAGGTAAGCTTCTGGTTGTATTAATTTATTGCCGCTGGGGCCTGCCGGTGTAACTGCTAAACTGCTTGCTGTAAACTGTATTGCATGATTGTAGCGTGTTTACCAAACACATTAGTTCTAGTAGATATGTTGACTATGACGTTAGCTAATATGGTGATATTGACAACAATGTAGGCTGTGGTGAAAGGCAGACAGCTGTCTGTGACCAGGCAGAAAAACATTTCCAAGCCACACCTTCATACAATAACCGCTGTGGCTTGGAAAGGTTTTTCTGCCTGGTCACAGACAGCTGTTGTGTTGTGCACTGAATTCCTCAAGCAAAAAGAAAAGGTGAGAGGAGGAGAGCGCGTAGATGCAAGTGGGAATTATACAACAAGCAAAGTGATCATGCTGTGCTATGAAAGTGAACTGTGTGTACGGGTGGTGATCAGCGGTGTATTCATTCTGCCGATTCTGTTGAAAAACGTTTCTTAAACAGAAGCAAACAGAACGAAACTGGGATAAATCCACCTGAATTTGTACAATAGAAACACTTGTTTGCAACTGTTGGACTAATAATTACACCCTAGATCAGCTAGATGCAGGCAAGAGTGTGTGAGATGGCATTGAATGTGCCACAGCCTTTCACCGTGATTATTCCAATTTATCTCTTGACCTGTGCGCCTGTTACAAACTTTCATTCGTAGACTAGGTTGTAGCAACATCATGATGGGTATATGCAAATTTTGAGTATCATGTAGTAGCCTAAACCTATCAGTGTTACATTGAGCTGGGTGAATGGAATATGAATGACAGTCAACCAATATGCTGTATAATTAAGGCTAATCTTAAACGGCACCGACCGCCACTGGTTCATTTCACACTTTACAGTTGCATCCCATGGTGAAACATCTGAAGCCATTCACTTTCAATGGAAGGAAAGCTAGATGCCAATAGTGTGCAACTGCAAACCGTAATTCGAGGCATTCCTGCATCTGCAGGACCACCCCCCTGTCGGGCACCCCATTGGTTCCTGCATAAACGCCCTTGCTAGCTAGCGGGAGTGACATCGGTAGACTGGCAGGAGCGGGAAAACGGTGACTGACAGGCAGGACCGAAGGACACTGTCTACCGGTCGCCTCCCACTAGCACAGCAGGCTGGAGGCTGGGGCGACACCATGTGCTAGATAGCTGGCTAGTTAAGTTAACGTCATCTTGTGCTAGCTAGCACACGGTGTCTCCCCCACTTTCTGCCTGCTGTGTAAGGGAGTAAACCATGCCTGACAGACAAGAGGCAAAGGACACTGTCTACTGGTCGTCCCAGCCTCCCGCTAGCACAGCAGATAGGAGGCTAGGGCGACACCATGTACTAGCTAGCTTGCTAGTAAATGACACTGTGTTAGCCAGGTTGATAGTTAGTGACACTGTGTGCTAGCTAGCTTGATAGGTAGTTAGCACACGGTGTCGCCACCGCCTCCCGCCTGTTGTGTACCGGAGTCCTCTTTAGGAGTAGCTGGCTAAGCTAGCACACAGTGTCCTACGCTCCCGCCTGCCGAACACCTGCTCTCGCTGTCTTTAACGGAACTGCGGGAAAACAGTGCCTGACAGGAATGCCGACATGCAGGAATGCCCCGAATTGTGGGCCTCAATTTCACCCTTTTCAGAGTTGTGGATTGGGCGGGGGACCTTTGAGCAATGTTTTATTTGAACAGGGCTGGACTAAAGTTGGGGAAAAGTGAACGAGTGACCAATCAAAGCTCACCATAGCTTCCAACCTCTTCTGGATTGTCTGACAATGGCTGTTGATACTTATCACTACCTAGCTTGATTGCTAGCTTGTTAGCACCCACGTGAGGGTGAGGCTAGGGGACTGCCGGTTGTATAGTGTGATGGCCGAGATCCTTTGAACATGTTAATTCGGATAGCCATGCTAGCTTCGCCCTCATGTCTGTGCTAGCAAGCAGGCTAGGTAGTGCTAGGTATCAACAGCCAATCCAGTAGGGGTAGGAAACTATAGTGAGCTTCGATTGGTCAATTGCAACGCGACAAAAGTTCAGCTTTCCCCAACTTAAGTTCCGCTCTGTTCAAGCTCCCAATGGTCCCCGCCCTCTTCCCTTCAATGAAAAGGAATGGGCTCCATTGTTTCATCGCCCCCAATTCGTTCAAAGGATCTCTACTGTAAACGGCCGGTAAGGACAGGTAGACTAAATGCAAGTTTCAGCGACGTGATGCACAACCAGTCAGGTAACTTGCTTTGATGTCAGCGCCATCATGGTAGGCCTATTGTCAACTCTCAATTTTGTGGCTGTGAATGTTAGGCTACTTGTGGCAGAACATGAATTGCCTTTAAGTCCCATCTCATTACTACACTTCCACAAAATCTAATGGGGCAATAAAGCTTTGTCTTGGGAGGGTCCTATGCCTACATTTTATAGGAACTTTTTGAACCCTGCTGTAGACAAGGTCCATTCAGCCAAGAGTAGACTCCCACCTCTCCCCAGTGTTTCTGGCTTTAGCCTCGACAGAACAGTAGACTTGTTGTATACAACTCAGTCTGACATCCAGGTGCTTGTGTAAGCGATTTGGCATACATACTAGCTGAAGTGCACTTTTCCCCTGTGCAAGGACCCATTTAATCTTTGAGACACACTGCATTCAGGTGACAGGGTGAAGGGTACTTCAAGAAAAAGGATCTGAATTTACATTTTAGTCATTTAGTAGACACTCTTATCCAGAGCGACTTACAGCTCTTCTACACTATAGCCATCAGATGGCACTGCCATCAGCCATTGAGGAAGTGCTTCCTTTGAAGCTTCAAAGTTGCAAAGGAAATGGAGGGGGGTAATCATTTTTTACATTTGTTTTATTTAACCTTTATTTAAATAGGCAGGTCAGTTAAGAACAAATTCTTATTTACAATGACGGCTTACCCCGGCCAAACCCAGACGACGCTGGGCCAATTGTGCGCCGCCCTATGGGCCTCCCAATCACAGCCGGATGTGATGCAGCCTGGATTCGAACCAGGGACTACAGTGACACCTCTTGTACTGAGATGCAGGGCCTTAATGATACCATACAACGAATAATAGATTGATAATTGCTTTCCATAAATATACATATATTTCATATGAATATAATCCATGGTTTTCTTATAATCGTAGAAACAACTGTCATTAACCACCCATTGACTATTTCATAATAATAGACTGTTCCACCCTGACAGAGTTGTATTGCAATGCTTCACGCGATATGATTGCAAACATTACTTTCATTGAAATTAAGCTGCTTACAACGAGGCGCTTTCAGAGCAGGGGCAGAGAAAAGAAAATTAAAGAAAAAATATTTAATTTAAACAGAAATATTATATAACGCATTTATTTAGTAGAAATACAGGTGCTGCTGATAATACTGCCATCGTCGTCGAGACAGAGGACATATGTGTAGGCCATGTATGCTTAGATGGCGCTGCAGTGGAAGGCAGCCGTTTTAGGGGCTCATGACAAATTCTGATATATATATTTTTTTTTACACTGATCGTAACTTTTTGATACATAACGCGTCATTTTCTATGCTCGGACTGGACACGTATGATCGGACACGCCTACCCGTGACGTTTTTCCCCCTTTTTCTCGCGATTTAAACCCCCCTGTGAAAACAAAAGTAGGGTATCCTATTCAAGAGTACCAATACAACATTACACGATACGTGCATATTTAGTGATATAAAGACGGCATAACTTCATGTGACATGTGACCAAATGTACAGTTAAATCTCTTAAATGATTAACTCGCGACGACAGGCTCTTACCAGCTCCTCACTCGTCAGAGTCATCACATCAAAAATCTCTCTCCATTTTGATCATGAAGGCAAATATTTGTTTATTTAGTTGCCATGACATCCATACCTACGAAAGCCAACGAGGATCAAATGAAGAAATTAGGTTTCCTGCTGGTAGACGGAGATCCGTTGGCGAAATAAGAAAATGCGTTTTTCAACTGGCGGATTTGGAATCATATGCAGACATTGCGATGCGATTCAAGATCAATAAATGTTGTTGACATATTAAACAGGCGCTGTTAAGGTTCAAAATAGTATGTTCCCCCCTAAACCACTTTGGACACCACATTAAAATGTTCTGGACACTGGCTCTGAACTCTCATTTTGCCACTGAATCATTAATTAAGAACTACAGATGTATCACGTAGATCAAGTGTTACTTGCATGTGAAAATGCCATGGGATGCATTTGCTCCATTGTTAACTTTTTTGTTATTAGCCCAGTCTTTGAGGGTATTTTATAAATGATACTGAACAAAAATATAAACACAACATGCAACAATTTCATCGATTTGACTGAGTTACATTTCATCTTAAGAAATCATTCAATTGAAATAAATTTATTAGGCCCTAATCTCTGTATTTTACATGACTGGGCAGGGGTGCAGCCAAGGGTGGGCCTGGGAGAGGGCATAGGCCAGAGTCTGCATCATAATGTCAGTATTACGTATTGGTGGTTCAGTCTGTGCTAGTTTAAAAAATATATTATTCCTTTACCCCTCTTGCATGTCTCAGAGTGCATTTTGGTTTCTCCCTACAATTTTACCACTGACCTGCACAACTCTCTAGGGTATTCTGACTTGCCCATATGAGGAAGCTGAACCAGGACACTAAACTAAATGTTATGACAGGCGCAATAAAACATTAAAATAAAAAAAATGTAAACTCCACAAACCCCGCTGGCTTGCCAACTTCAACATGCCATCAAGCAGCTTCCTCCATTCCTGAAGAGGTTGGCTTTAAGCATCCTCGTCAATACCTACTCAAACCCCGCTGCCTTGCCAACTTTAAATCTGGTTTCAAATCTGGTTTCAGCTACATGGAACTATCTCGCTATAGTTATTATACTTAAAATAAATGAAACATATTGACCCATCCAACCCCCACCCATCTATAGAGAGTAAAAAAGTAAAAAAAGTAACTTTGTTTTACATTTGAGTTTTTTACAGCTATTTTGTTACATACAGTATACACTGAGTATACCAAACATTTGGAACACCTTCCTAATATTGAGTTGCACCCCCCCTTTGTCCTCAGAACAGGCTCATGTTGACTCCAATGCTTCCCACAGTTGTATCAAGTTGGATGGATGTCTTTTGGGTTGTGGACCACACACGGGAAACTGTTCAGCGTGAAAAACCTAGCAGCGTTGCAGTTCTTGACACAACTGGTGCGCCTGGCATCTACTACCATACCTTGTTCAAAGACACTTAAATCTGAATAACACACATACACAATCCATATCTCAATTGTCTAAAGGCTTAGTTATCCTTCTTTAACCTGTCTCCTCCCCTTCATCTACACTGCTTGAAGTGGATTTAACAAATGTCATCAATAAGGGATCATAACTTTCACTGGATTCACCTGGTCAGTCTGTCATGGAAAGAGCAGGTGTTCTTAATGTTTTGTATGCTCAGTATACATTATTCATATATTTTGCAAACATAGTATTTTTATATACAGTATTAAATGACATAAATATAGTTTGATATAAACATTGCACATTAAAAGGTACTCATGTATACATGATGTATGTCGTTTTCGGTCATAACTATTAGAGATGATCTTTTAATCCCAGCCCTCAGTTATATGTCCATCCCACCTATCTCTGTAGACCACCCTCTCTTGATTTCCATGTGCAATATACATTTTTCAAATGTGCTGTGATGTCTTACATGAGTTCTGGACCTTTCTAATCTCATAGTACCCAAAGATTGTAAATGAAAGATTAATATTTTTGCCAATTGTATTATTATATTGTTAATTGACTGACTGTGGCTTTTCAAATCTCCCAACAGTGCTATTTGTAGGGTTAGGTTTTGGCTGAATATTGGGATTTTTCAGCCTCTATTAAACCTTTTTTTCCCTCATATCTCTCAGAACATTAAATTCTTTAAAGACTAAATAGAACATTGTGGGCCTCTGGCCTTGTTGTGCAGGGACCCAAAATGCTGATGCAGCTGTGTGTGTATGTGCGTGCGCGTGCACGTGTGCGTGCGGTCTGCAACATTTCAATTTTTTTTAAATGATTCTCCGAGCTCAGGATTGAGCCAACACTTTCTAAATGAAATGAGAATTTATTGGAAAAAACAAGCCACAGCATTAAACACTCATCATTTCACAATGTCATTTGGAGAGAGAGCGGTGGTGATTCACTTCAAGTTCTGAGAGTCACAATGTATTACATTGTGAGGGCAAAAAAAGGGTGACATTTTCAGTAACTACACAGTGTATATTCTCCATTGGATTTTAGAAGTCTGGGTGTACATGACATAGAAGACACAGTTGAGTGTCATCATCTTTACAGGTCTATGAAGGGCTCATTATGATATTGTGTTCTGTTTGTATAATGAACATCTGCTAGGTGTGTAATTAAAAATTCTAATTCCTACGAGTCCCAATTCTTTGCGTATCTTTGCACACCTCACAAATGCATTCAGAGGCATGAAAAATGTGTGAGTGTGTGTGTGCGTGTGTGTGTATGTGTGTCAACTAGGCTGAATGGTTTGTTGATGTAGCAGAAAATTGTCAAATCTATTCTTTGTACCCCATATCATTTACTTGAACATGAGAAATGGGCAGACCGACAAACTACAGGAGAACTGACAGATGCATTTGCTCATTATTAGTCATAATCAGCATGTGTCATTTTCCATAACCACTAGGCATGACATTGACATCGCTTCTTGTCAGGGTGGTAAGTGTTTCAACAGGGCCTCTTCATATTGAAATGGGTCAACTAGAGTCCCAGATATGTTCATCTGTTGACTTCAGGTTCTGAGCCTGTCCACTTTACCCCAGCTCTACTGGTGTCCACTTGATGAATGGCCAGTCCCAGACACATACTGAGCTCTGCAGTCACTACAACCAGTTACTTCAGTCACGGGCTGAAAGCTGTCCCAGAGATGTGTTGGTCCCCATCTGATGTTCTCAGTTCAGAGGATATCAGTACACAGCTGTCTCCATCCTCTCTGTCTCTGTCTCCATCCTCTCTGTCTCTGAGCTCAGGTTGAAGCCCTGAAGCTCTTCTGTCTGGCAGGATTATATCCTTTAATCTCTCTCACTCTCACACTTTCTTACTCTCTATCTCTGTCTCCATCCTCTCTGTCCCTGAGCTCAGTCTTCATTCTGGGAGGATTAAATCCCCTCATCTCTCTCTCTCTCTCTCTCTCTCCTCTCTCTCCTCTTCATCTCTCTCTTTCTCAATCTCTCTGTCTCTCCACTTTATAGCTCTCTCTCAGATTCAGATAAAAAATGAGATTATGCAGTGCATATGTCTAACAACATTGAACAGGCACAATGAGCTCGTCTATGGAATGTAAGTGGGAATGTAGGTGTCAAGTCCTCACAAGAATAGTAAACCAACGAAAATTAAGCGAAGTGAGGACATTTTGCCGGTCCTCATTTGTGAAAAGGCCCATTTTAGTTTTAGGTGTTAGGGTTAAAATTAGGGTTAGGGTGAAGATTAGGGTTAGGTGTTGTGGTTAGGGTTAGGGAAAATAGGATTTTGAATGAGAATCAATTGTTGGTCACAAGTATAGTAAGACATAGCTGTGTGCGTGTCTCTGTGCGTGCACACATACACATTCAATCACACCAACTTGTGCACATTGTTTTGTATGGGTGTGTGTGCATATAGGAGTGTGTGGATAAGTGTATGAGTGTATTACATGTTATTTGATGTGTACTTAGAGTGCATACATCAAGTGTTGTCTAAGTATGTATAGAAATGAAATTAGTAAAATTGATTCAATAAGAAAAGAAAAGAAAAACATAACACAATGAAACATAACAAAAACACTAACAACCGCAAAGTCTATCCCATCTCTGTGTGTGTCACAGGGTGACAAATGTAGCTGCCAGCTTAGCAGTTGCTTCTCCTCTCCAAGCAGGATGGGGAGTTTATGCACATCAGGGATCTGTCTAAAGTTTGGTATATCATTTTCTATATCTGCATACTATGTTTCCCTTATGTTGTCATATTTTGGGCAGGAACACAGGAAGTGCATCTCAGTTTCTAGCTCCTGTAAATCACAATACCTCCATATTCTCTGATCTCTTGGGAGCCAAGATTTAAGGTGTCGACCTCTTTCAATTTCCAGACTGTGGTCGCTGAGGCAGTATTCTGAGAGGGTTTTTCTTCTTTTTACGTCTTGGAGGCTGTCACGCCCTGGCCTTAGTTATCTTTGTTTTCTGTAATATTTTGGTTAGGTCAGAGTGTGACGGGGGGATGTTTGTGTATAGTTGTCTCGTCTGGGGTGGTTGTATGGTATAGGGGTTTTTGGTAGAGTGTATGGGTTTGTGTTGAGTGTAGGTGTCTAGGTAAGTCTATGGTTGCCTGAATGGTTCTCAATCAGAGACAGCTGTCATTCATTGTCTCTGATTGGGAGCCATATTTAAGGCAGCCATAGGCAGTAGGCTTTTGTGGGTAATTGTCTATGTGTAGTGTTTAGTGTCAGCACTATTTGTTTGAATAGCTTCACGGTTTGTTGTTTTTGTTCGTTTGTTTCGTCTTCATAATAAAGAAGATGTCTTTCTATCACGCTGCGCCTTGGTCCACTCTGCCTCATTACGACGTTCGTGACAGAGGCTTAGATATTCTGCCAATGATAACGATCAAGTTTAGTTTTAAAATACACCTAAAATACTTTTGATAAATTCTAACAGAAATTTTCCAATGGGGACTTTTTTCCATTTGCTGAAGTCAGGGTCAGAGATGGGTCCACATACTTTGCTACCATACAGTAGTATTGAGGTCAGAATGACAAAATAATAGGGATATTTATATTACTGAATTTGTATTTGATAGCATAACACACTCTTCTGGTTTTTCCACACAGTGCCTTTGTAGCCAGGCTGTAACTCCCAGATGAGTTTATCTCCAGGCCAGGTCATTATAGCTGGTATTGTGCTTTAGTGTAGTTCCACTGTTGGTAACTGGTAGTGGTTTCCTTGCGATCTGACTTTCTTCTTTAAAGATCATGATTGAAGTATTTTCTAAATGTACTGTTAGTGCTCATCTTTGTTCTTGTTTCTTGTGTTCCTTTAGATTTTTAGATTCATGAGAGTGTGGAGGAAGTAAATGTGATCTGAGGTGCGATGTTTAGGGAGGAAGACAAATTGACATTTATTCAGGGAATTGTGTTTCTTTGGGAAGGAAAGAATTCTGGTATTCATGATGCTGTTAAATATTTTCCCCCAGATTACTGCACACTCTGTAGTTATTGGGGTCAAATTTGTTTCCTTTCTTGTAAATGGGTGTAATAAACCTTCATTCCACATTTACAGGGAAACATCCAGTTACCAGTATGAAGTTAATAAATCATTTAAGCAGTTGTGTCCACCAGTTTAGGGCTGCTCAGTTTCACCATTTCATTACTGATGTTGTCTGGTCTGCATTCCTTCTTTAATTTTAAAGTTTGGATTTTATCTTCAATTTCATTCATTGTGATTGAGAAGTCTAGAGGATTCTGGTTGAGCTTAATGTTTCACTCACTCACTCACTCACTCACTCACTCACTCACTCACTCACTCACTCACTCACTCACTCACTCACTCACTCACTCACTGTCACCCTGCCTCTGTTTCCAGCTGATATGGGTCATTTGAAATATTTATCAGTCAAGGAGGAGGAAGGCCTTCCTGTATACAGGACACACCACAATCACACACCTTATTATAAACCTATAGTAAGCTGCATTTGGAATGGTCCCCCTGTGGTTGACTGAATTTGTTATATCCTGGACTAAAGTGGACATAAGAGCCTGTACAGTTTTTGCTTGCAACACTAGCAACTCACTCTCCACAACTTTATGTCATCAAACACATCATTCACATACTCACGCTTTGTTGGTGACATCTTTCAGGGATGTCACCATTCACCTCACAGACAAACAGTTATTTACAAGGGCTGTCATACTGACTGGTTTCTGTACTGGGAAAATGGGTGAACAGTGGCTGATATGCATGGGCCTTTGAGAGAGCAGCGCCTGGCTCGATCCAAATGGGAGTTCCCAGAGATCGCAGTTAGTTACATTAAGAGTCATGACTGACAGCCTCAGTACCCTGGGGACCCTCTCTGCTGCTAGTCAGTGAATGACTGATGTTTAGAGCCTGAAAGTCTCTGGGCACCATGAGTCAGAGAAAAACACATTTGTGCAAGTTTGGGCGACAAATGCTCAAGAAATGGAGGCGTGTAGCTCTCATCTCTGATAGATTGCAGTATTCCCTTCTCTCTTCCTGACTCCCGCCTCCTCCCAGGTGTGCTCAATGTCTGGTGAAGGATACTGAGGGTAACGAAGGATAGCTTGTCCCTGATTCAGAGGGGTTGGGTTAAATGTGGAAGACACATGTCAGTTGAATACATTCAGTTGTATAACTGACTAGGTATCCCCTTTCCCTTCCTTTCCCATTTGAGCCTTTCCCTTCTGTCTGACTGAGCATGTCAGGCCAACTTCAGACAGTTTAAGCCCACAGTATCAACAGTACTCACTGTGTTACCAACACATCCCAACATCCTAGTGTGCACCTCGTCCGCTTCTCAGATGTCTCCCCTGCTCTGATCGCAATCTGTGTGTCCGAATGAACTTACGACAAGGAAGAAAGGGAGGATGTTCTGCTCTGAGGACACATGGAAATCCCTCTGAAAAACAACCAAGAACAGGGAGAACAAGCAGAGTGGTGTGAGGAGAGAGCGAACACCACTGCGTTACATTGCTTGACGGGGTCAACCATTGTTCCTGTACCCAAGAATGCAAAGGTAACTGAACTAAATGACTATTGCCTTGTAGCACTCACTTCTGCCATCATGAAGTGCTTTGAGAGACGAGCCAAGGATCATACCTTACCTGTCACCCTAGACCCATTTCAATATGCTTACCGCCCCAATAGGTCCACAGACGATGCAATCGCCAACACACTGCACTCTGCCCTATCCCATCTGGATAAGAGGAGTACCTATGTAAGAATGCTGTTCATTGACTATAGCTCAGCATTCAAAGCCATAGTACCCTCCAAGCTCATCATTAAGCTCGAGGCCCTGGGTCTGAACCCCGCCCTGTGCAATTGGGTCCAGTACTTCCTGATGGGTCGCCCCCAGGTGGTGAAGGTAGGAAACAACACCTCCACTTCGCCGATCCTCAACACTGGGGCCCCACAAGGGTGCGTACTCAGCCCCCTCCTGTACTCCCTGTTCACCCACGACTGCAAGACCAAGCATGCCTCCAACTCAATCATCAAGTTTGCAGATGACACAACAGTAGTAGGCTTGATGACCAACAACGACGAGACAGCCTACAGGGAGGAAGTGAGGGCTTTGGGTGGTGCCAGGAAAATAACCTCCCACTCAACGTCAACAAAACAAAGTAGCTGATCGTGGACTTCAGGAAACAGCAGAGGGAGCACCCCCCCATCCACATCGACGGGACCGAAGTGGAGAAGGTGGAAAGTTTCAAGTTCCTCGGCGTACACATCACTGACAAACTGAAATGGTCCACATACACAGAGAGTGTTCTTCAGCTTCTTCAACCTCAGGAGGCTGAATACATGTTGCTTGTCACCTAAAACCCTCACAAACTTTTACAGATGCACAATTGAGAGCATCCTGTCAGGCTGTATCACCACCTGGTATGGCAACTGCACCACCCACAACCGCAGGGCTCTCAAGAGAGGGTGGTGCAGTCTGCCCAATGCATCACCGGGGGCAAAATACCTGCCCTCCAGGACACCTACAGCACCCGACGTCATAGGAAGGCCAAAAAGATCATGACAGATGACAATCACTCGAGCCACTGCCTTTTCCTGTCGCTATCATCCAGAAGGCGAGTTCAGCTGCATCAAAGCTGGGACTGAGCAACTGAAAACAGCTTCTATCTGACATTGCTCGTCCATATATTTATATATTCTTAATTCCATTCCTTTACTTAGACTGTGTGTATTGGGTGTATGTTGTGAAATTGTTAAGCCCATAATTGTTAGATATTACTGCACTGTCGGAGCTAGAAACATAAGCATTTCGCTACACCCGCAATAACATCTGCTAAACACGTGTATGTGACCAATAACATTTTATTTTATTTGAGTCTTTGTTCTCTTCATTTTGCCCCTTCTCTCAGGACAGAGACTAGTGTGTTAACCACACTACGACTGAGGAGCAGTGGTGACTGGTTGCACTTTAAATGGGGATGACAGGCTCATAGTCATAAACTCAGCAAAGAAATAAACGTCCTCTCTGTCAACTGCGTTTATTTTCAGCAAACTTAATATGTGTTAATATTTGTATGAACATGGGGATGACGGAGAGGAGGAGAGATGACTAGAAACGATTCGGTTGACCATTTTATGTGTGAATTAATTGTCGGAGTAGAAGACCTTGTGCATTACAGGTAAAATTACAACTCAATGTTTATATCCCAGGACAAATTAGCTAGCAACAGCAAGCTAGCTAAATAGGACAAATTAGCTAGCAAGTGCAAGCTAGCTAGCTAAATTGCCATAAATGTGTAATGCTTTTCCACCTGTCCCCAAATGAATAAAATTGGTTCAGAGTTTGTTTCGATATTTTAACCTGCATGTCGTGATCGTGTGATCGGACAAAATACATTTATGCACGATGGCTCACGATGGCGCACCCACGCAGCTGGTTTGCGTTCTGTGTGAGCTTGCAGGAAGGGTACCACATGAGGGAGGAGGGTGTCTTCCCTGTAACGCACAGCGTTGAGATTGCCTGCAATGACAACAAGCTCAGTCCGATGATGCTGTGACACACCACCCCAGACCATGATGGACCCTCCTCCTCCAAATCGATCCCGCTCCAGAGTACAGGCCTCATTCTTTCGACGATAAACGCAAATCCGAACATCACCCCTGGTGAGACAAAACCGCGACTCGTCAGTGAAGAGCACTTTTTGCCAGTCCTGTCTGGCCCAGCGACGATGGGTTTGTGCCCATAAGCAACGTTGTTGCCGGTGATATCTGGTGAGGACCTGTCTTACAACAGGCCTACAAGCCATCAGTCAAGCCTCTCTCAGCCTATTGCGGACAGTCTGAGCACTGATGGAAGGATTGTGCGTTCCTTGTGTAACTCGGGCAGTTGTTGTTGCCATCCTGTACCTGTCCCGCAGGTGTGATGTTCGGATGTACCAATCCTGTGCAGGTGTTGTTACACGTGGTCTGCCACTGCGAGGACGATAAGCTGTCCATTCTGTCTCCCTGTAGCACTGTCTTAGGTGTCTCACAGTACAGACATTGCAATTTATTGCCCTGGCCACATCTGCAGTCCTCATGCCTCCTTGCAGCATGCCTAATGCACGTTCACGCAGATGAGCAGGGACCCTGGGCATCTTTCTTTTGGTGTTTTTCAGAGTCAGTAGAAAGGCCTCTTTAGTGGCCTATGTTTTCGTAACTGTGATCTTAATTGCCTACCGTCTGTAAGCTGTTAGTGTCTTAACGACCGTTCCACAGGTGCATGTTCATTAATTGTTTATGGTTCATTGAACAAGCATGGAAAACAGTGTTTACACCGTTTACAATGAAGATCTGTGAAGTTATTTGGATTTTTACGAATTATCTTTGAAAGACAGGGTCCTGAAAAGGGGACGTTTCTTTTTTTTGCTGATTTTACTTTTCCATTTGTTTGATACCATTCCATTCGGTCCATTCCAGCCATTGTTATGAGCCGTCCTCCCTTCACCAGCCTACTCTGCTCAGGAGTCCTCTACAGTTCTCATCATGAGCAGCACAATTAGAGATGATGACTCACATTTTACTGTCAGATCTTAGAGCACTGCACTGATTCCCTCTGACATACATAGCAGTAATGCACACTAAGGCTTACTAATGTTGTCTTCTCTTCATCTGTTGTATTCAGTTTGCCCTGGAGTGTTTCTCTTCATCCACAGACACACAGACACACACACACACACACCCCTCCCCTGCCCTCCATGCTCACACAAACAAACCTTTTTCTGTCTGTCTCTCTGTATGAGGGTTTTCTCCAGCCCAGGGTTGATCCGGTCTCAGTTTCTGTTTGTTTGACTGTGTGTGTGCGTGCATGTGTGTGTTTAGATTATATATTTTTTGTCTTCCAAAGAGGAAATTAATTTCCACATATACTCGTACATATACATAAAGACCAACAACAAACCCATACACCCATTCGTAATGTTTACAATACCAAAACCAAACTTCCCAGGACTGAAGATAAAACAACTTCCCTACACCCTGGACAGCAGATAAAACAACTTCCCTAGACAGCAGATAAAACAACTTCCCTACACCCTGGACAGCAGATAAAACAACTTCCCTACACCCTGGACAGCAGATAAAACAACTTCCCTACACCCTGGACAGCAGATAAAACAACTTCCCTACACCCTGGACAGCAGATAAAACAACTTCCCTACACCCTGGACAGCAGATAAAACAACTTCCCTACACCCTGGACAGCAGATAAAACAACTTCCCTACACCCTGGACAGCAGATAAAACAACTTCCCTACACCCTAGACAGCAGATAAAACAACTTCCCTACACCCTGGACAGCAGATAAAACAACTTCCCTACACCCTGGACAGCAGATAAAACAACTTCCCTACACCCTGGACAGCAGATAAAACAACTTCCCGACTAAGACACAACATAAGCAGTGGGATATATAGCCCATTAGCTGATGAGGTTGTTTATGGCTGTGGAGATGAAGCTCCACAGGGTTTTGGATATAAATAGGAACTTTATCGAACAAAACATATATGTATTGTGTAACATGAAGTCCTATGAGTGGACCTATTGGGGCAGTAAGCAAATTGGAGTGGGTCTAGTAGGGTGGAGGTGATATGATCCTTGACTAGTCTCTCAAAGCACTTCATATGATGAAAGTGAGTGCTACGGGGCAATAGTCGTTTAGCTCAGTTACCTTAGCTTTCTTGGGAACAGGAACAATGGTGGCCCTCTTGAAGCATGTGGGAACAGCAGACTGGAACAGCAGCTGGTCTGCGCATGCTCTAAAGACGCGACTAGGGATGCCGTCTGGGCCTGCAGCTTTGGGTTAACACGTTTAAATGTTTTACTCACGTTGGATGCGGTGAAGGAGAGCCCGCAGGTTCTGGTAGCCGGCTGTGTCAGTGGCACTGTATTGTCCTCAAAGCAAGCAAAGAAGTTGTTTAGTTTGTCTGGGAGCAAGACGACGGGGCTGGTTTTCTTTTTGTAATCCGTGATTGACTGTAGACCCTGCCACATACGTCTCGTGTTTGAGCCGTTGAATTGCGACCCTACTCTACTCTGTACTGATGCTTAGCTTGTTTGATTGCCTTGCGGAGGGAATAGCTACACTGTTTGTATTTGGTCATGTTTACCGTCGCCTTGCCATGATTAAATGCAGTGGTTCACGCTTTCAGTTTTGCACGAATGCTGCCATCAATCCACGGTTTCAGGTTGGGGAAGGTTTTAATAGTCACCATGGGTACAACATCACCGATGCACTTGCTAATAAACTCGCTCACCGAATCAGCGTATACATCAATGTTGTTGTCTGAGGCTATCCGGAACATATCCCAGTCCACGCGATTGAAGAAATCTTGAAGCGTTGAATCAGCGTGGTTATTTGAGTTTATATTTTCTTGAAGGACAAATTTTATTTTTTTGTAAAAGTGTCCGTTTGATAGCTACTCTACCCAAAAATCCAAAGGAAAAGTTGAAGATATTCCTCTTACTGTTTCTTTATAGTTTTGGGGAGTTTGCCAGTGTTGGGTTCCAAAATACTGGTGAATCTATCCATCTTGGCAGAGCAGAAATAGGTAGTTATTTTACCTCATCAAGTTAATAAAATGTCCCTATTTTTCAGTCCCGTTTGAAAGGTTGACAAGCTAAAATAGTATTTTGTTTTATAGTCTCTTACAAACTCAACACACCGCTCCAAACTCAACGCTCCAAAACCTCTCCACTTTAAATTTAACAGCCACAGGATAGGAAAATAGCAGACATCAGAAGCCATTTCCATGGATGAAACCAGACAACATGGACATGGGAACAAGACACTGGTGGGCAGTAAACATTCAGCAGACAAACCGGCAGCAGAACCTTTACTTTTCCCAAGTGACAATCCAACAAAATCCATTTGCAGATCAATGAAGACAGCTCCACTCACCAGATGAGTATTGAATGCAGTTGCAAATGAGGCCCAAAGAGGAAGCATGCATATAGTACATTGTTTGCTTTCAATATGATCATAGTCTCAGTATGAATGATGATCATGAGACGCTTTCTCTGCCAGTCTGGAGTGACCATATCTGTTTGTGTGTTTTACCTCGTTGGAAAAGCCTGTTTGACATTACCAGAATTAGATAAAACCAGGAATTCAAATTCCGGATATAGAAGCATAGTTTGTATTTAAATGGCCAGGTGTTGCAGATTGAGTGTCTGCTTGGGTGCATCTGTAATTGTACAACAGCGTGTTCTGTGGGATGTTTTGTTCGCACCTGGGACACTGCCCCTGTCTCTCTGTTTGCCTGTCTCTCTGTTTGTCTGCTATGGAACTTTTGTCTACTACAGCACAGCTGTACATTTGTGTGGTCATGTCTCCTTTTGTGAATGTGCTTATACTAATACCCTTGCAGAACTATCTTGCTTTCTCTCTCTCTGTGTGTCTGTTCCCATTGATTGAATTCATTTGAGTATTGTCATATTTTTGTGGGAGAAAGGGTTTATTGAATGCCCTGTGGAGCAGCCGCACCGGTTTCGACCGTGCACTTTACAGCGCCCCTGGAGAGAGGTCTTCAGTCTTTATCAGTGTCTTTCATCTCCAGGGCAACTGCCACAGATAATGACCTAAAAAGCCACAGTATTGATCCCACTGTGAGTTACGAACCGCTGGATTTCTTGGCCAGTCATTGTTCTATTAATTAAAAAGGGATATCATTTAATTGACCTATCAGTCCACCTGTTTCTCAATGGTGTTCTATTTCAAAGTGTCTACCAGAGAAAGCACTTGCATGTAGACTAAAGTAAAGGGTAGAGCACCCGTCATTAGGATTAGGCTATAGGGTTTACCCACACTACTGTCTCAATGGTTTAAATCTCACTTATGACCAGGTCAAGTGGTGAACAACATAAAAAGAGGGGGTATATTGTATACCCTACACAGTCGCAACTGATTGGTCATGGTATCAGTCTAGTTTATCCAGTGTGTCCCTCCTTATCCTTACTCCAATATGACAATTCCTCACCACCTCTCCTTTCCCAGGCTGTATGCAAAGTGGCAAACTGAAGAGGAGAGATTAATATGAGAGACAGGCAGTTGGTGGGACCAGGGATGTGTATATACCCTGGATGACTGGCAGGGGGTGCTGTATTGAAGCCCCCTTGCAGCCATCTTGGTAATCCTCCTCAATGGTAAAAAATACTTTGGAAGCTATAGAAATACATTTATTAATGTCTACATGAGTTTTTGAGAAGTGTATTCTATTACAGACACCTTAAAGCATACTTTTAAAATATATTATGTGAGCTAAACATAAAACATTTCAAATGTATAAATTTTTTCCTTAAAGTATAATTGTTTTGAGTACTAGTGTTACTGTCCCCACTACAACAAAAAATACTTAAGTACATGTAATTTTGTCCTTAACATTTAATATAAACACTGTAGAATTCCATGAATTCCTATGGAAGACTGCTCTTACTGGGGAGTGCCAATATGGCAGACCGGTGGCTTCAAAGCCTCTCAATGGCCAAAACATAGCATGGACAATCTAGGGTTTAAATACATAATTGGGTGGGACAGCAGCGGTTCCATAAATCACGTGTGGGTTAATTAAGACAACTATAGTGTTATTAAAGGCCTATGTAGAACAGAAGCATTGCTGGTTCCGCTTGGAGACAACTTCAATATCATTGTGACTAGCATGAATCAGACAGAGGCTAGCCCAGGACAAGGTTAGCCCTACTAGCAGCACCACACAGAGGGCTAGCCCAGGACAGGGTTAGCACTACTAGTAGTAGCAGCACAGAGGGCTAGCCGAGGACAGGGTTAGCACTACTAGCAGTAGCAGCACAGAGGGCTAGCCGAGGACAGGGTTAGCACTACTAGCAGTAGCAGCACAGATAGCATATGGTAGCAACGTGTAGAATTGTAGGAAATTAGCTTTAAAACATTTTCTCTCAGCCTCATGGGAAAATGTGACCAAAAGCATGAGATGAGCTATAAAACACCAAGAAAAATTCCTGCCTCATGACAAAGTGTCGAAAGTGTAGAATAGCATTCTAAAACTGCAAGTCTTTCTCTCTGCACCATGGCAAAATATGGTAGTCTGGCCCTGATCGTAGCTGTGCCTTCTCAGGAATTATAATGTCAGGGATGTAGTCCACTAGTGTATCAAAGCCTACATAGTGCGTGGTAACATGGACACGATTTAAATAAGCCAAGGTTTTTGAGATATGTCTTGTGTTCCTAGAATGGCAACTGCATGAATTATGGTTGTTTTGTCTGGCTGGGCTGGGTGGACTAGATCCCTTGTAGAACACTGTCACAGAGAAAACGGTTGTTTATAACCTACCCCAGGAGTCGTTCTGTCTTTCTCCATGAGCAAGCCCCAGCCCTTCACAGCCTGCATCTTCTGCTACATCATCTTCTCTCATCACTATTCTGTGATTTGTGGCTCTACAGCTCTCTGCAACGACCTTTTGTTATTGGCTACCTACTGTGGTTTTGTTTGTGTGTGTTTCCACTTCTCTTGGGCCGGTGGATTCAATTTGTTTCTGTTTATACCAATCAAAGTAAAACAGCAAACAGTGTAGGGGGGGTTAACAAAACCCCTGTAGCATTACAAGCTATACCAACACATTATTGGGTATGTAGTGAGAGTAGGGAACACAATTCACCTGGATTCATTCTCTTTTTAAGCAACACATTTCTAATGAACCATTATCCCTCTGTTCTCTACCTAATCATCTGGGTGACTGTTCTTCCACTGTACAGTTTAAATTACCGTCCTCTCTCTCTCCGTCTTTCTGATCCTCTGTATCCTCAGCTCTGCTGGGACAACTCAAACAGTGGAGGAAGAGAACCTGCAATTAGACCTGTTTTACTGAGCAGAGAGAGAGAGTGCAAGAGAGAGACGTATGAGAAGTAGGTTTGTTATGTGTGTCGTGACTACTGAACCAGTCAGAAAGCCTGCGGAGTGATTTAACAGGACAGAGATATATTCCTTCATTATTTTCCAAGCGGTTTTGACCTATGCTCTGCTGGTTTTCTTGTTGCACTTGCGAGGCCAATTTTACCAGGAAACCTCAACATTGGTCATGTAAAGGTTTGCATGATAGCACGCCACCTTTTTCTAACATGCTCAGTGCGAGGACGGTTAAACCTGCCCTCGAGTGTCTTGTAGACAGGGAAGGACAGCTCATAATAATGGCTGCAATGAAGTGAATGGATTGGTATCAACCACATGGAAACCACATGTTTGATACCATTCAATGTATTCCGTTCCAGCCATTACTATGAGTCCATCCTCCCCAATGAAGATGCAGGTAGCCTAGTGGTTAGAGAGGCACGTGGTTGGTGTATCGGACTATTAACTGAAAGGTTGCAAGATCAATCCCTGAGCTGGCAAGGTAAAAATCTGTCGTTCTGCCCCTGAACAATGCAGTTAACCTACTGTTCCTAGGCCGTCATTGAAAATAAGAATTTGTTCTTAATAGATTTGCCTAGTTAAATAAAGGTAAAAAAAAAAATATGCCTGTGCTTGCAGATGGCATTTTTTCAGATGCAGGATTGTAGAGCTCTGTAGTGGATTGTGTGGATGTGCCAGTGCTATGTCATCTAAGAACACATCACTGTTAACTTCAACACAATCTACAACACACAGTTCAGATGGAGCCATTTGGTCTATTAGGTCGTAGCTGTCACCTTGTATTGCTGCACGCCACACACTGTTTGAATTGATTTACTTCACTGTGTGAATCAAATGGGAAGTCATTGTAGCATATGATCCCTTTATTTTAGTATGAGAAATCAACACCCTGTACATGGTAACTGTAGTGACAATGTAGCGCCACTGTTTCTAACCGTAGCATGTGTGTGGTGAGTGGGACCCTGCATGGGGGCCTTGTTGTTGAAGGTGTCAGTGGGTGAGAATGGATTTGGCGCCACCTGCTGGCATCAAGGTGGAGATGTCTTGCCAGGTAAGGGAATATGGTGTAATTGCAGACCTCAATTCGGGGTGTTTCTTGATGTGGGTGTTCCCTGATATCAGAAAACACCCATTGATACGTGCCATTGGTCAGTTCCAATGTTATGAGACTGTGGTTTCTCGACACAGATGATTTTTTTTACAAATCAGGTTAGGATAATCAACCTGGCAGGTTAGGCGAATTAGTGTAGCAGGTTTGCAAAATGATATTAAGGTTAGGAAAAGGGTTAGGCTTAGCTACACTGGAGAAACCAATTGATGGCTGTCCGTGGCTGTTTCTTTCACGTCAGGGACAGAAACAGTTGTTGACAGCTGTAGGGGTGTTTTCTGATATCGGGCTTTTCTTGATATCAAGTTCCACCCTTGATTATTGCCATTGCTCCGTGGCCGTTTCTTTCACCACGGACCAATGGTGACGTGAACGAAACGGCCACGGACTAATGGCGAGCATCAATGGGTGTAACTTGATATCAAGAAACGCCCAATATTAGAAAATAACCCTAATTACAGTCTGCAATTACACCCTTCTCAGGTGAGGAGAGGATGTGGCTGACAGTAGGTTGAGAATGACAATCAGACATTGATAATCAAGCTTTACATCAATTTTTAATTTTGTACCTTTAACTAGGCAAGTCAGTTTAAGATTTTTTATTTATTTTCAATGACAGCCTAGGAACATTGGGTTAACTGCCTGTTCAGAACGACAGATTTGTACCTTGTCAGCTCGGGGAATTGAACTTGCAACCTTTCGGTTACTAGTCCAACGCTCTAACCACTAGGCTACCCTGCTGCCCCAAAACCCATGTAAGGGATTACAAAAAAACGGTAACTGTAATATTCAAGAAGTTTAAGCTGCCTATCAAGCATTGTTTAAACCAGTGGACAGACATTGAAATATGCTCTCTCGCAACAGCTGCATAGTGCGAATCCAAGCCTATGGAATAAAAGTGGGGCTTTTATTGCTCAATCTAATTCATGCTGATAAAAAATCCATAGGCCTAATGAACACATGCTCAAACTTGTACACTTTTGATAGACTTAAAGGGGCAGTCTGTAGTTGCTGCATTTATTTTTTGATTTATACATTATATATACAGTACCAGTCAAAAGTTTGGACACCTACTCATTCCAGAGTTTTTCTTATTTTTTACTATTTTCTACATTGTAGAATAATAGTGAAGACATCAATTACACAAAAGGAATCAAGTAGTAACCAAAAAGGTGTTAACAAAATATATTTTAGATTTCCGATTCTTCAAAGTAGCCACCCTTTGCCTTGATGACAGCTTTGTACACTCTTAGCAAAGCATGCCATTCCATGAGCACAGCATTTGTTTTTCAACTCAAATCAATGAGCCCAATCAGTCCTCCATGACAACACAATCATAAACAACAGAGTAGGACTGGCTAATAAGTCCTTAGTTTTGGGGTCATGCTCAGGTAAAACAATTTGGCTAATCTATACTTCCATATTTCCAAGTCCTATTCTTGAAGACCAAGGGGTATAACAGTTATTGGAATGACTGGAATTCTGATAGACTTTGGTTTTTAATGTAAATATATCATTTAATTGTATTATTATATGTAGTAGAAAGTGATGGGTTAGGTTAGAAGAAATCAACATAACCAACCAATTAAGTAAAATTGAACATCTATAAATGGCCAGCAATGTAAACTTTAACATTGATTTATCCTGCAATAGATGTCGTTCAATTGGTAACATACATGTTTGTCTTCTTCTAATGCCTCTTAAGGGGAAAGTAATTTAAAAGTAACGGAATGTAATCAGATCACGTTACTGAGTTTGAGTAATCCAAAAGTTACGTTACTGATTACAATTTTGGACAGATAACTTGTAACTTAAACAAAAAGTAACCTACCCAACCCTGGTAATACATCATTAATTCATACAGAACTCATAAACCTGGGTATAACTGCGGCTAAACATATGCTGATAGAGGATGGGTCATCAGTGGGCAGTGGATTTTTAATGAATGAGAGCTGTAACATTGTATTATCTTGTTCCCTAAGCACTTCTCCACAATGCCCTTGGTCATACAAGCTTAGGGGTCAAGGGGTCAACAGGAAGCGCATTAGTATTCATGTCAGTTCTCCTTCTGATTCACCTGTGACAGTGTTGCTGTGTTCGTCAGCTTGGAGGGTTTTGACATACGATAGTTTCACTCTATTCTACTCCAGTTAGCTACCCTCCATGTTTTATTCTGATCCCTCATGTGCAGACAGTCCTTGAAAGCAGGTATCGTTAGCCATCGACTCCCTTTGCTACCCCTCCTTTCCTCTCCTCTCCGTCCTGTGTGGTTGATGTTTTGCATGCACGAGCCAGACAAATTAATTAGCCCTTGTAATCCTCTCCACCCAACGGCAATAAGAGTGTGTGTGTGTGTGTGTGTGTGTGTGTCTGTGTGCGTGCGTGTGTGTGCAGTACTACGTGACTCAGGCGTATAAAGTAATCATGGCTTGAATCACAGAGTGAAATGCAGTAAGAATTAAGACAAGCAAAAAAGCTAATTTCTGACTGCTGGGGTTGTCTGTTTCAAATAATTTAGGCCTGCCATCCCAGTTGTATCTATTGGTGTGTAAACTCCACCGGTCTTATGTTAATGGTCTGCTCTGTACGTAAACTCTGTATGTATCCATCAGTGTATAGAGAAGATCAATATGGCTAGTCATTGTGTACAGGCTCGTAATATTTATTTGCTAGTGGTAGTGGCCAGTCCATATGTTGTTTGTTTCACTTCATCCCAATCGGCACAGTGCCTTTAGAGAGACTGTAATTACTAGTATGCCCCTGACTGTCACTTTTTGCACACACACACACAGACACACAAAATATACTAAACAAATATATTTTTTAAAGACCACATGCAGGCACTAACACATACATTCAGGAAACACATAAAAGGGAGAATATACGCATGAACGATATTTTTCCTGTTTTGACAGAACACCCTTAGTAATTCCTTTCATGTGGTGAAAATGCATTTGAGTTATGTCTGATAAAATAGCAATGTTAAATGTTGGTCAGTGACTGAAATCATGTGACACAAAAACACAGTTATCAATTTTCACTTCCTGAGAGAGTGAGTGTCACCTCAAAGGACATTTGAGGGACATTGGCTCATCTTTCTCCACATGGCAGGTCAACTTTACACCCGGGGATAGATATCTTCTGGTATGGTAATGATCTGGTCCACTGTAGGCCAACTTTGCTGTGCTGTGTTGGATACAGCTGGATGAGAGGCTGTCAGAACCTGCAGCTGAAAATGTACTGAAATCCAATTTTTCAAATCCCAAATGCTAACTTTTCTGTGAGAAGAAGGAAATGGAAATAAACACAGCATTACTTTTTCCATGCACACACTTTCCTCCAAACAAGCATCTAAAATAGGCCTAGCATTTCACTGAGCTAGCATCACACATTTAAGGAGAGTATGGGAGGAAGTGTCATATCAAATAAAAATGCATTGGTCATGTACACAGATTTGCAGATGTTATCACAGGTGCAGCGAAATGCATGTGTTTGTAGCTCCAACAGTGCAGTAATAATACCTGGCAATACACAACACATAATCCAAAAAGTAAAAATAAAGAAATTAAGAAATATCAGACTGAACAATGTCAGAGTCCGGAATATAAATATACACTGAGTGTACAAAACATTAGGAACACCTTCCTAATACTGAGTGGAACCCCTCCCCCTTTTACCCTCAGAACAGCCTCAATTCGTTGGGGTATGTACTCTATATGTACTCTATACTCTATATACTCCCTCATCCTACTCCTCCTCTGTTCCTCGGGTGATGTGGAGGAAAACCCAGGCCCTGCATGTCTCCAAGCACCCTCATTTGTTGACTTCTGTGATCGAAAAAGCCTTGGTTTCATGCATGTCAACATCAGAAGCCTCCTCCCTAAGTTTGTTTTACTCACTGCTTTAGCACACTCCGCCAACCCTGATGTCCTTGCCGTGTCTGAATCCTAGCTTAGGAAGGCCACCAAAAATTCTGAGATTTCCATACCCAACTATAACATTTTCCGTCGAGATAGAACTGCCAAAGGGGGAGGAGTTGCAATCTACTGCAGAGATTGCCCGCAAAGTAATGTCATACTTTCCAGGTCCATACCCAAACAATTGAACTTCTATTTAAAAAAATTAATCTCTCCAGAAATAAGTCTCTCACTGTTGCCGCCTGCTACCAACCCCCCTCAGCTCCCAACTGTGCCCTGGACACCATTTGTGAATTGATCGCCCCCCCATCTAGCTTCAGAGTTTGATCTGTTAGGTGACCTAAACTGGGATATGCTTAACACTCCGGCAGTCCTACAATCTAAGCTAGATGCCCTCAATCTCACACAAATCATCAAGGAACCCACCAGGTACAACCCTAAATCTGTAAACATGGGCACCCTCATAGATATTATCCTGACCAACTTGCCCTCCAAATACACCTCTGCTGTCTTCAATCAGGATCTCAGCGATCACTGCCTCATTGCCTGTATCCGCTACGGGTCCGCGGTCAAACGACCACCCATCATCACTGTCAAACGCTCCCTAAAACACTTCTGCAAGCAGGCCTTTCTAATTGACCTGGCCCGGGTATCCTGGAAGGATATTGACCTCATCCTGTCAGTTGAGGATGCCTGGTCATTCTTTAAAAGTAACTTCCTCACCATCTTAGATAAGCATGCCCCGTTCAAAAAATGCAGAACTAAGAACAGATATAGCCCTTGGTTCACTCCAGACCTGACTGCCCTCGACCAGCACAAAAACATCCTGTGGCGGACTGCAATAGCATCGAATAGTCCCCGCGATATGCAACTGTTCAGGGAAGTCAGGAACCAATACACGCAGTCAGTCAGGAAAGCAAAGGCTAGCTTTTTCAAGCAGAAATTTGCATCCTGTAGCTCTAACTCCAAAAAGTTCTGGGACACTGTAAAGTCCATGGAGAACAAGAGCACCTCCTCCCAGCTGCCCACTGCACTGAGGCTAGGTAACACGGTTACCACTGATAAATCCATGATAATCGAAAACTTCAACAAGCATTTCTCAATGGCTGGCCATGCCTTCCTCCTGGCTACTCCAACCTCGGCCAACCCCCGCAGCTACTCGCCCAAGCGTCCCCAGCTTCTCCTTTACCCAAATCCAGAAAGCAGATGTTCTGAAAGAGCTGCAAAACCTGGACCCATACAAATCAGCTGGGCTTGACAATCTGGACCCTCTATTTCTGAAACTATCCGCCGCCATTGTCGCAACCCCTATTACCAGCCTGTTCAACCTCTCTTTCATATCGTCTGAGATCCCCAAGGATTGGAAAGCTGCCGCGGTCATCCCTCTCTTCAAAGGGGGAGACACCCTGGACCCAAACTGTTACAGACCTATATCCACCCTGCCCTGCCTATCTAAGGTCTTCGAAAGCCAAGTTAATAAACAGATCACTTACCATCTCGAATCCCACCGTACCTTCTCCGCTGTGCAATCCGGTTTCCGAGCCTGTCACGGGTGCACCTCAGCCACGCTCAAGGTACTAAACGATATAATAACCGCCATCTATAAAAGACAGTACTGTGCAGCCGTCTTCATCGACCTGGCCAAGGCTTTCGACTCTGTCAATCACCATATTCTTATCGGCAGACTCATTAGCCTCGGTTTTTCTGATGACTGCCTTACCTGGTTCACCAACTACTTTGCAGTAGTTCAGTGTGTCAAATCTGAGGGCATGTTGTCTGGTCCTCTGGCAGTCTCTGTGGGGGTACCACAGGGTTCAATTCTCGGGCCGACTCTTTTCTCTGTACATATCAATGATGTTGCTCTTGCTGCGGGCGATTCCCTGATCCACCTCTACGCAGACGACACCATTCTGTATACTTCTGGCCCTTCCTTGGACACTGTGTTATCTAACCTCCAAACGAGCTTCAATGCCATACAACACTCCTTCCGTGGCCTCCAACTGCTCTTAAACGCTAGTAAACCGTTCGCTGCGTGCACACGCCCGCCCGACTAGCCCACCACCCTGGACGGTTCCGACCTAGAATTTGTGGACATCTATAAATACCTAGGTGTCTGGCTAGACTGTAAACTCTCCTTCCAGACTCATATTAAACATCTCCAATCCAAAATCAAATCTAGAATCGGCTTTCTATTTCGCAACAAAGCCTCCTTCACTCACGCCGCCAAACATACCCTAGTAAAACTGACTATCCTACCGATCCTCGACTTTGGCGATGTCATCTACAAAATAGCTTCCAATACTCAGCAAACTAGATGCAGTTTATCATAGTGCCATCCGTTTTGTTACTAAAACACCTTATACCACCCACCACTGCGACCTGTATGCTCTAGTCGGCTGGCCCTCGCTACATATTCGTCGCCAGACCCACTGGCTCCAGGTCATCTATAAGTCCATGCTAGGTAAAGCTCCGCCTTATCTCAGTTCACTGGTCACGATAACAACACCCACCCGTAGCACACGCTCCTGCAGGTATATCTCACTGATCATCCCCAAAGCCAACACCTCATTTGGCCGCCTTTCCTTCCAGTTCTCTGCTGCCTGTGACTGGAATGAATTGCACAAATCGCTGAAGTTGGAGACTTTTATTTCCCTCACCAACTTTAAACATCTGCTATCTGAGCAGCTAACTAATCGCTGCAGCTGTACATAGTCCATCTGTAAATAGCCCCCCCAATTTACCTACCTCATCCCCATACTGTTTTTATTTATTTACTTTTCTGCTCTTTTGCACACCAGTATCTCTACTTGCACATGATCATCTGATGTTTTATCACTCCAGTGTTAATCTGCTAAATTGTAATTATTCGCTCCTATGGCCTATTTATTGCCTACCTCCTCATGCCTTTTGCACACAATGTATATAGACTCTTTTGTTTTTCCTACTGTGTTATTGACTTGTTTATTGTTTACTCCATGTGTAACTCTGTGTTGTTGTCTGTTCACACTGCTATGCTTTATCTTGGCCAGGTTGCAGTTGTAAATGAGAACTTGTTCTCAACTAGCCTACCTGGTTAAATAAAGAAATAAAATATAAGGTGTCAAAAGCGTTCCACAGGGATACTGGCCCATGTTGCCTCCAATGCTTCCCACAGTTGTGTCAAGTTGGCTGGTAGTGGATCTCTACTCTGAATAGCTCATTCCATATCATCGCACAGATGCTCAACTGGATTGAGATCTGGTGACTGGGCAGTAATCTGAATTCACTGTCATGTTTGTGTAACCATTCCTGGACAATCCTAGCCTTGTGGCATGGGGCATTATCCTGCTGAGAAAAAACATTTGCATATGGATACACTGCTGCCATGAAGGCATACATCTGATTGGTACGGATGTTCAGATATCCTGCGGCATTCAAACGCTGCTCTACTTTTATCAAGGGGCCCAATGTGTGCCATGAAAACACAACCCACACCATCACACCACCAGCCTGTAATGTTGTAATGTTGACGCCTTGACCTTAGAGATCCTTTTTATGTCTCTATTTTGATTTGGTCAGGGCGTGAGTTGGGGTGGGCATTCTATGTTTTGTTCTATGTTGTCCTTTTCTATGTGTTTGGCCTGGTATGGTTCCCAATCAGAGGCAGCTGTCAATCGTTGTCTCTGATTGAGAACCAAAGTTAGGTAGCCTGTTCCCACCTGTGTTTGTGGGTAGTTGTTTTCTGTTTTGTGTATTGCACCTTGCAGAACTGTTCGTTTGTCGTTTTGTTGTTTTTGTTCAAGTGTTCGTATTTATTAAAAGTATTATGAATACTTACCACGCTGCACATCGGTCTTCTCCTTCTTCCGACGACGTTCCTTACAACATGCGACAGGATGGATGCATGTACTCATGTGGATTTCTCCATACCCTAGTCCATCAGCGTGACACAGTAGTAACCGGGATTCATCAGACCAGGCAATGCTTTTTCAATTCTCCAGTTTCCAGTGTTTTTGTTTCTTAGTCCACTGCAACCGCAGTTTCTTGTTTTTTGCTAAAAGAAGTGGAACTCTATAAGGTCGTCAGCGGCCAAACCCCATTTGTGTCAACGTACGACGAGTTGTGAATTCTTTTATGTGTCTTTGGGCACCAATGTTGTACTGGACTGTCAGTTGACTAACTGTAGCCCGTTTGTTTCTACACTTTGTGTCAGCCTCCTTTATCCTCTTTCATCAATGACCCGTTTTCGACCACTGGCCTCCCGTTGGCTGGATGTCCTTTGGGTGGTGAACCATTCTTCATATACACGGGAAATTGTTGAGTGTGAAAAACACAGCAGTATTGCAGTTCTTGACACACTCAAAAGGTACTTAAATCTTTGGCTTGCCCATTCCCCCTCTGAGTGTCACACATACACAATCCATGTCTCAACTGTCAAGGCTTAAAAATCCTTATTTAACCTGGCTCCTCCCCTTCATCTACACCGATTTAAGTGAATATAAAAGGTGACCACTGTTGTGTCATCAGAAAACTTGATGATTTGAGTTGGAGACTTGCGTGGCCACACAGTCATGGGTGAACAGGGAATACACGAGGGGGCTGAGCACGCACCCCTGCGCTCAATGTTGTTTTCCTTGAAGCAGGCGAAGGTGTTTAACTTATCCGGTGAGAGGCATCGGTGTCCTCAACGTGGCTGGCTTTCCCTTTATAATCTTTCTTGTGTCTAAGCTGTTGAATTGCGACTCCACTTTGTCCCTGTACTGTCGTTTTGCCTCATTGATTGCCTTACAGAGGTCATAGCAGGTCTGTTTGTACACGTCCAAGTTCACACTTTCAATTTTGCGTGAATGCTGCCATCTATCCGCGGTTGTTGGTTTGGATAAGTTGTAATCGTCACAGTGTGAACACTATCTTCTATGCACTTCCTGATGAACCCCGTCCCTGAGTCAGTGTATACGTCGACACTATTCTCAGAGGCGACCCGGATCATTTCCCAGTCCACGTGATCAAAGCAATCTTGAAGCATACTGTAGGTTCCGATTGGTCAGACCAACGTTGAACAGTCCTTACCACGGGTGCTTCCTGTTTAAGTTTATGCCTATAGGTCGGGAGGAGCAGAGTGTAGGCCGAAGGGATTGCCCATGGCTCTTTTATGTGAAGGCTTCTGCTGACTCGGGCATTTCCATCGAAAAGGACCCATGAGCACCAACATGTGAAGTTCATATCAATTTGGGTGTCAAATTAAAGGCTCTGATTTCTGGATAAACAGATGGAAAAAGGGTCTTAGAAAATATCTACCAGAAAAAAGCTTGAAAGATATCAGAAATACATCAGAACACAATAATGTTGACGTAAAGACCCCTGCCAACTAATATCAACACTTATATTTAGTGTTGGAGAAATTGTTTTACCGTCTGTAAGTTTAAGAGATATTGCCTTGTTCCTCATGAGGATTTTGTTTATGAATTATTAAGTGATTAAACTCGTAATTTGTAACGGAATTTCAGATGTGTAATGGAATTACTGCAACTGATTTGGCTACAATGGGAAATCATAATAGTCACAAACCAGTTGCGTCACCTGCTACTGTCCTCCCTTCCACTGGCATGCTGTTATGTTCTACTGAAAGCTGTTTTATTTCTGTTGTCTGGTGGTCAAACCAAGAGTGTTAAAACAGTCTGAATGTGGACACCCCTTCTCTCTGTCTCTCTCTCTCTCTGCCTCTCACTCACTCTCCAGTTAATGTCACCTCTCTCAGCTCTTACTGACACCTACCAATGAGCCCCCTCTCTTTCCATTTACTGGAAGCAGCATCCTCACCAATTGACCACCGGCCCACACCGAATGTCCATGGACGTTGAAAAGTATTTGAAATTTGGTCAGTCCACCCTGGCCTTGATGTTAACGTCCACAGACTGACCGGACTGGACCACATCTGAACCGATCAAAGACGTATGTTTCACATATTTGGATACAGTACTGTACAGTGAGTACAGTACAGTAGATAACTTTTCTTTACTGTGCTGTACTGTTGACTATAGTACAGTAGAGTACAATATTTTTAACTGTACTCTATTCTACTGGACTCTACTTTGCTTTGCTGTGCTGTTATATTCATAATTAAGAATTTCTGTGTAGCACAGATCGCGGATCCATGATGTACAGTGCCTTGCAAAAGTATTCACCCCCTTAGCATTTTTCCTATTTTGTTGTATTACAACCTGTAATTTAAATTGATTTTTATTTGGATTTCATGTAATGGACATACACAAAATAAACCAAATTGGTGAAGTGAAATGAAAAAAATTACTTGTTTCAAAACATTATAAAAATAAAAAACGGAAAAGTGGTGCGTGCATATGTATTCACCACCTTTGCTATAAAGCCCCTAAATAAGATCTGGTGCAACCAATTACCTTCAGAAGTCACATAGTTAGATTGCACACAGGTGGACTTTATTTAAGTGTCACATGATCTCAGTATATATACACCTGTTCTGAAAGGCCCCAGAGTCTGCAACATCACCAAGCAAGGGGCACTATGAAGACCAAGGAGCTCTCCAAACAGGTCAGGGACAAAGTTGTGAAGAAGTACAGATCAGGGTTGGGTTATAAAAAAATATCAGAAACTTTGAACATCCCACAGAGCACCATTCAATCCATTATTAATAAATGGAAAGAATATGGCACCACAACAAACCTGCCAAGAGAGGGCTGCCCACCAAAACTCACGGACCAGGCAAGGAGGGCATTAATCAGAGAGGCAACAAAGAGACCAAAGATAACACTGAAGGAGCTGCAAAGCTCCACAGCGGAGATTGGAGTATCTGTCCATAGGACCACTTTAAGCCATACACTCCACAGAGCTGGGCTTTACGGAAGAGTGGCTAGAAAGAAATAAGCAAACATGTTTGGTGTTCGCCAAAAGGCATGTGGGAGACTCCCCAAACATATGGAGAAGGTACTCTGGTCAGATGAGACTAAAATGTAGCTTTTTGGCCATCAAGGAAAATGCTATGTCTGGCGCAAACCCATCACCTCTCATCACCCCGAGAATACCATCCCCACAGTGAAGCATGGTGGTGGCAGCATCATGCTGTGGGGATGTTTTTCATTGGCAGGGACTGGGAAACTGGTCAGAATTGAAGGAATGATGGATGGTGCTAAAAACAGGGAAATTCTTGAGGGAAACCTGTTTCAGTCTTCCAGAGATTTGAGACTTGGACGGAGGTTCACCTTCCAGCAGGACAATGACCCTAAGCATACTGCTAAAGCAACACTCGAGTCGTTTAAGGGGAAACATTTAAATGTCTTGGAGTGGCCTAGTCAAAGCCCAGATCTCAATCCAATTGAACATCTGTGGTATGACTTAAAGATTGCTGTACACCAGCGGAATCCATCCAACTTGAAGGAGCTGGAGCAGTTTTGCCTTGAAGAATGGGCAGAAATCTCAGTGGCTAGATGTGCCAAGCTTATAGTGACATGCCCCAAGAGACTTGCAGCTGTAATTGCTGCAAAAGGTGGCTCTACAAAGTATTGACTTTGGGGGGGTGAATAGTTATGCACGCTCAAGTTTTCAGTTTTTTTTGTCTAATTTCTTGTTAGTTCACAATATTTACGAAACAATATTTTGCATCTTCAAAGTGGTAGGCATGTTGTGTAAATCAAATGATACAAACCCCTGAAAAATCAATTTTAATTCCAGTTTGTAAGACAACAAAATAGTAAAAATGCCAAGAGGGGTGAATGCTTTCGCAAACCACTGTAATACCATTACCATAATTCCGCTACCAGGTTTAAATCCAATTTACTTTAGTTCAATAACCAAAATATATACTTTTTCAATCTCAAGGTGCCATGTCATAGCTGACACCCCATTCTTTCTGCAGACATCTTTCAATCTTAATTCGGAGATGATTTTTAACAGAGTTTTTGGAAAACGTGGTCGCATAAAAACCTGAAGGAGATTTTACCCTAATTCCGTAGGTTTAAATGCTTCCACTAAATTATTTATTTTAAATTTAGTGGACATTGTGCATAGAGTTTGAAATAAATGTGATTTTGTTTGGCATACATTTTACAGTGAAAAAACTCCAAGCATTATTCCATTACTGTGGAATTGCACTCAGTTCCCTGTCCACAACAGATTAATGTAATGTGGTGGGAGGGCTGTGGAAGTGGGTATGCAGGCTCTACGAGTGCTCACACACACTGGCTGGTCGTGAGTGCTCGTAGGTTAACGGGATCGATTTGACAACATCCGGTGAAATGGCAGAGCGCCAAATTAAAATTAAAATATTAGAAATATTTAACTTTCATAAAATCACAAGTGCAATACACCAAATTAAAGCTTTACTTCTTGTTAATCCAGCCACCGTGTCAGATTTCAAAAAGGCTTTACTGCGAAAGCAAACCATGCGATTATCTGAGGACAGCACCCCATCAAACAAACACAGACAATCATATTTCATTCCGCCAGGCGCGACACAAATCTCAGAAATAACGATATAATTCATGCCTTACCTTTGAAGAGCTTCTTCTGTTGGCACTCCAATATGTCCCATAAACATCACAAATGGTCCTTTTTGTCTGATAAATTCCATCGTTATATCTCCAAAATGTCAATTTATTTGGCGCGTTTGATCCAGAAAAACACCGGTTCCAACTCACGCAACATGACTTCAAAATATCTAATAAGTTACCTGTAATCTTTGTCCAAACATTTCAAACAACTTTCCTAATACAACTTTCGGTATTTTTTTTACATAAATAATCGATAAAATTTAAGACGGGATAAACTGCGTTCAATAGCGGCTAAAAACAAAGTGGAGCGAGCTTTCAGGTTGCGCGTCCCAACCACAACAGTACACTAGACTCGACCCTCGTTCTGAACAGCCCTACTTCTTCATTACACAAAGGAAAAACATCAACCAATTTCTAAAGACTGTTGACATCCAGTGGAAGTGATAGGAACTGCAAGCAAGTGCCTTTGAAATCTAGATCCACATAGAAAATTAATTGAAAACACTGTCACCTCAAAAAAAAATGTTGTTGGTGGTTTGTCCTCGGGGTTTTGCCTGCCAAATAAGTTCTGTTATACTCACAGACATCATTCAAACTGTTTTAGAAACTTCGGAGTGTTTTCTATCCATATCTACTGATAATATGCATATCATAGCTTCTGGGCCTGAATAGCAGGCAGTTTGTTTTGGGTATGCTTTTCATCCGGACGTGAAAATACCGCCCCCTAGCCTAGAGAGGTTAATGAGTGTGTGTTTTCTGTATTGTGTGTGTGCATGTGTGTTTGTTTGTTTGCAGTGCTTATTCTTCCCTGTGGTGTGACTAAGCAGCCTATGTGCTCCCATGTGCCCTGTGTAAAGTTTACATTACCACTGTACTCAAGCTTTGTCTCTCAGAAACAATAGGATTTCTCCCCATTGTTTCTGAACCGAAAGGTAGTAATGTAGTAATGAAATGCAGGGGGACAGATGTACTTATGTCTGGGTATTGTTGGCCGGTTGGATTTGAAGAAGGGTACATTTTTATGGAACATGGTCGATGGCATCTACAGTTGAAGTCGGAAGTTTACATACACCTTAGCCAAATATATTTAAACTCAGTTTTTCACAATTCCTGACATTTAATCCTAGTAAAAATGTCCTGTCTTAGGTCAGTTAGGATCACCCCTTTATTTTAAGAATGTGAAATGTCAGAATAATAGTAGAGAGAATAATTTATTTCAGCTTTTATTTATTTCATCACATTCCCAGTGGGTCAGAAGTTTACATACACTCAATTAGTATTTGGTAGCATTGCCTTTAAATTGTTTAATTTGGGTCAAACGTTTCAGGTAGCCTTCCACAAGCTTCCCACAATAAGTTGGGTGAATTTTGGCCCATTCCTCCTGACAGAGCTGTTGTAACCGAGTCAGGTTTGTAGGTCTCCTCGCTGGCACACGCTTTTTCAGTTCTGCCAACAAATTTTCTATAGGATTGAGGTCAAGGCTTTGTGATGGCCACTCCAATACCTTGACTTTGTTGTCCATAATCCATTTTGTCACAACTTTGGAAGTATGCTTGGGGTCATTGTCCATTTGGAAGACCCATTTGCGACCAAGGTTTAACTTCTTGACTGATGTCTTGAGATGTTGCTTCAATATATCCACATAATTTCCTTACCTCATGATTACATCTATTTTGTAAAGTGCACCAGTCTCTCCTGCAGCAAAGCACCCCCACAACATGATGTTGCAACCCCCGTGCTTCACGGTTGGGATGGTGTTCTTTGGCTTGCAAGCATCCCCCTTTTTCCTCCAAACATAACGATGGTCATGATGGCCAAACAGTTCTATTTTTATTTCATCAGATCAGAGGACATTTCTCCAAAAAGTACGATCTTTGTCCCCATGTGCAGTTACAATCCGTAGTCTGGCTTTTTCATGGTGGTTTTGAAGCCGTTGCTTCTTCCTTCCTTGCTGAGCGGCCTTTCAGGTTATGTCGATATAGGACTCGTTTTACTGTGGATATAGATACTTTTGTACCTGTTTCCACCAGCATCTTCACGAGGTCCTTTGCTGTTGTTCTGGGATTGATTTGCACTTTTTACACCAAAGTACGTTAATCTCTAGGAGACAGAACGCGTCTCCTTCCTGAGCGGTATGACGGCTGCGTGGTCCCATGGTGTTTATACTTGCGTACTAATGTTTGTACAGATGAATGTTGTACATTCGGGCATTTGGAAATTGCTCCAAAGGATGATCCAAACGTGTGGAGGTCTACAATTTTTAATTACTAGAGGACCAAACCAAGCCGAGCCATACCAAGCTGAAATTGACTGACCTGTTTGGCCTGTTTACGAATCCACTATTGTCATGCCGTCTGTGTAGGTGGCAGGGAAGTCAGGCGCAGGAGAATCAAACTTAGTATAATGGAGTAGTTTAATAACGTGAAACAAAAACTCCAAAACCAAAGTACATAATAAAATAATTGTGGGTACAAGAACCCGTCGCACACCAGTCCATAAAACACGAGCATAACAAAAAACAGTCTCTGACAAGGACATCAGGGGAAACAGAGGGTTAAATACACAACATAATAATGAATGGGATTGGAACCAGGTGTGGAAAATGAAACTGCTCAAACACGAGATGTTTGTGTCAGGGTCTACAGACAATCACGGATTACAAAAAGAAAACCAGCCACATCGCGGACATCGTTGTCTTGCTTCCAGACAAGTTAGACAACTTCTTTGCACGCTTTGAGGACAATACAGTGCCACCGATGCGGCCCGCTACAAAAGACTGTGGGTTCTCCTTCTCTGTGGCCGATGTGAGTAAAACATTTAAACGTGTTCACCCTCACAAGGCTGCCGGCATCCCTAGCCACGTCCTCAGAGCATGCGCAGACCAGCTGGCTGGTGTTTGGTTATTGTCCTGCTGAAAGGTGCATTTGTCTCCCAGTGTCTGTTGGAAAGCAGACAGACCTAAAGTAGATTTTCCTCTAGGATTTTGCCTGTGCTTAACTCTATTCCATTTCTTTTTATCCTAACAAACTCCCTAGTCCTTGACGATGACAAGCATACCCATACCATGATGCGGCACCACCATGCGTGAAAATGTGAAGAGTAGTACTCAGTTATGTGTTGTGTTGGATTTGCCCCAAACATCTCGCTTTGTATTCAGAACATGAAGTTAATTTCTTTGCCACATTTTTTGCAGTTTTACTTTAGTGCCTTATTGCAGACACACACACACACACACACACACACACACACACACACACACACACACACACACACACACACACACACACACACACACACACACTCCCAGCAACAGGGAGTGAGACAACTGACAGACAAGACAGACTGCTAATCTGGTCTTTAGAGTGTGATCAAATCAAATTATATTGGTCACATACGCATATTTAGCAGATGTTATTGCGGGTGTAGTGAAATGCTTGTGTTCCTAGCTCCAATAGTGTAGTAGTATCTAATAATTAACACAGTAGTATCAAATGATGTGATGACACGTGAGCTAATGTAAACTGTTGAAATAAATGCTAATAATTTCAGTAGTGTAACCACACCACCACCCTAATACCCCTGTGGGATGAGAAGCAGGGCTTGGTCTGAGAAGGATCTGTAGTGTCCCTAGCCAATGACTCACCACCCTACATTACACACGCTTCAGTGAGTGATGAGCGCCGCCTGGCAACATGTGGACACCCGTGGCTCAGGGGGCCTTCCTCTCTCCCACGCCACGTCTCACTGCTCATCTCTCTGCCCTCTCTCTCTCTCGCTCTCTTTCTCTCTGCTCTCTCTTTCTCTCACTCTCTCTTTCCTGTCTCTCACTGCCACCCTCAACTCTCACATGTTCTTCAGGTAAACATGCTATCAGTCTGTCAGGTGGTGTGTTGCCTGTTATTTTCTATTGTATATATACATAAAAGAGAAAGACAGTTTGATAGAGAAACAGAAAGATGCATTTCATGCATCCTGAAAGTCAAAAATACACTACATGGCCAAAAATATGTGAACACCTGCTCGTTGAACTTCTCATTCCAAAATCATGGCCATAAATATGGAGTTGGTCCCCCCTTTGCTGCTATAACAGCCACCACTTTTCTGGGAAGGCTTTCCACTAGATGTCAGTACATTGCTGCAGGGACTTGCTTCCATTCAACCACAAGAGCATTTATGAGGTTTGGCACTGATGTTGGGCGATGATGCCTGGCTCGCAGACGGCGTTCCAATTCATCGCAAAGGTGTCCGATGGGGTTGTGGTCAGGGTTCTGCAGGTCAGTCAAGTTCTTCCACACCGATCTCAACAAACCATTTCTCTATGGACCCTGCACAGGGCATTGTCATGCTGAAACAGGAAAGGGCCTTCCCCCAATTTTTGCCACACAGTTGGAAGCACAGAATTGTCTAGAATGTCAATGTATGCTGTAGTGTTAAGATATCCCTTCACTGGAACTATGGGGCCTAGCCCAAACCATGAAAACAGTCCCAGACCATTATTCCTCCTCCACAAAACTTTACAGTTGGCACTATGCATTCGGGCAGGTAGCGTTCTCCTGACATCCCCCAAACCCAGATTCGTCCATCGGACTGCCAGATGGTGAAGCGTGATTCATTACTTCAAAGAACACGTTTCCACTGCTCCAGAGTCCAATGGCGGCGAGCTTTACCCCACTCCAGCCGATGCTTGGCATTGCGCATGGTGATCGTAGAATTGTGTGCAACTCCTCGGCCATGGAAACCCATTTCATGAAGCTCCCGACGAACAGTTCTTGTGCTGAAGTTGCTTCCAGGGGCAGTTTGGAACTCGATAGTGAGTGTTGCAACCGAGGAAATTGCCAAAATTCGGCTGTGTAGTGTACCTTCTCCACTCCGTGTCCTGTGGTAGATGGCTGTCTAGTCTCCTCTGAGAGTGGTGGAGTCCTGTAAGTTTGCATGCAGTTTGTCTTTGAGGGGAGACAGAGGAATCCACAGACTGAAGCAGACCCACTGCCAGCCAACATACAGGCCCCAGAAACTAGGAGGAAGAGCAGCAACTAGTAAGGGAGGTAGGGAGTAAGGGAGCGGAGGAAAAGAGGCAGGGAGGTAGGGATGAAGAGAGGGAAAAAGCTATGAGGTGGAAGCCAGGGAGACGGAGATGGAGACAAGTAGGGAGAGACAGAGAGGTAGGAGAGAGAGACATATCTCCCAGGAAAGCACTCTGATAGCATTTACCATTCAGAGACTGGAATCTGTTCTCTCTCTCTCTCTCTCTCTCTCTCTCTCTCTCTCTCTCTCTCTCTCTCTCTCTCTCTCTCTCTCTCTCTCTCTCTCTCTCTCTCTCTCTCTCTCTCTTTCTCTTTCTCTTTCTCTTTCTCTCTCTTTCTCTCTCTCTCTTCTTTTGCTGTCTTCCGTGCTTTGTTTTTCACTCCTTGATGATCTCTTATTTTGTTCTTGTCTATGTTCTGTGATTACTACCCCAGGCTTTCATTTGGATCTCAAGGTCTGTCTGTTTGTTGGTTCTGCCTTGGCACTGTGCCTCGCTAATTATCCAACTCTGGAGGGACCTGTGTGCCTTGGTGGGCAGTGGCACACAATGGAGAGATGTGTGTGTGTGTGTGTGTGGGTGGGGGGGCAGTGCCAGCTTGATTGTGGCACAGTATGTCCTGTGGCAGTATATCTAGTTTCACCTACCTTCCCCAGAGACCTGCTCTAGATGGGTGTGCAGAGAAGAGAGAGTGGTGGTGCCTTTTGCCAGCTGTGCCACCTGCGCCAGTCAACCAGAGTGTAGGCCTAGTCTTTTTCCCAGTTGTACGACTGGCTAGACTTGGGAAACCCTTCTGCTGTTTGGGAGATTGGAGAGTCGTTACACCTGCAACAACTATTTAAAAATGTTACACCAATGATTTATTTGCACTAATTTAACCTCTCTGGGATATGGCCAACATCCAGTGAAAATGCAGAGCGCCAAATTCAAATAAATTACTATAAAAATTTAACTTTCATGAAATCACACATGCAATACACCAAATTAAAGCAACACTTGTTGTGAATCCAGCCAACGTGTCAGATTTCAAAAAAGGCTTTACGACGAAAGCACACCAAACGATTATGTTAGGTCAGTACATAGTCACAGAAAAACAGCTATTTTTCCAGCCAAAGAGAGGAGTCACAAAAAGCAGAAATAGAGATAAAATGAATCACTAACTTTTGATGATCTTCATCAGATGACATTCATAGGACTTCATGTTACACAATACATGTATGTTTTGTTCAATAAAGTTCATATTTATATCCAAAAATCTCAGTTTACATTGGCGCGTTATGTTCAGTAATGTTTTGCTTCCAAAACATCCGGTGATTTTGCAGAGATTCACATCAATAGACAGAAATACTCATCATAAATGTTGATGAAAATACAAGTGTTATGCATGGAACTTTAGATAAACTTCTCCTTAATGCAACCGCTGTGTCAGATTTCAAAAAAGCTTTACCCGAAAAAGCACACCATGCAATGATCTGAGTACAGCGTTCAGACAACAAAACGAGCCATACAGATATCCGCCATGTTGTGGAGTCAACAAAGTCAGAAATAACATTATAAATATTCACTTACCTTTGATGATCTTCATCAGAATGCACTCCCAGGAATTCCAGTTCCACAATAAATGTTTGTTTTGTTCGATAAAGTCCATAATTTATGTCCAAATACCTCCTTTTTGTTCGCGCGTTTAGTACACAATCAAAACTCACGACGCCCGGGCAGGTCCAGGCAAAAGTTCAGACGAAAAGTCATATTACAGTTCGTAGAAACATGTCAAACGAAGTATAGAATCAATCTTTAGGATGTTTTTATCATAAATCTTCAATAATGTTCCAACCGGAGAATTCCTTTGTCTGTAGAAATGCAATGGAACACAGGTCGCTCTCATGTGAGAGCGAGTGACCAGCTCATGCCACTCTGGTAGACCTCTGACTCCCATTCCCCCCTCCTTCACAGTAGAAGCATCAAACAAGGTTCTAAAGACTGTTGACATCTAGTGGAAGCCTTAGGAAGTGCAATATGACCCCATAGACACTGTATATTCGATAGGCAATGACTTGAAAAACTACAAACCTCAGATTTCCCACTTCCTGGTTGAATTTTTTCGGGTTTTTGCCTGCTATACTCACAGACATCATTCAAACAGTTTTAGAAACTTCAGAGTTTTCTATCCAAATCTACTAATAATATGCATATATTAGCAACTGGGCCTGAGTAGCAGGCAGTACTAATAATATGCATATATTAGCAACTGGGCCTAAATAGCAGGCAGTACTAATAATATGCATATATTAGCAACTGGGCCTGAGTAGCAGGCAGTACTAATAATATGCATATATTAGCAACTGGGCCTGAGTAGCAGGCAGTTTACTCTGGGCACCTTATTCTTCCAAGCTACTCAATACTGCCCCCCAGTCCCAAAGAAGTTAATAAATGATTGTGGTATTGTAAGTGTTTGACCAACATGCCTCAGTCTGTTTGTACTTGTATTAGTCTATAACACACAAGCCACCTTGACACTTGTCGCTGTCTTCTATTGTGTGAGTCCTCTGAAAGGGTTTCATAACGCTGCTGTGAGTTGGAGTAGGTCCTCTGAAAGGGTTTCATAACGCTGCTGTGAGTTGGAGTAGGTCCTCTGAAAGGGTTTCATAACGCTGCTGTGAGTTGGAGTAGGTCCTCTGAAAGGGTTTCATAACGCTGCTGTGAGTTGGAGTAGGTCCTCTGAAAGGGTTTCATAACGCTGCTGTGAGTTGGAGTAGGTCCTCTGAAAGGGTTTCATAACGCTGCTGTGAGTTGGAGTAGGTCCTCTGAAAGGGTTTCAGTGACTGGGAGGCTTTAAAGAGTGTTTCTGAACCCTGGGCCGTTTCCTCAGTCTGGGGGCTCCTGCCCGGGCTGCCATGCTGTGTGTGGGTCTGTGATGTGCTCACTAATGAGCAGACAGATGGCACACGCACCAGGCTCCACTGACTGTCTCACTGATGCCAACACAGGAGAAGAGGCAAGCCTGCAGACATGGTGAACTGTGTGTGTGTGTGTGTGTGTGTGTGTGTGTGTGTGTGTGTGTGTGTGTGTGTGTGTGTTTGTGTATGTGTGTACATGAGTTTGGGGAGGAGGGGAGGGTAGTGTGTGTGTGTGTGTGTGTGTACATGAGTTTGGGGAGGAGGGGAGGGTAGTGTGTGTGTGTGTTTGGTGGCCTTCATTGTTTGGGTTAGTTTGCTTAGAGGTTCTGGTGTGCATTTAAGCGAGTAAATGACTGTGGACTAGGACGACTACACACAATAACACACACGTGCATAACACACACACACAAACGTATGGGCAATTCATGATGTATATCTCTCTTTTTTTCTCTAAATATATTTTGTTGCACAATTAAAGGTCAATACAAATTATACCTAGGCTAAATATACTGAACTAAAATATAAACGCAACATGTAAAGTGTTTCATAAAAAAATGATTACACCACCCACAACGCCCACAATTCTTCATCATCATTCCACTATTGTTCTAAATTCAATCATCCTGTTCACCCTCATCATTCAGCTCAATCAAATTCAATCACCCTCCTCATCATTCAGTTCATTGAAGTCACATGCACCATTATCAGTTTATATCTGGCTTCTATTGCCCATTCATCTGTTGAGGACAGAATAGCATATTTAAAGTGTATTATGTTACCAGTTTTTGCTTAGGTGTCAGAGCAATGAAGCTGTGCAAGTGGTCATGTGCTGAAAAAGTGCAATCTGGAAAAAGTGAAATTTTTGAGTTATTTGACAAAGGTAAGTGTCATAAAAACTGCAGAATATAATAAACGGCTCTCTATCCACCGGATGTGTACCAAACTTACTAAAAGTGGCAGTAATGGGTGGCACAAAATGGCACCGTAGAGAGAACACTGTGTTTCAGCGAGATCCCGTGTCATTCGTAAATTTATATTGTTTCATTAATCTCCTAGCTTGAAAAAGTGGTAGAATTGGCTAAATAAGTTATCCTGCAATGAGTCTTGACGGTTATTTCTCAAAAATCTCCGACAACATGCCCAGCAGAGCTACTAAGAACTCGACCAAAACCACCATCCCTGTAGATGTGCAGGAGGAGCTAGCTTACGTTAGCGAGGCTAACACCGTTGCGGATCCAGGCACAATGGACCCGGTGATTCAAAAGATGACGGACAACATTACTAAAGTGATCGATGTTAAGATAAGAACGGTCTTGGAAGCAATAGCAGGCCATTCAGCTGAATTACAGAGGGTGGTCAAACGTGTCGATGAGGCGGAAGGAAGAATCGCTACAGTGGAAGCCTCAACTACATCTATGGACACTAAGATGAAAGCACTTGAGAAACAGGTGCACGAAATGGCGGAGCACATTGACGACTTGGATAATCGAGGTCGCAGATGCAATATTCGTGTTGTGGGACTCCCGGAAAATTCTGAAGGGACACGTTCAGTAAATTTTTTTGAGGAATGGATCCCTGACTACTTACAAATGGACACTAAGGCTGGTCGTGTGAAGCTGGACAGAGCCCATCGCTCTCAAGCACCGATACCCGGTCCCAACCAGCGCCCACGGCCAGTGGTTATAAAGTTCCACAACTTCACCGACAAGCAGCGCGTTATGGATGCGGCTAGAAATATCGGCTCTGACGGTAGTCAACGTAAAGGTCCAAAGGTCTCATTCTTCAATGATTACTCCACAGCGGTTGTACGAAGACGCAAAGGGTTTGATGAGGCGAAGGCTCGACTCAGGAGAATGAAGATGGACTACGCACTGTTGTACCCGGCCACATTGAAGATTATGGTCAACGGATCGCCTAAGAAACTCTCCACACCTGAAGAGGCTGCTGCGTTTATTGACTCTCTCGGGTAAATAACTTTAAGCTGCGCCGCCGCAGCATTGGATAACTTTATTATCTTATTTGAATCTGATCATGAAACAGTGGTGTGAGTTCTCACATGCTCCGGTTCAGTAATATTCGTATTTTTATTATTTTTCTTGCTAAAGTAACTGCCGCTATAGCTCAGGCTGAGATATGGGTGAATCTATATTGGTGCCCAGGCTTGGTTTTAGGTGGAAGAGCCTCAATCTTCATATATTGATTTTCATTTTCATATGTATAAAGGACGAGGCTATTGAGTGGCAATGCAGACTTAAGAGTCTACATTGGAAAGTTGAAATCCCCTGCATGTTAGCTAGTGGGAAAACCCCCTTTTGGATCTTTACATGTTTAATTTTTGGGTTTAGTATAGTTAGAGTTCAGGGTTCATATCGTTTGTTTATGCTCGGTGAGATAGAAGAGAGTTCAACACATGGAAAAAGGTACCACCCCATTTATACGGTGGGATTCAGTCTGAATATGAAACGGTCAAAGTGCAATGGCAGGTAACAGACTGCGTTTATGTACATGGAACATTAGAGGGAGCCATAACCCCATTAAAAGGAAGAAGGTACTGTCTTTTTTGAAAAAAGAAAATATTGATATTGCCCTGTTGCAAGAAACTCATTTGGATGATAAGGAGCATCTGAAATTACAACAAGGGGGGTTTGGTCAAGTGTTTTTCTCATCATTTACATCCAGAAGTAGAGGTGTAGCAATTCTTGTGAAAAAGAACTTACCACTTAAGGTCTTGAATTGTGTGAAAGATAAATTTGGTCGCTTTGTTATAATTAATGGTACTTTACAAGGGCAGAACATCTCCATAATGAATATTTACTTCCCCCCTGCCCACCCCCCTGATTTCCTCACTAAGGTATTTCTAGACTTTTCAGAATTAAACTCAGACACTGCAGTGGTTGGAGGAGATTTTAATTGTTTGTTGAACCCCCTTATTGATAAGTTTCCCAGCGGTATAGCTTCACTCGCTCCTCGAGCGAAGTCACTTAAAGCTATTTGTGATGATCTGGGGTATGCTGATGTTTGGAGAACTTTTCACCCCTCCAACAGAGAGTTCACTTTTTTCTCTGCACCTCATGGATGTCAGACTAGAATAGATTACTTTTTTATGCCCAGGACGTCTTTGCAGTCTGTTTTATCTGCTAGGATAGGAAGCATAGTCATATCTGATCATGCGGAGGTGATCCTGGACATAAAACTCAACGGGGCATTCAATCTGTCAAGACATTGGAGGTTGAATACAACCATCCTTAAAGACCATACGTTCACATCATATTTTATTACAGAGTTTAAAGCATTTTTCTCTATTAACTCTCAATCAACAGATAATCCCTCGCTCCTTTGGGAAACCTGTAAAGCGTACGCCAGGGGTCTGATTATGTCATACACAGCCACTAAGGAGCGTGAAAAGCAAAAAAGGTTAGAGGGTGAATTAGGAACTAAAGAGAAGGACTACATTAAAACTCCCACTCCTGCCCTATTAAAGGAAATATCAGTTCTTAGATCAACGTTGGACTCTCTACTAACACAGGACGCTGAAAAGAAAATGGGATTTGTCAGGCAAAAGCTATATGAACATGGCGATAAGCCAGGAAAGTACTTGGCGTACCTAGCTAAAAAGAGAGCTGACTCACAGTCAATTGCTACTATTACTGATTCGGATGGCAATCATTTATATGAAAATAAATTGATAAATGACTCATTTAAGAAATGTTATGCAAATCTTTATGCCTCAGAACTGCCAAATGACGCACCCAAATTAATGGAGAATTTCTTTTCTAAGATTGAGCTCCCTACTATCTCCGAAGAACAGAGGTCTCTCCTTAATGCCCCTATTACTGAGGAAGAGATAATGTTCGCAATTAAGAATCTGCAAAACGGTAAGGACCCAGGACCAGACGGGTTTGGTAGTGAATTCTATAAAGAGTTTCATGGCCTGATCCTTGAGCCATTGCGTGATATGTTTAACCACTCATTTTCAAATGACCAGCTCCCTCAAACGCTGAGGGAAGCCAACATATCACTTATTCTCAAAAAGGGAAAATGTCCAGAGTCTTGTTCCTCGTACAGACCAATTTCCCTTCTGAATGTGGATAGAAAATTACTTTCTAAAATTCTAGCCACAAGATTAGAGGACTCACTGCCACTAATTGTGAAAGGAGACCAAACTGGCTTCATTAAGGGCCGTAAGTCGTGCAACAATGTCAGGCGGCTTCTTAATGTAATTCAAGCCTACCAACAAAGTGCTAGGGATGGTCTTGTGCTCTCCCTAGATGCTGAGAAAGCATTTGATCGTGTGGAGTGGTCTTACCTACTCTTTGCTCTAAATAAATTTGGTCTAGGGGACAACTTTATAAAATGGGTGAAAGTTTTATATGAGGATCCTCAGGCTGCTGTCCTTACTAATGGGCTAAGGTCAAATAGCTTCTCTATATACAGAGGTACCAGACAGGGCTGCCCTTTGTCCCCCCTCCTATTTGCACTCGCTATGGAACCACTGGCCGAGGCCATCAGGGTAACGCCTGCTATACAGGGGCTGCTCATTGGTGATGTTCACCATAAAATAAGCTTGTATGCTGATGATGTCCTGATATTCATCTCTAATCCCGAGACCTCAACTACATCTCTTATTAATATTATTCAATTATTCAGCCAATTCTCAGGCTACAAGATTAACTTAACTAAATCAGAGGCTATGCCACTTGGTAGCCTTCACTCTGTACCTAATACTTCTCCCCCCTTCCCTTTTAAATGGTCTCCCTCAGGCTTTACGTATCTGGGTATATTTGTAACTCCTAAATTCCAGCAAATGTACAAAGCCAATTTTGTACCCTTGTTTGATACAATAAGACAGGATCTGGAGCGCTGGAACTGTCTCCCGATTTCTTGGTTGGGTAGAATATCCCTCTTGAAAATGAACATTTTACCTAGACTACTTTACCCAATCCAAATGATCCCAGTATTACTCTCCAATAAGGTAATAAAGGATGTAAATGGATGGCTAAGTTCCTTCATATGGAGTAAACGCAAGCCAAGGCTTAAGATGGCAATATTGCAGCTGCCAAGTTCTATGGGGGGCTTGGATCTGCCCAATATCAGGTTCTATCAGTGGTGTGCCCACCTATGTTATATTTCTGATTGGATCACAAACGATGACTCCTCTATTTGGTTAGACATTGAGACTTCTCTTTCAAAATACCCCTTACAGGATCTTTTATTTTTCAGAAGTTTCAAGTCTGTAGAAGATCACTGCAATAATCCTATTACACTTAACACACTCAAGGTTTGGAGGTCAGTTCAGCGCTTCCTGGGAAGGTCCAAACTAACCTCTGCTCTTACCCCAATTCTTAACAACCCAGATTTTGGTCCAGGATTGCTGGATGCTGGCTTTAACTCTTGGCTTAATAAGGGCATACGCAGACTAAATGACTTATTTGCTGATAAGATTCTATTGTCATTTGAGCAGATGGTGGAGAAATACCGACACCCAAAGCAGGACTTTTTCCGCTTCCTACAAGTAAGACATTATATTGTGAAGAGCACCACCTTAATTGGTAACCCTGATATGTCTGTCATTGAGAGAATGCTTTTTTTCCACAAAGGAAAATGTCTGTAAGTCTGTTTTATGATGCTTTAAGGTCCTTTCCTGCTGTCGACACACAGAGGGTGAAACAAGTGTGGGAGAAAGAATTGTCTGTGACTATTGACAAAGAGATGTGGGAGGACATTTGGAGATATGCAAAAACAATATCTATATGTAATCGTACTAGAGCAATCCAATTAAGAATAATACACTGATTGCATATATCCCCAAATCGCAGACATGCCTTTAGCCCCTCTTCCTCTTCTCCTCAGTGTCTTAAATGCAAAACTGATACAGGCACCCTAACACATTGTTTATGGTCATGTACCAAAATACAAAGATACTGGTCTGGTGTTCTGCAAGAAATTGAAAAGATCCTAGGGGTTGATCTAGAATTGGACCCAGTTTCTTTACTGTTGGGTCTCCCTAGTAGGCATGTTACTTCTGTGAGTAAGAGGAGGCTTTACAACATCCTTACCTTTGCTGCAAGGAAAAACATCCTTTTACGGTGGATTAGTGATAAGGTTCCTTCTATTAAAGATTGGCATAAGATACTTTTTGAATGGGTGCCTCTGGAATATCTGACATGTACATTGCATTCTAAAACAGATCAGTTCTACAAAGTGTGGGAACCCTATCTAAATTACCTAGAACCTGAGGTATCAGCTATTATGCTGCAAGGATTCTCTTAGAATGGTGGTGATCTATCAAAAAGAAAGGAGGACCAAGGCACTCTTCATATAATTAATTAAAATGCCTTTATTAGTATGGCATGTTCAATAGAAACAAAGTTGTTTAAAAACCGACGCGTTTCGGCTGCATGGCCTTCGTCAGGGAGTACAGAAAAAGGAGAATACAATGTCCTCTTTTGAAAGGCTTTTCCAATTAGCCCTAATTAGAAGAGGGAGTGGTTACCAAATTGGACACACCTAGTAAGCAATAATATACACATGAAAAGGTGAAATACTGTAGCTATGTTATCATGAGCATACAACTCCAAGCTAGAAGCATCAGAACACCCAGAGAGGCAGTTCCAACCCTAACCATGACTGGGAGAAGTGTCCAGAACAAGAAAGCAATATATTCCACAGTACTCCAGACCACAGCAAAACATGAACAACAGTCCAAACATAGCTAGAGGGCAATTGAGCAAAATGTCCACTAGTTGACAGCAAATGGACCCATCACGACCCTACAGGAAGGGTGAGAAATCCATATCTTCATTTAAACCAGGGTACTTAGTGGCCTGTAGTTTGTAAATCCAAAAACTTTCCCTTTGGTTTAACTGTTTAAGACGGTCCCCTTTTCTAATAGAGGCCGGAACATGATCAATACCCATAGCTTGTAGGGAGGCAGGGTTACCATGGTGTAAGGACTTGTAGTGCCTTGCCATGGGGTAGTCTTCATTGCCTACCCGTATGGCGTACTTGTGTTCCGCCAAGCGATCTTGAAGGCGTCTCTTTGTCCGTCCAATGTAGAACACCTTGCACTGTGGACATTCCAGTCTATAGATGACATGAGTGGTTTTGCAGTTAATAAAATGCTTGAGGTAATACTCCATTTTAGAAGCTGTGTCAACAAAATACTTTTTCTGTGCAATATTACTGCAATGGTTGCACTGGTAACATTTAAAAGAGCCCTTGGGTTTGTGGTCAAGCCAAGTTTTTTGAGAGTCACCCGGAAGATAACTGTGGACTAATTTGTCATTTAGGGTAGGACATCTCTTAAAGCTTATGACTGGTGGTTCAGGAAAGACTTGGCGTAGTAGCGTATCACTTTGGATGATTCCCCAATTATTTTTAATGATTCTTTTAATGTTCTCTGCTTCAGTGCTGTATTTTGTAACAAAATACACTCTCTCTGATGTATCACGAGGCACTCCTCTTCGTAACAAGTTCTCTCTGTCAAGTAATCCAGCCCTTATACCTGCATCTTTCAGGACCTGAACGGGGTAGCCCCGATCCAAAAAGCGATTCTCCAATTCAGCAGATTTGACACTGTAGTCTGTTTCCTGATCGCAAATTCTACGGACTCTTTGGAATTGGCCATATGGAATATTCTCTTTTAGCCTTTTGGGGTGAAAGCTGTCTGCCCTCAGAATGGTATTCCCATCTGTAGGCTTCCTAAAGATTGATGTGTGCAAACAACCTTTGTCATTTTTACTAATGTCGAGGTCCAAAAAATGAATGTTATCCTTGCTGTATTCCATAGTTAGTTTGATGTTAGGGTTAATGCTGTTAAGGTATTGGTGGAAGGAAATAAGTTCATCTTCTGAGCCGGACCAAAACAGGCAAACATCATCAATATAGCGTCCCCACCATATAATCCGGTCAAAGAAATGGTTATTAGAAGGATCCAAAATGAAGTCATTTTCCCATTTACCCAAGTACAAACCAGCGTAGGAAGGGCTGTAGCAAGCTCCCATGGCACATCCTTTGACCTGTTTGAAAATACGGTCCTGGAAGATAAAGATGTTATGATTAAGAGTCCATTCAGTCAGTGATACAATGAATTCTGTAGGAGGCATCTCAGTTTCAGGCCGGGTACTCAAGAAATGGTGCATCGCTGCCAAACCTTGTTGATGCTCAATGGTGGTGTATAGAGACTCCACATCCATGGTGACTAAAAAGGAAGCTGTACCTATATTCTTCAATTCCTTAATTTTGTTCAACACATCTGTGGTATCTTGAAGATAGGCTGGAAGTGACAACAGAAAAGGCTTAATAAAGTAATCAATGTACTTAGAGATGGGTTCTGTCAGACTTTCATTACCACTAATGACTGGTCTGCCTGGGGGGTTTTCAAGATTTTTGTGGATTTTTGGAAGAAGGTAAAAAGAAGCCATACGCGGACTGCCATTGAAAAGAAATTTGAACTCATTGTCTGAAATGTAACCATTTACCTTAGCTTCTGTGAGGATCCCTTTCAATTCAGTTTTTAGGTCCTCTGTAGGGTTGAAGGTAAGAGATTGGTAGAATTCGTCATTGTCTAATTGACGGTAGGCTTCTGTCACATATTTGTCTTTACACCACACTACTGTAGCACCACCTTTGTCTGCTTTTTTAATTACAATCCGTTCATTTTTGGACAATGATTCAACTGCATCCCTCTCTGTCTTAGAAAGATTACGTCGTGTTTTGTTGGAATCAATTTTGCCCTTAAACAGATTCTCCACATCAAAATTAACTTTCTTGGCAAATGTATTTAGTGTGGCATTCTGGACTATAGGACAAAAAGTGGACTTGGGCTTAAAAGGTGTTTTTGAGGGAACAGAAACTGCCTGACCTGAGACACTGGCGTCTGTAGTTGGAGAGATGGTTTGCTTGTACCAGGCCTTCAGATGTAGATTCCTGTAGAAACGAAATAGGTCAATCTTTGTATTAAATTCATTAGTTGAATATGTGGGGGCAAAGGACAGTCCTTTAGACAAGACCCTTATGCAATCATCAGAAAGGGGTTCTCCAGAAATGTTGATCACAGCCTTGTTCTGGTCCTGCTCCGTGTGGTTGGATAGTCTTGATGGTGGTGATCTATGTATTCAGAATTACACTGTATGTTCCATGTGTGGAACCTAACTTCTTAGTTTAAACCGAGCTTTTTTGTTTAATTTCTGTTTGTAAGTTTGTTTAAAATGTATGTATTGAGAGACGCAATGATGGGGATAGGGTGAGAGAAGCGGGGATAGGAAAATGGTGTGCGTATGTGTGTATGTATATGTATATGTGTATATATATATATATGTATGCGCAGGTATGTGTAGGCGGGTGCCGTTTTTTTTGTTTTTTTTTGCCTTGTCTCTGTTGTTGTATCTCTTTAATATGGGTGAAAATTGTGAAATTCCAATAAAAATACTGTTAAAAAAAAAAAAAGTGGCAGTAATAAAGCCTCTCTTGAAAAAGCCAAACCTTGACCCAGAAAATATAAAAAACTATCGGCCTATATCGAATCTCTCATTCCTCTCAAAAATGTTAGAAAAAGCTGTTGCGCAGCAACTCACTGCCTTCCTGAAGACAAAACAATGTATACGAAACGCTTCAGTCTGGTTTTAGTCCCCATCATAGCACTGAGACTGCACTTTTGAAGGTGGTAAATGACCTTTTAATGGCGTCAGACCGAGGCTCTGCATCTGTCCTCGTGCTCCTAGACCTTAGTGCTGCTTTTGATACCATCGATCACCATATTCTTCTGGAGAGATTGGAAACCCAAATTGGTCTACACGGACAAGTTCTGGCCTAGTTTAGATCTTATCTGCCGGAAAGATATCAGTTTGTCTCTGTGGATGGTTTGTCCTCTGACAAATCAACTGTAAATGTTGGTGTTCCTCAAGGCTCCGTTTTAGGACCACTATTGTTCACTATATATATTTTACCTCTTGGTGATGTCATTCGGAAACATAATGTTAACTTTCCCTGCTATGCGGATGACACACAGCTGTGCATTTCGATGAAACATGTTGAAGCCCCAAAATTGCCCTCCTTGGAAGCCTGTGTTTCAGACATAAGGAAGTGGATGGCGACAAATGTTCTACTTTTAAACTCGGACAAAACAGAGATGCTTTTTCTAGGTCCCAAGAAACAGAGATCTTCTGATGAATCTGACAATTAATCTTGATGATTGTACAGTCGTACAGGTAGGTATGTACGGCAGGACCAAATCGGAAAGATAGGTAGGAGCAAGCCCATGTATGCTTTGTAGGTTAGCAGTAAAACCTTAATCAGCCCTTGCCTTAACAGGAAGCCAGTGTAGAGGGGCTAGCACTGGAGTAATATGATATTTTTTTGGGGTTCTACATTTACATTTTACATTTAAGTCATTTTAGCAGACGCTCTTATCCAGAGCGACTTACAAATTGGAAAGTTCATACATATTCATCCTGGTCCCCCCGTGGGGAATGAACCCACAACCCTGGCGTTGCAAGCGCCATGCTCTACCAACTGAGCCACACGAGTTCTAGTCAAGATTCTAGCAGCCATGTTTAGCACTAACTGAAGTTTATTTAGTGCTTTATCCGGGTAGCTGGAAAGTAGAGCATTGCAGTAGTCCAACCTAGAAGTGACAAAAGCATGGACTAACTTTTCTGCATCATTTTTGGACAGGAAGTTTCAGATTTTTGCAATGTTACGTAGATGAAAAAAATCTGTCCTTGATATGTTCATCAAAAGAGAGATCAGGGTCCAGAGTAACACCGATGTCCTTCACAGACATTTGGGTGCCCAGGCAGTGATCATCCTCAACCAGGAGATGGTGGAGTCGTGGCGTTGGAGACACAGGATGGCCAAGGATGACTTGGTGTACGGGTGCCTGGATAATGTTGCAGGGGTACCACGGTGATGGTGAGTGGTACTGTGGTGTTTGTGATTGTTCCAGATCCCAGTGGTCGGTTATCAAGCACCTGAACCAGAAACGGACAGGAGAGCAGTTATGATGTTATGTTCAGGGAGGAGACACAGGAGTCCACTAGAGCTGTAGAAACAACACATGAGGGACAGCCAGCTAGTGAAATCGGTACTATCAAGGGTTTTGTCGAGTGTGATGATGGAATACTCACACCCACCTCAGCAGACCGATGATCAAGGGACTGTCCCTCTGCTCTAGTGGCCTCCGGGTTAGGGCGTAGCGGACACCGTTGAAGCTGGTGCCCCTTCTGACCACAATAAGAACAGAGCCCCAGCTGTCTCCGACGGTGTCGCTTAGCCGCGGGGAGGCGGGTGGCCCCTGCCTCTACGGGTTTAGGCTCTGACTCAGAACGGTCAACGAAGGAGGGAGAGAGGCGATGGGAGTACCGATGCTCCCAAAGGAGGTTATCCAGATGGATGGCCATCGCGGTGAGTGTGTCCAATGAGAGAGTGTCGTTTCGGCTTGCCAACTCCGTCTCGACCTCTTCGTGCAATCCTCTTCTGAATAAGGTGCGGAGTGCCGGCTCATTCCATCCGCTGGATACTGCCACTGTACGGAAGGTGAGGGCGTACTCCGCAGCGGTCCTTCTTGGAGTTGGAGTAGGCACTCACTCCCCTCTCTGCGCTCCGGTGGATGATCGAAGACTCCTTTGAACCTCCCATAGGAATCCTGCTCTGCCTCTCTCTCAGATGGTCGTAGCCCATTCCAACGCCCGCCCGGTCAGCAGGGAAATAACCGTGGCAACCTTGGAACGCTCGGTGGTGGGGGCACCCACTTGATGAGTGAAATAGAGGGAGCACTGGAGGAGGAAGCCACGGCATTTGGATGGAGTCCCGTCATATTTGTCCAGGAGGGACAAATGGGCATCGCTGACCTGGGCAGACTGCTGAATGGGCTGGGGTGCTGGCTCACTGGGTCAACTCATGGTACAGGATCCTCTGCTCGTTGAAGGTGACGCTCCTTGAGTAAGATCTAGACGTTGAAGAATGTGGAGGACCTCATCCATCGCCATCTCCAGTTGCGCCAGCTGGTCATGGTGTTGGAAAAGTAGGTCTCTCTGTTCGTCAACCATCTGGGAGATATCTCAGTTGGCTGCTGCTTCCATTTTGTGAGGTAGTATTCTGTAATGGGGATGCAGAGAGTCAGGAAGCAAGTGCAGTCGGTGAGTTTAATAGGAACGAACATGGAGTAAATACAAAAACAGGAGTAGCGATGATGGGTTGCCAGGACTGGTGGTTAGTAGACCAGCGACGTTGAGCGCCGGAGCATGGAAGCGGGAATAGATGTGACAGAATTTGACTATTTTCCAAAATGTAACGAGTACTTTTGAGTGTCAGGGGGGAAAAGTACATTATTTTCTTTAGGAATGTAGGGAAGTAAAAGTTGTCAAAAATATAAATAGTAAAGTACAGTACACATATCCCAAAAAACTACTTAAGTCGTACTTTAAAGTATTTTTGCTTAAGTACGTTACACCACTGGGCGGTTCTAGTGTTAAATGAGGTTCCTACAAAGCGATTGACTAGTTCTGTAAATGTGCATAGTGACTCTTAGTGAGCTACTGCTCTAGCCTCCACTGCCCAACAGGGCAAACACACACTCAGCAGAAAAGTGTTGGACCCCTGTGTTGGTTGTAATTGGTTGCTGAGGGCTGGTTGTGCATTCACTGTGGCTCTATGTCCTCATTAACCTCTCTGGGATATGTGGGACGGTAGCGTCCCACCTGGCCAACATCCAGTGAAAATGCAGAGCGCCAAATTCAAATAAATTACTATAAAAATGTTACTTTCATGAAATCACACATTCAAAATACCAAATTAAAGCTACACTTGTTGTGAATGCAGCCAACGTGTCAGATTTCAAAAATGCTTTACGGCGAAAGCAAACAATGCTATTATCTGAGGATAGCACCCCAGCTAACAATCACAGACCATCATATTTCAACACTCCCGGCGCAACACAAAACGCAGAAATAAAGATATAATTCATGCCTTACCTTTGACGAGCTTCTTCTGTTGGCACTCCAATATGTCCCATAAACATCACAAATGGTCCTTTTGTTCAATAAATTCTGTCGATATATATCCAAAATGTCCATTTATTTGGCGCGTTTGATCCAGAAAAACACCGGTTCCAACTTGCACAACGTGACTACAAAATATCTAAAAAGTTGCCTGTAAGCTTTGTCCAAAGATTTAAAACTACTTTTGTAATACACTTTAGGTATTTTTTTACGTAAATAATCGATAAAATTGAAGACGGGATGATCTGTGTTCAATACCGGAGGAAAACAATGTGTAGTATGCTTTCTGGTCACGCGCCTCTTACAAACAGTACACTTCACTGGAGCCTCATTCTGAACATGGCTACTTCTTCATTTCTCAAAGCAAAAACCTCAACCAATTTCTAAAGACTGTTGACATCCAGTGGAAGCGATAGGAACTGAAGGAAGGTCCCTTAGAAATCTGGATTCCCAATGAAACCTCATTGAAAAGAGAGTGAACTCAAAGAAAAAATAATCTGAATGGTTTGTCCTCTGGGTTTTGCCGGCCAAATAAGTTCTGTTATAGTCACAGACATGATTCAAACAGTTTTAGAAACTTCAGAGTGTTTTCTATCCAATACCAATAATAATATGCATATATTAGCATCTGGGACTGAGTAGGAGGCAGTTTACTCTGGGCATGCTTTTCATCCAAACGTGAAAATGCTGCCCCCTATCCTAGAGAAGTTAACCGACATAACTGAAAAGGTTGGCATCTAAACACTGCTCATTTTAGCATGTTCTGCTGCCTTCTCTTGCTTGGTAGTTATTGAAAAGAATAGGAAGGGTAGACAATGTGAGGGAGGAATATGAGGAGACATAAGGAGAGAAGGACACACAGTGAGGTGACTGTTAGATGGTGAAGTCAGGTCAATAAGACTCAGTGGGGTGACTGTTAGATGGTGAAGACAGGTCAATAAGACACAGTGAGGTGACTGTTAGATGGTGAAGGTAGGTCAATAAGAATCAGCGAGGTGACTGTTAGATGGTGAAGGCAGGTCAATAGGAAACAGTGAGTTGACATAGGCTGAAGGCAGGTCAATAAGACAGATTGAGGTGACTGTTAGAGGCTGAAGGCAGGTCAATAAGGAGGAAAAGGGGAGAGAGGATGAGAGGAAGCACAGGAAGATGTAAGAGAGGAAGAAGAGGGTGCAGGAGAAGAGGAGAAAGAAAGGAAATTAGTGAGGAGGAGGGTCAGGACTGGGATGTTAAGGAATGTGGGACTAAAGTAGGGTTATCGTGGAGTTTTTTAATGTATGCTGGTCTACAGAGAATAGTGAGTGCTGCTACGCTGGTTCTGAGTGCTTCGCCCTGCTTCCTCTCTTTACATCACACAAACCCACAGGATTAAACAGTCAGTGTATTTTTACCTTAGCTCAGTGTGTGTGTGTGTGTGCATGCGCACCTAGGCATGGCTGCATGCCACTGCGTGTTTGTTTGTGTGTAGGCAGATGTGATGGTTGCATATCCTCTTGTGTGTGTGTGTGTGTGTGTGTGTGTGTGTGTGTGTGTGTGTGTGTGTGTGTGTGTGTGTGTGTGTGTGTGTGTGTGTGTGTGTGTGTGTGTGTGTGTGTGTGTGTGTGTGTGTGTGTGTGTGTGTGTGTGTGTGTGTGTGTGTGTGAGCCAGCCAGCCAGCCACAGAGATGGGAGTGGATATGTGGGGTATTTGAGAGAACCTCCTTCACCTCCCTCACAGCTGATTGCCCGTTGCTACGCTGTGTGTGTCTCATAAAGGACAGGAAGCCAGTGGCAGCAGCTGTAGTGTGGAGCTGGCTCTGAGTCTGGATGTTAGCACTGTCTCTCTCCTCCGTGGGACGAAGCCTGACTGTAGGTACACACACACACACGCTAATGGTCATTGTTTTATGTGCTACTGTATTATATTGGAGATTTTTCACACACTTGGGGCTGATGCTGTACTTTTCTAGTGGACTGTTCTAGTGGGCTGTTCTAGTGGGCTGTTCTAGTTAGTGTGAGGGATGCTGTTGGTTTAAATTGGGCATGGACTCTCTTTTGAACAGCGTATTGTAAAGGGGCCGGGACGATACCAGTATCGCGATACTCATTAGTGTCGTGGCAAGGAAACAAAATACGAAGCGGATTTAACTTGTTTAGGAAAACCTCCCTGATGTTGGAAACAAACATCATTATGCCTAACTTTCCTAGATAAACAAAGGTTAAATAAATAAAAATTATGTTGTCATCCAGAATCACATCTATTTATTTTCCAAACTATAGCACACAATATTTTACACCCAGCAGGTTTTTAAAAGACCAAAAAGTTTGGTCTTCTCTGTGTTTTCAATTTTGCCACGGAAAAAATATTGCGATACTGGTATCGTCACAGCCCAAGATTGTAGCCCAGTGGATTTCAGAGGTGTTAAAGGAATATCCTGGATCAGCTAAATGTCTCTTTCAGTACGGAGAGTAGCAGAGAAGAAGGACCGTGTGGGTTTGTATATTTTCACAAGCATTAGTATCTAACTTGCTTTTGTAATGCTTTCAGTGTTCAGTGTAAAAAGCCTATGTTGGTATTTTTGCACTTTAAACCCGCTTTCCAATGGTAGATAGATGCTGGTGTGTGTGTGTGTGTACCTGTGTTTGTGTTAATAATTGATGTAGGCTGATCGGCGAGTCGTAACCAGTTTCCAATCATGTGGCACTTGAGGAGGGTGCTGAGGCTCGCATGACAGGGGAGTGGAGAGAGGTGGTCGGGAGGGGGAGAGATGGGAGTGGACAGGGAGAGATAGGTAGGAAGAGATGAGAGAGGGGTAGGGAGGGAAAGAGATGGGAGTGAGACAGGGGAGTGGAGAGGGAGAGGGGGTAGGGAGGTGGAGATTGGAGAGAGGGGTAGGGAGGGGGAGAAGGGAGTGGAGAGAGAGAGAGGGGTAGGGATGGGGAGAGGGCTGTGGGAGAGTGGGGTGGAGTGTAGAGGGAGAGAGGGGGTGAGAGGGGAGTGGAGAGGGAGAGATGTAGAGAGGGGTATAGATGGGAGAGGGAGCGAGGTGTAGGGAGGTAGAGAGAGGTAGAGATGGGTGTGGAGAGGGAGCGAGGGGTAGGGAGGGGTAGGGTGGTGGAGTTGGGAGTGAAGAGGGAGTGAGGGGTAGGGAGGTAGAGATGGGAGAGAGAGGGAGTGAGGGGTAGGTAGATAGAGATAGAGATGGGAGGGAGAGTGAGAGAGGGGTAGGGAGGTAGAGGTAGAGATGGGAGGGAGAGGGAGCGAGGGGTAGGGAGGTAGAGTGAGGTAAAGACCAGAGGGAGAGAGAGGTAGACAGAGGTATTGATGGGAGGTAGAGAGATGGGAGGGAGAGGTAGAGTGAGGTAAAGACCAGAGGGAGAGAGAGGTAGACAGAGGTATTGATGGGAGGTAGAGAGAGTTAGAGAGATGGGAGAGAGAGGTAGAAATGGGAGGGAGAGGTAGAGAGAGGTAGAGAGATGGGAGGGAGAGGTAGAGAGTGGCAGAGATGGGAGGGAGAGGTAGAGGAAGAGGTAGAGGGAGAGGTAGAGGGAGAGGTAGAGGGAGAGGTAGAGGGAGAGGTAGAGGGAGAGGTAGAGGGAGAGGTAGAGGGAGAGGTAGACAGAGGTAGAGAGAGGCGGAGATGGGAGGGAGAGGTAGAGAGAGAGGTAGAGAGCGGCAGAGATGGGAGGTAGAGGGAGAGGTAGAGGGAGAGGTAGAGGTAGAGGGAGAGGTAGAGGTAGAGGGAGAGGGAGAGGGAGAGGGAGAGGGAGAGGTAGAGGTAGTGAGGGAGAGGTAGAGGTAGTGAGGGAGAGGTAGAGGTAGTGAGGGAGAGGTAGAGGTAGTGAGGGAGAGGTAGAGGTAGTGAGGGAGAGGTAGAGGTAGTGAGGGAGAGGTAGAGATGGGAGAGGTAGAGATGGGAGAGGTAGAGAGAGAGGTAGGGAGAGATGCATGTTGAATATTTTAGATGATAGATGGGTACAGAGAACAGACAGACACAGACAGACCTCTCCTCCATCTCTGACGGTCATGGTTAGATGGAACATGACAGCGGCTCAGTGGGACGGAGGGGTGGGATGGAGGGAGAACATTTCCAGCATCTGGATAGGCAGGCGGGGGGGGGGCATTAAGGCGTCAGCCCAAGCTTCACCACCCAGGTTCTGAGATGTACTATACAGTACGTGATCAGAATGAGAGGAATACAGAGCTGGTTAGACTGGAGGAGATTGCATGAGGTGGGTGTGTAGGAGGCTGCTTTTGGAGGGATGGTAGTTGACTGATTGATTAGCTACATGTACAGTTGAAGTCGGGAGTTTACATACACTTAGGTTGGAGTCATTAAAACTAGTTTTTCAACCACTCCAAATTTCTTGTTAACAAACTATAGTTTTGGCAAGTCGGTTAGGACATCTACTTTGTGCATGACACAAGTAATTATTCCAACAATTGTTTACAGACAGATTATTTCACTTATAATTCACTGCATCACAATTCCAGTGGGTCAGGAGTTTACATACACGAAGCTGACTGTGCCTTTAAACAGCTTGGAAAATTCCAGAAAATTATGTCATGGCTTTAGAAGCTTCTGATAGGCTAATTGACAAAATTTGAGTCAATTGGAGGTGTACCTGTGGATGTATTTCAAGGCCTACCTTCAAACTCAGTGCCTCTTTGCTTGACATCATGGGAAAATCAAAAGAAATCAGCCAAGACCTCAGAATTATTTTTTAGACCTCCACAAGTCTGGTTCATCCTTGGGAGCAATTTCCAAACGCCTGAAGGTACCACGTTCATCTGTACAAACAATAGTACGCAAGTATAAACACCATGGGACCATGCAGCCGTCATACCGCTCAGGAAGGAGACGCATTCTGTCTCCTAGAAACAGCATCATGTTGTGGGGGTGCTTTGCTGCAGGAGGGACTGGTGCACTTCACAAAATAGATGGAATCATGAGGCAGAAAAATGATGTGGATGTATTGAAGCAACATCTCAAGTCATCAGTCAGGAAGTTAAAGCTTGGTCGCAAATGAGTCTTCCAAATGGACAATGACCCCAAGCATACTTCCAAAGTATGCGTAGAGCCTGCACAACCCGTCCTGGCTGGATGGTTACTTTGGCCTGGCACGTGCGGGGCGCAGGCTGTGCTGGGCTGTGCAGACGCACCGGAGACACAGTGCGCAGAGCCGGCGCAGGATATCCTGGGCCGTAGAGACGTACTGGCGGCCAGACGCGCTGAGCCGGTACCCTCCGACTTGGCTGGATGCCCACTCTAGCCCGGCCGATGCGGGGAGCTGGAAGGTAGCGCACCGGGCTGTGAACGTGCACTGGAGACACTGTGCGCTCCACCGCATAACACGGTGCCTGACCAGTACGACGCTCGCCACGGTAAGCACGGGAAGTTGGCTCAGGTCTATAACCCGACTCCGCCAATCTCCCCGTGTGCCAACCCCCAAAACATTTTTTGGGGGGCTGCCTCTCGGGCTTCCTTGCCAGCCGTGTTCCCTCGTACCGATGGGCCCCTTTACCAGCTGTCTCCGCCTTCCTGGCTGCTTCCACCCTTCCTTCCACCCTTCCGGCCAGGATCTCCTCCCATGTCCAGGATCCTTTGCCGTCCAGGATGTCATCCCATGTCCAGTCCTCCTTTTTACCACGCTGCTTGGTCCTTTTTTGGTGGGAAGTTCTGTCACGGCCGATGCTGGAAGTAGACCAAGGTGCAGCGTGGTGAGCGTACATTTTCCTTTTTATTTGAATGTCGCCAACAAAACAATAAACTATACAAAACGACCGTGAAGCTTACAGGGCTATAGTGCCACAAACAAAGTCAACTTCCCACACTGAAAAGAGGGAAAAGGGCTACCTAAGTATGGTTCTCAATCAGAGACAACGATAGACAGCTGTCCCTGATTGAGAACCATACCCGGCAAAAACATAGAAATAAAGAAACATAGAAAACAAAACATAGAATGCCCACCCCAAATCACACCCTGACCAAACCAAATAGAGACATAAAAAGGCTCTCTAAGGTCAGGGCGTGACAGAAGGCCTACAAACTTGACCCAGGTACACCAGATCTGTCAGGAGGAATGGGCCAAAATTCACCCAACTTATTGTGGGAAGCTTGTGGAAGGCTACCCTAAACATTTGACCCAAGTTAAACAATTTAAAGGCAATGCTAGCAAATACTAATTGAGTGTAAGTAAACTTCTGACCCACTAGGAATGTGATGATTAAAATAAAAGCTGAAATAAACCATTCTCTCTACTATTATTCTAACATTTCACGTTCTTAAAATTAAGTGGTCATCTTAACTAAGACAGGGAATTTTTACTAGGATTAAATGTCAGGAATTGTGAAAAACTGAGTTTACATGTATTTGGCTAAGGTGTATGTAAACTTCCGACTTCAATTGTATGTACTTGGTAGTGATCGATTGGCAACATGCATGTGCGCTCTAGTGATTGATTAGCTACATGTATGGACACGGTAGTGATTGATTAGCTACATGTATGGACACGGTAGTGATTGATTAGCTACATGTATGGACACGGTAGTGATTGATTAGCTACATGTATGGACACGGTAGTGATTGATTAGCTACATGTATGGACACGGTAGTGATTGATTAGCTACATGTATGTACGCGGTAGTGATTGATTAGCTACATGTATGGACGCGGTAGTGATTGATTAGCTACATGTATGTACGCGGTAGTGATTGATTAGCTACATGTATGTACGCGGTAGTGATTGATTAGCTACATGTATGGACACGGTAGTGATTGATTAGCTACATGTATGTACGCGGTAGTGATTGATTAGCTACATGTATGGACACGGTAGTGATTGATTAGCTACATGTATGGACACGGTAGTGATTGTTTGGAGTATTATTATGGGGTAGTGTGGAGTGTTATTATGGGGTAGTGTGGAGTGTTATTATGGAGTAGTGTGGAGTATTATTATGGGGTAGTGTGGAGTGTTATTATGGGGTAGTGTGGAGTGTTATTATGGAGTAGTGTGGAGTATTATTATGGGGTAGTGTGGAGTATTATTATGGGGTAGTGTGGAGTGTTATTATGGAGTAGTGTGGAGTATTATTATGGGGTAGTGTGGAGTGTTATTATGGGGTAGTGTGGAGTATTATTATGGAGTAGTGTGAAGTATTATGGAGCAGCATGGATTATTATGGAGCAGTGTGGAGTAGTATTATGGAGCAGTGTGGGGTATTACTATGGAGCAGTGTGGAGTATTATGATGGAGCAGTGTGGAGTATTATGATGGAGCAGTGTGGAGTATTGTTATGGAGCAGTGTGGAGTATTACTATGGAATAGTATTGAGTATTGTTATGGAGCAGTGTGGAGTATTGTTATGGAGCAGTGTGGAGTATTACTATGGAATAGTATTGAGTATTGTTATGGAATAGTATGGGGTATTGTTATGGAGCAGCATGGAGTATTGTTATGGAATAGTATGGGGTGTTATGGAATAGTATGGAGTATTGTTATGGAATAATATGGATTATTATTTTGGGGCAGTATGGAGTACGAGTATGGAGTAACAGGGAATATTATTATGGAGTGGCAGAGAGTAACACTATGGAGTAGCATGGAGTATTTTATGGAGTAGCGGGGAGTATTATTATGGAGTAGTGTGAAGTATTATTATGGAACGATGTGGAGTATTATTATGGAGTAGTGTGGAGTATTCCTATGGCGTAGCATGGATTATTATTACGGAGCAGCATGGAGTATTATTGTGGAGTGGTATGGAGTATTATTATGGGGCGGTAGGGAATAGTATTATGGAGTAGCACGGAATATTATTATGGAGTAGTGCGGAGTAGAGGTCGACCGATTATGATTTTTCAATGCCGATACCGATTATTGGAGGACAAAAAAAGCCGATACCAATTTATCGGCCGATTTTATTTAAAAAACAAGTTTTTTAAAAATATATATATATATCATACACACACACACATTTTTGTAATAATGACAATTGCAACAATACTGAATGAACAATGAACACTTTTAATTTAACTTAATATAATACATAAATACACACACACACAGCTCTGAAGTGACAATGATACTGAAGAGTCTGCTTAGGAGACAAATACTCTCAACTGTTTGAATAAAAATAGAGTTTAAGTTACCTGTGGTGAATGTTGAAAACAAAAACTGTCATTTCTATGTGCAGGAAATCCTATTTTAATAATGGGCATGGTAAGAATTGACGACCAAAGTGCGAGTCATAATTCCCATGACACCTAGCAAAATCTGAAAAGCGGTTCCTTCATTTATTCCATAGGATATTTTTAGATTCACTTAAAATAAGGTCTGTGTTTCGTGTAGGCTTACACCACCTTGCCAATTTTATAACTGTGTAGATATCCATAGGACAAGGTAACTCTGATCAATATTGTCTAAATATAAGCGAAGATAATTCTTTTTGTAGAGTGGATTTATGAAAATATGTTGACAAACGTTACCTTATCCTAGTGAGATTTACACGGGTATCAAAACGTCGAGGCGGTTTAAGCCTGCACGAAACACAGACCTTATTTGAAGTAGATCAAGACTTTCTCTATGGAAGACATGAACGGTAAAATAACGAAGGAACCCCTGTCAAGTTCAGCCCCAAGTTATTACAGGAATTATAACGCGTCGACTATTTCTCTCTAAACCATATACCTTTGACTAATCCGGAAACTATCACCTCGAAAACAAAACGTATATTCCCTTCCGTATTTTATCTAACGGGTGGCATCCATGAGTCTAAATATTCCTGTTACATTGCACAACCTTCAATGTTGTCATAATTACGTAAAATTCTGGCAAATTAGTTCGCAAAGAGCCAGACGGCCCAAACTGTTGCGTTCATTGCACGCAGTCAGGGTATATGCAAGAGAAATGACACAATTTCACCTGGCTAATATTGCCTGCTAACCTGGATTTCTTTTAGCTAAATATGCAGGTTTAAAAATATATACTTGTGTATTGATTTTAAGAAAGGCATTGATGTTTATGGTTAAGTACATATTGGAGCAATGACAGTCATTGATTGATTGTTTTTTATAAGATAAGTTTAATGCTAGCTAGCAATTTACCTTAGCTTACTGCATTCGTGGCACAGGCAGGCTCCTCGTGGAGTGCAATGTAATCAGTGTTAGAGCATTGGACTAGTTTTTCTTGTCAATAGGGGGGGCGCTGTTTTCACTTTGGAAAAAATCGTGCCCAAATTAAACTGCCTCGTACTCTATTCTAGATCGTACAATATGCATATTATTATTACTATTGGATAGAAAACACTCTCAAGTTTCTAAAACTGTTTGAATTATATCTGTGAGTAAAACAGAACTCATTTTGCAGTAAACTTCCATACATGAAGTGAAAAATCTGAAAACGATGCTCTGTTCCAGGGCCTGCCTATTCAATTGCCTAATATTTATCGATATGCATGCACTTCATACGCCTTACACTAGATGTCAACAGGCAGTGGAAGGTGGAATGGGGTGTCTAGCTTGATCTGAGGCCGAACAAGAGCTTTTGGAGTGACAGGTCTGGACATTTCTTTGTCTTCTCTGGCGCGCGAAGTACGTCGACATTGGCTTCTGAAAAGCGTTCGGTATACACGGCGGATATCTCCGGCTCTGATTTTATTTGATACATGTGATAATAACATCATAAAGTAGTTTTTTTCAACCGAGTTGTATCAGTTTATTCAACGTTTATTGGGACTTTTGGAATTTTCCGTTCTTTGCGTCAAGAGAAGATGGGCATGTTCGCGCCACATGGCTAGCTAAGGTTGCTAATTCGACAGAAGAAATGGACATTCTAAAACCAAACAACGATTTATTCTGGACCAAGGACTCCTTGTACAAGATTCTGATGGAAGCTCAGCAAAAGTAAGAACAATTTATGATGTTATTTCGTATTTCTGTGGAAAATGTTGATTCCTATTCTCTGCCGTTTTGGCGAGCGCTGTCTCGCAATAACGCAAGATGTTTGTTATGGTAAAGTTACCTTTAAAAATCTAACACGGCGGTTGCATTAAAAACCAGTGTATCTTTCATTTGCCATACAACAAGTATTTTTATGTAAAGTTTATGATGAGTTCTTTGGTCAGATTAGGTGAGTGTCCAAAATAGCTCCGGACATTCTGGTGAATCGATGCTACATATTCACAATGTATAACCACGGTTTGCAGCTCTAAATATGCACATTTTCGAACAAAACATAAGTGTATTGTATAACCTGATGTTATAAGACTGTCATCAGATGAAGTTGGTCAAGGTTAGTGATTAATTTTATATCTTTTGCTGGTTTTTGCGAATGCTATCTATGCGGTGAATAAATGCGGTTGTGTGTTTGGCTATTGTGGTAAGCTAATATAATGCTATATTGTGTTTTCGCTGTAAAACACTTAAAAAATCGGAAATATTGGCTGGATTCACAAGATGTTTATCTTTCATTTGCTGTACACCATGTATTTTTCATAAATGTTTTATGATGAGTATTTAGGTATTTCACGTTGCTCTCTGTAATTATTCTGGCTGCTTTGGTGATATTTTTGATGGTAGCTGCAATGCAAAACTATGATTTATACCTCAAATATGCACATTTTCGAACAAAACATCAATTTATTGTATAACATGTTATAAGACTGTCATCTGATGAAGTTGTTTCTTGGTTAGTGACTAATTATATCTATATTTGGTCGGTTTTGTGATAGCTACCTATGCGGTAGAAACATGGTGAAAATATGCGGTTGAGTCTTTGGCTATTGTGGTTAGCTAATAGAAATACATATTGTGTTTTCGTTGTAAAACATTAAAAAAATCGGAAATGATGGCTGGATTCACAAGATGTTTATCTTTCATTTGCTGTATTGGACTTGTGATTTCATGATATTTATATGCTATTATTTACTTGTGGCGCTATGCTAGGCTATGCTAGTCAGCTTTTACTGATGAGGATGCTCCCGGATCCGGGATGGGTGTTAAGTAAAGGTTAACTGTAAGGTTGCAAGATTGGATCCCCCGAGCTGACAAGGTTAAAAATCTGTCGTTCTGCCCCTGAAGGCAGAACGTTCCTAGGCCGTCATTGAAAATAAGAATGTGTTCTTAACTGACTTTCCTAGTTAAATAAAGATGAAATAAAGGTGTAAATTTTTTTTGCAAATCGGCGCCCAAAAATACCGATTTCCGATTGTTATGAAAACTTGAAATCGGCCATTCCGATTAATCGGTCGACCTCTAGTGTGGAGTATTATTATGGAGCAGTGTGGAGTATTATTATAGGGTAGTGTGAAGTATTATTACGGCTCATCGTGGAGTATTATGGATCGGGTGGAGTATTATTATGGAGCAGTGCGGGGTATTATTATGGGGTAGTGTGAAGTATTAGCACAGAGTAGTGTGAAGTATTATTACGGCGCATCGTGGAGTATTATTATGGATCAGGGTGGAGTATTATTATGGAGCAGTGTGGGGTATTATTATGGGGCAGTGTGGAGTATTATCACGGAGTAGTGTGAAGTATTATTACGGCGCATCATGGAGTATTATGGACCAGTGCGGAGTATTATTATGGAGCAGGATGGAGTATTATTATGGAGTATTGCAGATTATTATTATGGGGCAGAGCGGCATCTTTTTTATGGGTAGTGTGGAGTATTATTACGGAGTAGTGTGGAGTATTATTATGGAGTAGTGTGGAGTATTATGGAGTGGCATGGAGTATAATGGAGTACCATGGAGTATTATGGAGTATTATTATGGAGGTATGTGGAATATTGTTATGGAGCAGTGTGGATTACTATGGAGTATCGTGTATTATTATGGAGTAGTGTGTGGGATATTATGGAGTATTATTATGGAGTAGTGCGGGGGCGATATGGAGTATTATTATGGAGTATGGCAGAGTATTATTATGGAGTAGTGTGGAGTATTGTGGAGTATTATTATGTAGTGGTATAGGGTATTATGGAGTATTATTATTGCGTATCATGGCTTTTGTTTGGGGTGAAGACCTCAGCGATGTAAAGCAGACACCTGTGGCTTCTCTCTATGCAAATGTGGATTGTTGTGGCGGCTAGGAGCTGGAGGATGCCTGCTTATTCATTCATGTTCTGTGCTGCGTTGACAATGACAGCTCCCCCGAGCTTTCAGTCCCTTACAGTGAGTTTGGTCATCACAGCTCATTTTGGGTTTACTACCTTTTTATTTGGGCATTTTTATTGTTCAGAAATGTGGTGGGTACTCTCTTCGTTCGCAGGACTTTATCCTGCTAACTGTTGCAAATGTCCGAACTGAATTTGTTAAAAGGGCTTTTATGTACTCTGCGCCATCGTCTTGGAACGCCTTACAAAATACTTTTAAACTGGAAGAACTTGTCCCGATTGGTATTTTTAAATCACTGATGAATGATCACTAATGAATGATCACTGATGAATGATCACTAATGAATGATCACTGATGAATGATCACTGATGAATGATCACTGATGAATGATCTTGAGACTGATTCCCTGACCTGTCAATGTTTTTAATTTGCTGTTTTTGATTTTTGTTATACTCGTGAATTCTAGGGTTTTTACTAGATTACTTGTAGTTTTTCATGTTGTTTGTCTATAATTTTTGTAATGACTTGGTGCTGCCTATCTTGGCCAGGACGCTCTTGAAAAAGAGATTTTAAATCTCAATGAGCCCTTCCTGGTTAAATAAAGGTTAAAAAAAGGATAGTTGTGGTTGGGCAGCTCTAACCCTGGAGGGATGGTTCCTTCCTGCTGGGAAGTTGCTGATCCGGCTCTGTGCTGTTCTGTTCTGTACTGGGCTGTGGAGCATGTGACAGTAGTCTGGTGCTGGGCACACTGCCTACGTTGACTCTCTCAAGCGACCTCTCTACTCCTCCCAGAGCTAAGCCTAGTGGTGACAGACAGGAACACAGACACTGCTCTGTCACTCTGTACCCTGTCTCTCTCCCTCTCTCTGTCTCTGTGTGTATGCCTCTGTGTGTATGCCTCTGTGTATATGTGTGTATGCCTCTGTGTGTATGCCTCTGTGTGTATGCCTCTGTGTGTATGCCTCTGTGTATATGTGTGTATGCCTCTGTGTGTATGCCTCTGTGTGTATGCCTCTGTGTGTATGCCTCTGTGTGTATGCCTCTGTGTATATGTGTGTATGCCTCTGTGTGTATGCCTCTGTGTGTATGCCTCTGCGTGTCTGTCTCTGCGTGTCTGTCTCTGCGTGTCTGTCTCTGCGTGTCTGTCTCTGCGTGTCTGTCTCTGCGTGTCTGTCTCTGCGTGTCTGTTCGCGTCACCACTCTCTTTTTGACTTTAAAATGTATGCCAAACAAAACCATTGATTTCTAAGTTGAACAAACCATACAACTCTATGCACAATGACTACTTTTAACAATTTACAGAGAAACACCTTTACAAAAATACATTTACTATAAGAACTGTGCAGAGGTTTGGTAAGATCATTTCAGTAAAATCTCCCTCAAGGTTTTATGCAACCACGGTTTCCCAAACACTCTGCAGAAATGTCTGCAGAAAGAATGGGGTGTCAGCTTTGACATGACAACTTGAGTTTGAAAAAATCTCTTTTGGTTATTGAACTACAGTAAGTGAAGTGGATTTACACCCGCTAACGGAATTACAGTAGCTGAATTACATCATGGGCCCCTGATCTGTACTACACAGAAGTGCATAATTATGGATATGAATGTCATTCTCTTCATGGTATCTGAATAGGTACTCAAAGGTAAAAATATGCAATATCCTCCTTTGCATATTTGGGTATTATTCTACCCACTTTCTATTATTTTAATGAGCTATGCCCCCAAACAAGACCAAATTTGGTTGGTCAGGAATGTCTATTTTTCACAAGTTTGGCCATCAAAGTACAGCACAGTAGAGCACAGTACAGTAGAGTATAGTACAGTATAGTGTACTCAACTCTAGTATGCTCTACTGTCTACTGTACTGAACTCTATTGTATTGTGCTGTGCTGTACTATACTGTCCAAACTTGCGAATCCAACTGTGGTTTGTGACTACTACTTTCCCAGTGTAGCCAATTCAATTTCAGAAATACTGTTACAGATTTTCAGAAATTTTGTTACAGATTTGGTAGCAGAATTTCGAGTTTTAATCACTTCATAAATCAAACAAAATTGATATCAGTAAAATCACTATAACTAATATGATAGGTCTACTATTACTTGTTACTGCTGTGAACTTTCATTATCCTTCCTCCTGAGGGAGAGAAATGAGAAAATATCTTGAAGATATATGGGTTGTTGGTAACGGTAAATTACAAGACACAAGGCAATATTTCTTAAACTTACAGAAGTCTCCAACTAAATGTAAGTGTTGATATTAGTTGGCAGTGGTCTTTACTTGAAGATGATTTTTGATATATTATATATTTATAATATGTTAAGATTTTTTCTGGTAGATGTTTTCTTGGACCCAGACTTGGCGCTCTGGTGCCGCTTGCCGTGCAGTAGCAGAGAGAACAGTCTATGACTAGGGTGGCGAGGATCAGCTTGGCGGATGTGTTGTTACCTACCCTTACCACCTGGTGCCGGCCCATCAGGAAGTCCAGGATCCAGTTGCAGAGGTGTTTAGTCCCAGGGTCCTTAGCTTATTGATGAGCATTTGAGGCTACTGTGGTGTTACTAACTCACTAACGCTGAGCAGCTCACTAACGCTGAGCTGTAGTTAATGAATAGCTTTCTCACATAGGTGTTCCTTTTGTCCAGGTGGGAAAGGGCAAAGGGCAGTGTGGAGTGCAATAGAGATTGTATCGTCTGTGGATCTGTTGGGGCGGTATGCAAATTGGAGCAGGTCTAGGGTTTCTGGGATGATGGTGTTGATGTGAGCCATGACCAGCCTTTCAAAGCACTTCAAGGCTACAGACGTGAGTGCTACGGGTCGGTAGTCATTTAGGCAGGTTACTTTAGTGTTCTTGGGCACAGGGGCTATGGTGGTCTGCTTATAACATGTTGGTATTACAGACTCGGACAAGGAGAGGTTGAAAATGTCAGTGAAGATACTTGCTAGTTGGTCAGAGCATGCTCGCAGTACACGTCCTGGTAATCTGTCTGGCCCTGCAGGTCTTCGTAATTGTTGACCTGTCTAAAGGTCTTACTCACATCGGCTGCGGGAGCGTGATCACACAGTCTTCCGGTACAGCTGGTGCTCTCATGCATGTTTCAGTGTTATTTGGCTCGAAAGCGTGCATAGAAGTAGTTTAGCTCGTCTGGTAGGCTCGTGTCACTGGGCAGCTCTCGGCTGTGCTTCCCTTTGTAGTCTGTGATGGTTTACAAGCCCTGCCACATCCAACGAGCGTCCGAGCCGGTGTAGTACGACTCGATCTTAGTCCTGTATTGACTCTTTGCCTGTTTGATGGTTCGTCAGAAGGCATAGCATATACGTACAGTCACTGTGGGGACGACGTCATCGATGCACTTATTGATGAAGCAAATGACAGATGTGGTGTACCTCCTCAATGCCATTGGAGGAGTCCTGGAACATATTCCAGTCTGTGCTAGCCAAACTGTCCTGTAGCTTAGCATCTGCTTTATCTGACGCCTTTGTTATTTATCTAGTCACTGGTGCTTCCTGCTTTAATTTTTGCTTGTAAGCAGGAATCAGGAGGATGGAATTATGGTCAGATTTGCCAAATGGAGGGTGAGCGAGAGCTTTGTGTGCGTCTTTGTGTGTCGATTATAGGTGGTCCAGAGTTCTTTTCCCTCTGGTTGCACATTTAACATCTGATAGAAATTTGGTAAAACTGATTTAAGTTTCCCTGACACCACCTTTGAAATACTCCTATGAACTTCACATGTTGGTGCTCATGGGTCCTTTAACATGTTGGTGCTCATGGGTCCTTTTACATGTTGGTGTTCATGGGTCCTTTAACATGTTGGTGTTCATGAGTCCTTTTACATGTTGGTGCTCATGGGTCCTTTACATGTTGGTGCTCATGGGTCCTTTACATGTTGGTGTTCATGGGTCCTTTACATGTTGGTGCTCATGAGTCCTTTACATGTTGGTGTTCATGGGTCCTTTTACATGTTGGTGTTCATGGGTCCTTTAAATGTTGGTGCTCATGGTTCCTTTACATGTTGGTGCTCATGGGTCCTTTACATGTTGGTGTTCATGGGTCCTTTTACATGTTGGTGCTCATGGGTCCTTTTACATGTTGGTGCTCATGGGTCCTTTTACATGTTGGTGTTCATGGGTCGTTTTACATGTTGGTGTTCATGGGTCCTTTTACATGTTGGTGTTCATGGGTCCTTTTACATGTTGGTGCTCATGGGTCCTTTACATGTTGGTGCTCATGGGTCCTTTTACATGTTGGTGCTCATGGGTCCTTTTACATGTTGGTGTTCATGGGTCCTTTTACATGTTGGTGTTCATGGGTCCTTTTACATGTTGGTGTTCATGGGTCCTTTTACATGTTGGTGCTCATGGGTCCTTTTACATGTTGGTGCTCATGGGTCCTTTTACATGTTGGTGCTCATGGGTCCTTTACATGTTGGTGTTCATGGGTTCTTTACATGTTGGTGTTCATGGGTCCTTTTACATGTTGGTGCTCATGGGTCCTTTTCATGTTGGTGCTCATGGGTCCTTTTACATGTTGGTGTTCATGGGTCCTTTACATGTTGGTGTTCATGGGTCGTTTTACATGTTGGTGCTCATGGGTCGTTTTACATGTTGGTGCTCATGGGTCGTTTTACATGTTGGTGCTCATGGGTCGTTTTACATGTTGGTGTTCATGGGTCGTTTTACATGTTGGTGTTCATGGGTCCTTTTACATGTTGGTGCTCATGGGTCGTTTTACATGTTGGTGCTCATGGGTCCTTTTACATGTTGGTGTTCATGGTTCCTTTACATGTTGGTGTTCATGGGTCCTTTTACATGTTGGTGCTCATGGGTCCTTTTACATGTTGGTGCTCATGGGTCCTTTTACATGTTGGTGTTCATGGGTCCTTTTACATGTTGGTGTTCATGAGTCCTTTTACATGTTGGTGCTCATGAGTCCTTTTACATGTTGGTGCTCATGGGTCCTTTTACATGTTGGTGCTCATGGGTCCTTTTACATGTTGGTGTTCATGGGTCCTTTTACATGTTGGTGTTCATGGGTCGTTTTACATGTTGGTGCTCATGGGTCCTTTTACATGTTGGTGTTCATGGGTCCTTTTACATGTTGGTGCTCATGGGTCCTTTTACATGTTGGTGCTCATGGGTCCTTTTACATGTTGGTGTTCATGGGTCCTTTACATGTTGGTGCTCATGGGTCCTTTTACATGTTGGTGCTCATGGGTCCTTTTACATGTTGGTGTTCATGGGTCCTTTACATGTTGGTGTTCATGGGTCGTTTTACATGTTGGTGCTCATGGGTCGTTTTACATGTTGGTGCTCATGGGTCGTTTTACATGTTGGTGCTCATGGGTCGTTTTACATGTTGGTGTTCATGGGTCGTTTTACATGTTGGTGTTCATGGGTCCTTTTACATGTTGGTGCTCATGGGTCGTTTTACATGTTGGTGCTCATGGGTCCTTTTACATGTTGGTGCTCATGGGTCGTTTTACATGTTGGTGTTCATGGGTCCTTTTACATGTTGGTGTTCATGGGTCGTTTTACATGTTGGTGCTCATGGGTCCTTTTACATGTTGGTGCTCATGGGTCCTTTTACATGTTGGTGCTCATGGGTCCTTTTACATGTTGGTGCTCATGGGTCCTTTTACATGTTGGTGCTCATGGGTCCTTTTACATGTTGGTGCTCATGGGTCCTTTTACATGTTGGTGTTCATGGGTCGTTTTACATGTTGGTGTTCATGGGTCGTTTTACATGTTGGTGTTCATGGGTCCTTTTACATGTTGGTGCTCATGGGTCCTTTTACATGTTGGTGCTCATGGGTCCTTTACATGTTGGTGCTCATGGGTCCTTTTACATGTTGGTGCTCATGGGTCCTTTTACATGTTGGTGCTCATGGGTCCTTTTACATGTTGGTGTTCATGGGTCCTTTTACATGTTGGTGCTCATGGGTCCTTTTACATGTTGGTGCTCATGGGTCCTTTACATGTTGGTGTTCATGGGTTCTTTACATGTTCGTGTTCATGGGTCCTTTTATATGTTGGTGCTCATGGGTCCTTTACATGTTGGTGCTCATGGGTCCTTTACATGTTGGTGTTCATGGGTCGTTTTACATGTTGGTGCTCATGGGTCGTTTTACATGTTGGTGCTCATGGGTCGTTTTACATGTTGGTGTTCATGGGTCGTTTTACATGTTGGTGTTCATGGGTCCTTTTACATGTTGGTGCTCATGGGTCCTTTTACATGTTGGTGCTCATGGGTCCTTTACATGTTGGTGTTCATGAGTCCTTTTACATGTTGGTGTTCATGGGTCCTTTTACATGTTGGTGCTCATGGGTCCTTTTACATGTTGGTGCTCATGAGTCCTTTTACATGTTGGTGTTCATGAGTCCTTTTACATGAAAATATCCCAATGTCATGCATCACTTTGTCACTCTGTCCCAACACTCTCCCTTCATTCTCTCTCACTTTTGCTCTCTTCAATCTCACTATTTTGTATGTTGTTGGTCTGTCACCCCCCCCCCCCCCCCATCAGTAACACTATCTCCCTGGCTATTATTTATGCAAAGGAGACGTTGTGTGGATGTCAGGTGGGTGTCCGGTGCAGGCAGCAGAGAGGAAAGCAGCAGTAGTGATAACCAAGACTGTGTCAGACAGGCTTAGGGAATGAATGCTCTGTCTCTAGCTGAGTGATTTCAAGGTCAGCCCGAGCTTCTCTTTTTAGCCTCTCAGATAGTCAGCAGTTTGCGCTGTGAGTGCTCTGAGCAATAGTTTGGACTGTTTTGGAGAGGAATCAGCACTCCCGGTAATACTACACAATTATTAAACACCAAGAACAAATGCTGCTTTTGCAACAGCTAATGGGAATCCTAATAAAATACAAAATACCAATACCAATACCAAATGTCAGCCATTTCAAAAAAGATACAGTACAGTGTAGCATCTAATGAAGTGCTGATGTTTAAGGCTTTTTCATGGGGGGGGTCATCTTTACTGTAATTCAAGCAGCAACACTCGTCAAACATCTCATTCCAAAATCATGGGCATTAATAAGGAGTTGGTCCTCCCTTTGCTGCTATAAAAGCCTCTACTTTTCTGGAAAGGATTTCCACTAGATGTTGAAACATTGCTGCAGGGACTTGCTTCCATTCAGCCACAAGAGCATTAGTGAGGTCGGGCACTGATGTTAGGCAATTAGGTCTGGCTTGCAGTTGGCATTCCAATTCATCCCAATGGTGTTCGATGGGGTTGAGGTCAGGGATCTGTGCAGGCCAGACAAGTTGTTCCACACCGATCTTGACAAACCATTTCTGTATGGACCTTGCTTTGTGCACAGGGGCATTCTCATGCTGAAACAAGAAAGGGCCTTCCCCAAATTTTTGCCACAAAGTTGGAAGCACAGTATCATCTAGAATGTCATTGTATGCTGTAGCGTTAAGATTTCCCTTCACTGGAACTAAGGGGCCTAGCACGAACCATGAAAAATCGCCACAGACCATTATTCCTCCTTAACCAAACTTTACAGTTGATACTATGCATTGGGGTAGGAAGCGTTCTCCTGACATCCGCCAAACCCGGATTCTTCTGTCGGACTGCCAGCCGTGATTCATCACTCCAGAGAACACGTTACCACTGCTCCAGAGTCCAATGGTGGCGAGCTTTACACCACTCCAGCTGACGCTTGGCATTGCGCATGGTGATCTTAGGCTTGTGTGCGGCTGCTTGGCCATGGAAACCCATTTCATTAAGCTCCCGACCAACAGTTTTTGTGCTGAAGTTGCTTCCAGAGTCAGTTTGGAACTCGGTAGTGAGTGTTGCAACCGAGGACAGAGGACAAGCGCTACTCGCTTCAGCACTCGGCAGTCCCATTCTGCGAGCTTGTGTGGCCTTCCACTTTGTGGCTCAGCCGTTGTTGCTCCTAGACGTTTCCACTTCACAATAACAGCACTTACAGTGGACTGGGACAGCTCTAGCAGAGCAGAAATGTGACGAACTAACTTGTTGGAAAGCTGGTATCCTATGACGGTGCCACGTTGAAAGTCACTGAGCTCTTCAGTACTGGCCATTCTACTGCCAATATGGATATTGCATAGCTGTGTGCTCAATTGTATACACCTGTCAGCAATGGGTGTGGCTGAAATAGCATAACTAATTTGAAGGGGTGTCCACATGTAGTACAGTAAAGCCTTGCAAGCAACAAAAATAACTCCTTTCAACCAGATGGCAGTTGTGCACTACTGTATGACTTCTAGAGGAGGAAACTAATGCTGGGGGATGAGATGCCTCAGAAATCTCTATTGGCTAAATAGACAGGCACTCACTAAGCTAATAGGAGACAGACAGCTCCCATTGTGCCCACTGTCCACACACACTAATCCTGTCCATTATGGGATTTAGAAGACTCCCCCTTTCCTCTGCTTCTCCTCCTCTTCTCCACCTGCCAGTATCTAAACCTCGTGTCTGGCAGTGGGCCACCCCTCTCATAGAGGGTACAGCCCAGTCATCTGGTGCTTTAGGAGGGAGGGTCTTTCCCTCCTTCGCTACACAGCTGGTTACGAGCTGATTGAAGTAGGTTAGCGGGGTGGTTAACTCCCCTTCTTCTCCATCAGTGTGGGCCTCAGAGGTGGAGATGGCTGGGTGTGGACTGTGGAGGACTGGAGCGGGCCATTGAGAGATTAAAAGTGGTGTTATCATGTCAGTTGCTAGGGGCTGTAAAGTTTCTTATTAGGGGCTCCTCCTGTGTGTGTCTGTCTGGTGGCTCTGTGCACTCGTCCTCAGGAGAGTCAAGAGGCCAGCAGTCGGCATTGTTAAGACTGTAAAGGACTCCATTTGAAACAGACAGCACACATGCACGCACACACGCACGCACGCAGGCTCTCCTCTAGGTTTTATTCCTCAGTCTTTTACTTCTACTCTATACATACATGTTCAAAAGACCTGAACAAAGAGAGAGCCATTACTGTAATGGTAAAGATGTGTATGTTCTTGGAAATACCTCCAGCCTCCTCTTCCCCGGCCTCATCCTCCCCCAACTCCATCCTCCTCCTCCCCAGCATCCCCAACTACAGCCTCCTCCTCCCCAGCATCCCCCAACTCCAGCCTCGCCCAATTCCAGCCTCGCCCAATTCCAGCCTCGCCCAATTCCAGCCTCGCCCAATTCCAGCCTCCCCCAATTCCAGCCTCCTCCTCCCCAGCCTCCTCCTGCCCAGCCTCCCAAACTCCAGCAACCCAGTTATGCATTCACACATCTCTACATGTCAGTGCTCTCGTAACTTTAACCTGGTTATGATGACAGAATGTTTTAAGTGTGATAAAAGTTGGTTCTGTTTGGCAGCTTTAGGTGTGAATGATACAAACCTTAGAATGTCTTAGAAATCAAAACATACAGTAAATGGGCTAAATGATGTGACTATAGGCTATTGATGATTTGAGAAAGAAGCAGAAAAAGCTTGCGCTCTGTTCCTTGCCTCAGGCTGCACACGCTGTTCTCTCATCAAGTGATCATATTTTCACCCATCAGACTATTCTCAATTTAAACTTGTCTTTACTAATATGTAAAATTGGTTTTGATTTAGAATGGTTCATTATCAAATGGACAGGAGAGGGACAGGGCAAAAAATACATGTCATCTGTATGCACTACAAATAGCGACTGGAGGCCAAGCAGTCCATTTTGTAGGGTACTTTGGTTTTAAACGGAGCATGTGCTTAATATAAGAGGCGTATTTCTCTCCACGCATCAACCACTGTTTGCTGCGTGACAGGTGATATTCCGCCCAAACTCTGTATGCCATGGGCTCTCCAACCTTGTTCTTGCAGCAACCCAATGCTTAATTTGGGAAACCTAGAGAAATCTGTTCGGAAATATCAATAATAACATGTTTTTGCAATGAAACATACAGTACCAGTCAATAGTTTGGACACACCTACTCATTCCAGGGTTTTTCTTTATTTTTAACTATTTTCTACATTTTCTCCCAGACTCATGGATATACATTTTGGAGCGTAGCATAAGGTAACCAGTCCATCCAGTATGCACAATAATACAGTCCATACTCAAAGTCAATTAATCAAATGTTTTTAATTTTGGATTATATTCTAAATTAATTATGTATGTACCAAAGACATATTCAATCAGTTTTGTTTTATGTTTTTCTGCCATGTGTAATATGCGGTAGGCTATGTATTGTATAAGGGCACAATCATCTTTTTAATTCAGTTTTTTTCAGGGGTATAATCATATGCATATGCAAAAGCTCTATGGGTGTTTTGAATGAATCATCCCCTTAGAAAGCGCTGTCCATTTTGTTGTCTTAAACTTTGAAACAACATCCACAACAAACATGTTTTACACTGTTTCAACCTCTTGTTGAACTTCTTTCTTCAGATTGACCCTCACACTGGGGTGAGTTTTGAAAGTGTGATAGGCCTACTGTTTTGATGACAGGGTTTTGATTTGATTTTTGATTGTATTTGCATTGATTTCAGAGTGGTTAGAGGGACAATAGAGCCCTAAGTACCAGTCCATTAGGATCTGATGGAGGGACAATAGAGCCCTGAGTAACATGCCATTAGAACCTGGTGGTTGTTATCAAGTTGGGTACTACCAAAGAGGAGATTTCTGTGACGGTCACCTAGAATTTTCCGGTGGTCAAATAAAATATAATAAAATGTTATTGGTCACATGCAGATGTTATTGCGCATGTGGCAAAATTCTTGTGTTTCTAGCTCCAACAGTGCAGTGATATCTAACAATTTCACAACAATACACAAAAATCGTAACGGAATGGAATTAAGAATATATTAATATTTGGACGAGCAATGTCGGAGCGGCATAAACTAAAATACAGTAGAATAGAATACAGAATATACATATGAGATGAGTAATGAAAAATATGTGAACATTATTAAAGTGGCCAGTGATTTCAAGTCTGTAAACTCAGCAAAAAAAGAAACGTCCCTTTTTCAGGACCCTGTCTTTCAAAGATTATTCGTAAAAATCCAAATAACTTCAGAGATCTTCATTGTAAAGGGTTTAAACATTGTTTCCCATGCTTGTTTAATGAACCATGAACAATTAATGAACATGCACCTGTGAAATGGTCGTTAAGACACTAACAACTTACAGACGGTAAGCCTCCATCATCCTCCAAATCCCACCAACCTCAGCTGCCTCAGAGCGCAACTGGTCCAACGCACCTAACATTCTGTCCATTACAAGGGTTAAAAAACTGGTGGCCATCAGGGCAAATTTGAGGCTTTTTGAGCCTGACAACGAGCCATCCTCAACAAGGTTGGAAAGTGAGAGTGAAGATGAGGCCTCAGAGTTTGATGTTCAAGAGGTGGACATTGAGGAGGTCTAGGGAGAAGACATGGAAGCCTGAGAGGAAGACAACCAAAGCTTTAGTTTCTCGACTATCATTTTACAGATGTATGTTGAAAAAGTTTTTGGGAGATGCGATGGATCATTGGGGATCATCAATATTCCCTTGGTTTTGTTGTTCAGTGAAATCATCCCATGTGAAGAGTCAACTCATAACTAAATAGTTTTTTATTTTTATTTCGGAAGGATTTAATCATTTGCAATTATGTCTACTTATGATAAGGTAAAAGGTTTATGTTTCTGTCTCCACATGATATGGTAAATACTGTATATCCAATGCAAAAAACATCTATATTTAAATGGTATTAATTTTAATTTGCATATAATACCATTAATTCCCATATATTCCCATTCATTCCCATGGAAAGATTCCACCTCTGAATATTCCCCAAAATGTGCAACCCTAGTTAACACGTTTAAATGTCTTACTCACGTCGGCCACGGAGAACGAGAGCCCACTGTCCTTGGTAGCACTGTGTTATCCTCAGAGCGGGAGAAAAAGATGTTAAGCTTATCCAGAAGCAAGACGTCGGTGTCCGCGATGTGGCTGGTTTTCCCTCTTGTAGTCTCTCTTGTGTAATTGTCTGTAGACTCTGCCACATACGTCTCGTTTCTGAGCGGTTGAATTGACTCCACTTTGTCTCTGTACTGACGTTTTTTCTGTTTGATTGCCTTACGGAGGGAATAACTACACTGTTTGTATTCGGTCATATTCCCAGTCACCTTGCCATGGTTAAATTCAGTGGTTTCAGTTTTGCGCGAATGCTGCCATCTATCCATGGTTTCTGGTTTGTTTAGGTTTTAATAGTTACAGTTGGTACAACATCTCTTATACATGTCCTAATAAATTCAGTCACCGTATCTGTGTATTCATCAATATTATTCTCAGAGGCTACCCGGAACATATCCCAGTCCTCATGATCAAAAGAATCTTGAAGCATGGATTCCGATTGGTCAGACCAGCATAGAATAGTCCATAGCATGGGTACTTTCTGTTTGAGTTTCTGCTTATAGGAAGGGAGGAGCAAAATGGAGTCATGATCAGATTTGCCCCAAAAAAAGGGCGGGGGAGGGCCTTGTAGGCATTTTGAAAAGCTGAGTAGCAGTGGTTTAATGTTTTCTCAGAGCGAGTGCTACAGTCAATGTGTTGGTAGAACTTCAGTAGCATTTTCCTCAAATTTGCTTTGTTAAAATTCCCGGCTACAATAAATGCGGCCTCAGGATATGTGTTTTCCAGTTTGCATAGAGTCCAGTGTAGTTCTTTGAGGGCCGTCGTGGTATCGGCTTGAGGGGGAATATACACGGCTGTGACTATAACTGAAGAGAATTCTCTTGTGAGGTAATACGGTCGGCATTGGATTGTGAGGTATTCTAGGTCGGCTGAACAAAAGGACTTGAGTTTCTGTATGTTATCACAATCTCACCATGAGTTGTTAATCATGAAACATACACCCCCGCCCTTCTTCTTACCTGAGAGGTCTTTATTCCTGTCTGCGCGATGAACTGAGAACCCAACTGGTTGTACGGACTCAGACAGTATATCCCTAGAGAGCCATGTTTCCCGTGAAACAGAGTATGTTACAATCCCTGATGTCTCTCTGGAAGGAGATCCTAGCCCTTACCTCGTCAACTTTATTATCCAGAGACTGAACATTAGCGAGTAATATACTCGGAAGCGGTGGGTGGTGTGCGCGCCTCCTGAGTCAGACTAGGAGTGCACTCCAAATACCTCTTCTCCGCCGGCGGTGTTTTGGATCAGCCTCTGGAATCAGTTCAACTGCCCTGCGGCGTTCGAACATGACTGCCAGTGTGGCGTTATTACGCTCTCTTTATCTACTGAGGAAGACGAATGATTCACGATAGTAATGTATTCCTGGAACTTGAAGTGTCATCAATTTCACTGGCCATTAAAAATGGATGGAGAAGTGCTACTTCCACATTAAAATGTATTATAATGATGAGATACTTTATTATTGCCACCATGTTATCACTTTTCAAAACAGATGTCATCCAGAAGTTGTCATTATTTCATTCTAATTTCCATTTCAGTCTCTCTCTCTCCCTCTCCCTCCCTCCCTCTCTCACACACACTCACACACACACACACACACTCACACACACACACACACTCACACACACACTCACACACACACTCACACTCACACTCACACTCACACTCACACTCACACACACTCACACACGACAGAGAGCCAAACATGAAATGGAATGTTTGGCTATTGAAACTACATAGGATTTGGAAGTGGATGAGGAAATTGCTGTTTACTTGGCTTGCTAATGCTGTTTTGTGGCAACAGTACCATCCATTAATTTAACCTCCAAAGAGCCTCTAATGCCGGTGCTGAATGCTCATTGCCTATCTGAGTGTTCCAATGGAATGATATGCAGAGGATTACACTCACCGGCAAGCCAGATGGCCTGTTGATTGTGTGTGTGTGATGAAGAGGGGGAATAGAAACATGTGAATAGATACCTGTGTGGGATCAGCATACTATTAGGGCACCCTGTACTTATCACTAGCTTTGATTATACTTGCTGATCGAGATACTCTTTAGTGGAGACATATTTACCAAATCAAATCAAATCAAGTTTATTTTATATAGCCCTTCGTACATCAGCTAATATCTCGAAGTGCTGTACAGAAACCCAGCCTAAAACCCCAAACAGCAAGCAATGCAGGTGTAGAAGCACGGTGGCTAGGAAAAACTCCCTAGAAAGGCCAAAACCTAGGAAGAAAACTAGCGAGGAACCAGGCTATGAGGGGTGGCCAGTCCTCTTCTGGCTGTGCCGGGTGGAGATTATAACAGAACTATGCCAAGATGTTCAAAATGTTCATAAGTGACAAGCATGGTCAAATAATAATCATGAATAATTTTCAGTTGGCTTTTCATAGCCGATCATTAAGAGTTGAAAATAGCAGGTCTGGGACAGGTGGCGGTTCCATATCCGCAGAAGACAACCGTCATTGTCTTCTGACAGGTGGCGTCACTCCTACATGGCGCTCGTCCCTCAAACAATATATTCTCCCCTAGTCACACACAATGATTCAATGAAGCTAGCAGTGGCTTTTTAAAATGCTTAGTATGGTGTTATCTTGCCAACTACCAACCTACTCCTTGGTTGTGCAACAGATACATCCTCTTTCATCAACACCTCATTGTTGTTTCTTCTCTCAGTAAAACAATGATTTACGCTCGCATGTATCAGAGTAGCTCTGGTCCAGGGATAGTGCACATTCCACTTGGACCAGAGCTAGTATCAGATGAACCACATCACACCCTCCTCTGACAGAACACTGACAGCTGTTGAATGTGGCAGCTACAGTAGCTCTCTGGATATCCTAAACTGACATGTTTGGTATCGTGCTGCCTGGGCTCTGTGTGTTGTGTGTTTTGATTTGATTGATTTGATATATTAGGATCCCCATTAGCCGAAGCCAGTGGCGACAGCTAGTCTTACTGGGTTCTGACACATAACTAAAAAGATATTACAGACAAAAGACTTTACAATTTACTTACAGTGTAAGTCAATAACACCTGAGCAAAGAACCAAGGGGAGTGACAGATATAGGGGAGGTAATCAAGGAGGTGATGGAGTCCAGGTGAGTGTCATGAGCCGCAGGTGAGCGTAATGATGAGACAACTGGTGACGTCGAGAGCCGGGGAGCGGGAGTAAACATGACAATTTAGTCTTTCTCAGCATGTCATTTACATGGCTGAATCATAGTTATTCCACTTAAAATATTGCAGTAGAGCAATTAATTTATATCAAGTGCCCGGTCGCCTATACATCAAAGAAGCTGATGAGGCTATTGATGACTCTGAGGAGATCAATTGTACTGTTGCATCATGCTTAATAGTTAACAGGTATTGATGTCTTTGAATCGGTTCAGCTGAATTACGTGTGTTGCCTTGTGGGATTCCTCAGTCCTCCGCAGGAGAAATATCCTTTCATTGTTTCACATATCCTGCCCCAGGCAACGTTTGGACCAGTTCACATTGACTTGATTGCACTTTACAGTATAAACTAGAACATAGTAAACAGTACTTGTAACGTCTGCTTCCAACTCACACCTTCAAACACATAGATCCCCTGAACACAGCTCACTGTCCAGATCCCAATCACCTGAATTCTCATCACCTGTTCACGCACCTGTATGTCATTATCACACACTATTTAGTTCAGTTCTTTGCACCCCATCACTGTGAGGTATTGTTTGTTTTGTGACATACATCTTTTGGAGCGCTGGGTTTTTCCCCGTGATTTACTCCTCCCGTGTATGATAGTTTTGTTGTCTGCCTCACTAACGACGCCTTTTGCCTATTTCCTGCCTGTACTTTAGCTTATCGGATTTCCTGTTATCTACCTATTGCCTGATCTCCCGGACTACGTTACTAGCCTTTTCCCTGCCTGTACTGTTGCCCTTTTGGACCACCTGTGTGTGACCTTCTGCCTGCCCCAGGACACAACTACCTGCCTCCTCCTGTGGTCCTTTGCAATAAACACCAGCTGCGCCCTGTGCTTGAAACCAGCTCTCTGTCTCCCCTCGTGTTCACTACAGTACTATTAGATTTGACATTAGCAAGCTTATATGATTCCGCTTTCTTATCCTGTAATGAGCAAATTAAAGGTGTCAGAGACTTAACAGGAATGTGGTGGTATAAAGGCCTCAGTGTTACATTTTTTAGTGACATCATACTATTGATCTCCTCAGCTGATCTCCACAGTTGGTGTGCACCTCAGGGCAAGGAAGTATACTTCTGTTATTACTGCAAAGCCGATTAGTGCACCAGCTCCCCCACTGTCTCTTTTCCCTCCTTCACTGCATCTGTCTCTTATCTTTCTAGCGCCTATATGTCCATTTCCTCTTACTATTCTTCTCTCTTTTCGACCCATCTTTCTCTCCTCAAGCACACCTGACTGATACATCGGCTGTAGTATCAAGCTCTACAGATCCACTGTAAACATAGGAGGTTTCTCAGTGATACATCACACGTCTGAGCTGTATGACACCAACCGTTACTTTGCCAAACTGCTTATGTGCAAAGGAAATGCCCATCTCTTTTTAGATGTGTAGATTTGTGATAAGCCCGACACCACTGTGTGACTAGAATTGGGATGATACCATCCGTATACCATCCGTCAAGACATGCTGCTACCTGTTCGCAGTTTGCAAAGCCATCCAACTGGCTATCACAGTCCAGTCCAAGGTAATAACGTACGTAGATGATACTTCAGCTGTTTACTAACAGAACCTTCAGAGGTTCATGGCCTCTGGTAATACTGTCTCACAGGTCCTCTGTAGCCGACTGTGCATCTTCCCTCACTGCCACACTGACTGGACGTACACCACAAGACACATGGTCCTTATCTACACATTCCCCACTTCTTTCTTTTTCTCTTTTTCTTAATCTCGTTCTCTATTTTCCCCGGCTCTCCTTTTATTTGTCTTGTACTCTGTCTTTGTGTTAATGAACAGAGACTAGAGGCTGTGAGAAGTCGCCCTCTGCTTTACGAGAGTGTTAACACCAGCGTATAGAGGTGACTGGGTGAAGACACAAACAGTAACAGTGTCTGGGACTGTTACTACACTAGACTCATCACCATGGCAATACATACGGAGTGTTACCAGCCAGTCATGCTGCCAGGTGGCCATTGCGATTGACATTTATTTTTGAATATACTGTACATATAATATATTACAGAATTGTGAAGCTTTGTAAAAGTGGGGAAATGAACAATTTCAACTACACAAGATGCAGTATGCTCTGTGAGTCACTCACTGACTTAATCTCAGTAATATCACTAATTCATCTCAGTAATTAGGTCATTAAACCAACTGATTCAAGCCTCTTGATGACAGCAGATACCCTCCATAGGGTTTCATGGTCCTGTGATGAACAGCATGGCAAAGGTTATCACGGTAATCCTCTCCTTTATTTGGATCAGGGTCTCATTATCCCCATGATCACTAGTTATTAAATCTCTCTCCTCCTCTGTCTGTAGCTGAACATGTAGGATGGGATAGGATGTAGTCCCAGACTACAGGCCTTTATCATTAGTCTTCAGGGTGACAGAACAGACCATGGACAGTTTATTAGATGGAACACCTCTCCACACTTCTCCTCTGTCACATTCTGCCACACACTGGGCCTGGGCGTCCATACAGGCCTCAAGCTCTTTGTAGAAACCCACCGTAATGTGACACTTTATGTGCTGTTGTGGGAACCTTTTTGGGGATTTTCCCTCACTGACATGGCGTCGGGTTATATGGGGTGAATATTGCCGTGTATGGTCTCTTGATGGTCGCAGCAGAGTGTTTGTGATTGTGTACCTGACCTACTTAATGGAAAACCACAGCGTGTCTGTCCAATAAAGAGAAGTGTGTGAGACAGACAGACAGAGAGAGAGGCCGAAGGAGAAACAGAGTGAGGTGGGTTTTACAGAGTGATAGACATGAAACAGCAGAGGTGTGTTTTACAGAGTGATAGACATGAAACAGCAGAGGTGGGTTTTACAGAGTGATAGACATGAAACAGCAGAGCTGTGTTTTACAGAGTGATAGACATGAAACAGCAGAGGTGGGTTTTACAGAGTGATAGACATGAAACAGCAGAGGTGGGTTTTACAGAGTGATAGACATGAAACAGTAGATGTGTGTTTTACAGAGTGATAGACATGAAACAGCAGAGCTGTGTTTTACAGAGTGATAGACATGAAACAGCAGATGTGGGTTTTACAGAGTGATAGACATGAAACAGCAGAGGTGGGTTTTACAGAGTGATAGACATGAAACAGCAGAGGTGGGTTTTACAGAGTGATAGACATGAAACAGCAGAGGTGTGTTTTACAGAGTGATAGACATGAAACAGCAGAGGTGGGTTTTACAGAGTGATAGACATGAAACAGCAGAGGTGGGTTTTACAGAGTGATAGACATGAAACAGCAGAGGTGTGTTTTACAGAGTGATAGACATGAAACAGCAGAGGTGGGTTTTACAGAGTGATAGACATGAAACAGCAGAGGTGGGTTTTACAGAGTGATACATTTACATTTAAGTCATTTAGCAGACGCTCTTAGACATGAAACAGCAGAGGTGGGTTTTACAGAGTGATAGACATGAAACAGCAGAGGTGTGTTTTACAGAGTGATAGACATGAAACAGCAGAGCTGTGTTTTACAGAGTGATAGACATGAAACAGCAGAGCTGTGTTTTACAGAGTGATAGACATGAAACAGCAGAGGTGTGTTTTACAGAGTGATAGACATGAAACAGCAGATGTGTGTTTTACAGAGTGATAGACAGGAAACAGCAGATGTGTGTTTTACAGAGTGATAGACATGAAACAGCAGAGGTGGGTTTTACAGAGTGATAGACATGAAACAGCAGAGCTGTGTTTTACAGAGTGATAGACATGAAACAGCAGAGGTGTGTTTTATAGAGTGATAGACATGAAACAGCAGATGTGTGTTTTACAGAGTGATAGACATGAAACAGCAGAGGTGTGTTTTACAGAGTGATAGACATGAAACAGCAGATGTGTGTTTTACAGAGTGATAGACATGAAACAGCAGAGGTGGGTTTTACAGAGTGATAGACATGAAACAGCAGAGGTGTGTTTTACAGAGTGATAGACATGAAACAGCAGAGGTGTGTTTTACAGAGTGATAGACATGAAACAGCAGAGGTGTGTTTTACAGAGTGATAGACATGAAACAGCAGAGCTGTGTTTTACAGAGTGATAGACATGAAACAGCAGAGGTGGGTTTTACAGAGTGATAGACATGAAACAGCAGAGGTGTGTTTTACAGAGTGATAGACATGAAACAGCAGAGGTGGGTTTTACAGAGTGATAGACATGAAACAGCAGAGGTGGGTTTTACAGAGTGATAGACATGAAACAGCAGAGGTGGGTTTTACAGAGTGATAGACATGAAACAGCAGAGGTGTGTTTTACAGAGTGATAGACATGAAACAGCAGAGGTGTGTTTTACAGAGTGATAGACATGAAACAGCAGAGCTGTGTTTTACAGAGTGATAGACATGAAACAGCAGAGGTGGGTTTTACAGAGTGATAGACATGAAACAGCAGAGGTGTGTTTTACAGAGTGATAGACATGAAACAGCAGAGCTGTGTTTTACAGAGTGATAGACATGAAACAGCAGAGGTGTGTTTTATAGAGTGATAGACATGAAACAGCAGATGTGTGTTTTACAGAGTGATAGACATGAAACAGCAGAGGTGTGTTTTACAGAGTGATAGACATGAAACAGCAGATGTGTGTTTTACAGAGTGATAGACATGAAACAGCAGAGGTGGGTTTTACAGAGTGATAGACATGAAACAGCAGAGGTGTGTTTTACAGAGTGATAGACATGAAACAGCAGAGGTGTGTTTTACAGAGTGATAGACATGAAACAGCAGAGGTGTGTTTTACAGAGTGATAGACATGAAACAGCAGAGCTGTGTTTTACAGAGTGATAGACATGAAACAGCAGAGGTGGGTTTTACAGAGTGATAGACATGAAACAGCAGAGGTGTGTTTTACAGAGTGATAGACATGAAACAGCAGAGGTGGGTTTTACAGAGTGATAGACATGAAACAGCAGAGGTGGGTTTTACAGAGTGATAGACATGAAACAGCAGAGGTGGGTTTTACAGAGTGATAGACATGAAACAGCAGAGGTGTGTTTTACAGAGTGATAGACATGAAACAGCAGAGGTGTGTTTTACAGAGTGATAGACATGAAACAGCAGAGCTGTGTTTTACAGAGTGATAGACATGAAACAGCAGAGGTGGGTTTTACAGAGTGATAGACATGAAACAGCAGAGGTGTGTTTTACAGAGTGATAGACATGAAACAGCAGAGCTGTGTTTTACAGAGTGATAGACATGAAACAGCAGAGGTGTGTTTTACAGAGTGATAGACATGAAACAGCAGATGTGTGTTTTACAGAGTGATAGACATGAAACAGCAGATGTGTGTTTTACAGAGTGATAGACATGAAAGAGCAGAGGTGGGTTTTACAGAGTGATAGACATGAAACAGCAGAGCTGTGTTTTACAGAGTGATAGACATGAAACAGCAGAGGTGTGTTTTACAGAGTGATAGACATGAAACAGCAGATGTGTGTTTTACAGAGTGATAGACATGAAACAGCAGAGGTGTGTTTTACAGAGTGATAGACATGAAACAGCAGATGTGTGTTTTACAGAGTGATAGACATGAAACAGCAGAGGTGGGTTTTACAGAGTGATAGACATGAAACAGCAGAGGTGTGTTTTACAGAGTGATAGACATGAAACAGCAGAGGTGTGTTTTACAGAGTGATAGACATGAAACAGCAGAGCTGTGTTTTACAGAGTGATAGACATGAAACAGCAGAGGTGGGTTTTACAGAGTGATAGACATGAAACAGCAGAGGTGTGTTTTACAGAGTGATAGACATGAAACAGCAGAGGTGGGTTTTACAGAGTGATAGACATGAAACAGCAGAGCTGTGTTTTACAGAGTGATAGACATGAAACAGCAGAGGTGGGTTTTACAGAGTGATAGACATGAAACAGCAGAGCTGTGTTTTACAGAGTGATAGACATGAAACAGCAGAGGTGTGTTTTACAGAGTGATAGACATGAAACAGCAGAGGTGGGTTTTACAGAGTGATAGACATGGAAACAGCAGAGGTGGGTTTTACAGAGTGATAGACATGAAACAGCAGAGGTGGGTTTTACAGAGTGATAGACATGAAACAGCAGAGGTGGGTTTTACAGAGTGATAGACATGAAACAGCAGAGGTTGGTTTTCTGTGTAATTAGCAGCACAATGCAGACTGGCAGAATGGTAGTGGCAGCGCTCAGACTTCAGTCGTTGGGAAAGAAGGAGCTAAATACGTGATCACCTCTCCCCACTGATTAGGCACCTCTAATGAAAGGAGTTCAATACTTTGTTAATTTATGACTGTGGGAGGAGAGCCTGTCAACAGAAACACTTGTTTATTTCAGTGTTGAAGTTAAAGTTTCACAGACTGGATCTGAAGTAGCTCTAGCTTTGTCTGTCGCCTTACTGTCTGTCGCCGTACTGTCTGTCGCCGTACTGTCTGTCGCCGTACTGTCTGTCGCCGTACTGTCTGTCGCCGTACTGTCTGTCGCCGTACTGTCTGTCGCCGTACTGTCTGTCGCCGTACTGTGTGTCGCCGTACTGTCTGTCACTGTACTGTCTGTCGCCGTACTGTCTGTCACTGTACTGGCTGTCGCCGTACTGTCTGTCACTGTACTGTAGAGCAACTCATTGTACATATCAAACGAGTTAAGTTGGAGTTCTTGACACACTCAAACCGGTGCGCCTGGCACCTACTACCAAACCCTGTTCAAAGGCACTTACATATTTTGTCTTGCCCATTCACGTTCTGAATGCTACACATACACAATCCATGTCTCAATTGTCTCAAGGCTTAAAAATCCTTCATTTAACCTGTCCCCCCCTCATCTACACTGATTGAAGTGGATTTAACAAGTGATATCAATAAGGGATCATAGCTTTCACCAGGTCTGTCTATTTCAGTCTATGTCAATGTTTTGTACACTTGTACAAAACATTGTGTAATTACCCAAACTCAACGAAAGCCTGCTCACATTTCAGTGAGGCTGCTGCTCTGGCATAGTTGAACCTGTTTCTACTACTCCTCTGACCAATGTGCTCTCTGTCTCTGTGTGGGGGTTAGGTAGGATGGTATTACATGATAAGTAATTAAGCTGAAGACAATAGTGTGTGGCTGGTGTTTGATTAGATGAGTGTCTGTGTGTATGTTGTCATGTTGACCGTAACGTCTTCCATCCTGACACCACTGAGGCTGACGTTCAACGGTGGGGATCAGCTTACCATGAGATGTTTATTGATACTTTATTGTGTGTGTGTGTGTGTGTGTGTGTGTGTGTGTGTGTGTGTGTGTGTGTGTGTGTGTGTGTGTGTGTGTGTGTGTGTGTGTGTGTGTGTGTGTAGCCTGAGCAGGGCATGAGATGGGATGAGTCTGTAGCCTGAGCAGGGCATGAGATGGGATGAGTCTGTAGCCTGAGCAGGTCATGAGATGGGATAAGTCTGTAGCCTGAGCAGGGCATGAGATGGGATAGAGTTTAATGGCTTAAAATAAAGGTAAAATATATGGCAGAAATAATGAGCTCCTTGTATTCAAGCCTTTAACCAACAATGCAGTTTTAAGAAAAATAAGTGTTTATTAAAAAATAGCTCAGTAAAAAATGTAAATAACAAATAATTAAAGAGCAGCAGTAAAATAACAGTAGTGAGGCTATATACAGTACAGGGGATACCAGAACAGAGTCAATTTGCTCTTGAAATATGCAAACTCATCTGAACATTCTATCGTTATAGTATAGAGAACTAGCTGTTTCTCTATGAGTCATACTATAGGGTTGGCTATTTGAAGGATCTTTATATATACTTAACTAGGACAAATTTACAATGACGGCCTACACCAGCCAAACCCGGATGACACTGGGCCAATTGTGCGCCGCCCTATGGGACTCTCAAATACGGCCGGTTGTTATACAACCTGGAATCAAACCAGGACGTCTGTAGTGACACCTCTAGCACAGAGATGCAGTGCCGTAGACCTCTATGCCACTCGGGAGCCCCAAAGCTATGTGAGAACCTAATGATTTAGGTCTACAGTATGTCTTTAAAATAACTCATTGATTTAGCTTTGGGTTACAGTAGCACAGGTTGTTTCTGTTTGTCGTTAAGGTGAAGCATACATTGCAATGCATACTGTACATAAACTGTGTATACTGACTGACAGTCAAATGAACTGTCAGCACACTGTGTTACACACATTAGGTTTTATATGATGGGCTATTCGGTAAATACAGAAAACCCAAACTATCCAGCACTTTCCAAACTAGGCTATTAAGGCCATAAAAGGCCATAAAACTAGGCCATAAAATGTATCTCTTATTTAGTACTAAATAGATTGCAGATACTTTGGCCCGATAAAGTGTGGTGAACAAACGAATACGTCTTTAGTCCATCTCAGATAGACTGAATGGGAGAAATCTACTGCCCATTTCTGTTTTATTTATGTTCGGGTGCCCGATGAAAAATGATTCTAATCACATAAATGCATCCTGGTTGGAGTGCTGTTGTTGAATCTTCCTATCACATCCATTTGATTGGATCTTCGCTTTTCTGCTTGTTCTCTGGTACACTAGGGTCCCACTGTGGGGTTAGACCGTACCACTAGGGTCCCACTGTGGGGTTAGACCGTACCACTAGGGTCCCACTGTGGGGTTAGACCGTACCACTAGGGTCCCACTGTGGGGTTAGACCGTACCACTAGGGTCCCACTGTGGGGTTAGACCGTACCACTAGGGTCCCACTGTGAGGTTAGACCGTACCACTAGGGTCCCACTGTGAGGTTAGACCGTACCACTAGGGTCCCACTGTGAGGTTAGACCGTACCACTAGGGTCCCACTGTGGGGTTAGACCGTACCACTAGGGTCCCACTGTGGGGTTAGACCGTACCACTAGGGTCCCACTGTGAGGTTAGACCGTACCACTAGGGTCCCACTGTGGGGTTAGACCGTACCACTAGGGTCTCACTGAGGGGTTGGGCCGTACCACTAGGGTCACTGTGGGGTTAGACCGTACCACTAGGGTCCCATTGTGGGGTTAGACCGTATCACTAGGGTCCCACTGAGTGGTTAGACCGTACCACTAGGGTCCCACTGTGGGGTTAGACCGTACCACTAGGGTCCCACTGTGAGGTTAGACCGTACCACTAGGGTCCCACTGTGGGGTTAGACCGTACCACTAGGGTCCCACTGTGGGGTTAGACCGTACCACTAGGGTCACTGTGGGGTTAGACCGTACCACTAGGGTCCCACTGAGGGGTTGGGCCGTACCACTAGGGTGCCACTGAGGGGTTAAACCGTACCACTAGGGTCCCACTGAGGGTGTTAGACCGTACCACTAGGGTCCCACTGAGGGGTTAGACCGTACCACTAGGGTCTCACTGAGGGGTTAGACCGTACCACTAGGGTCTCACTGAGGGGTTGGTCCGTACCACTAGGGTCCCACTGAGAGGGGTCAAGTCACCCAAAGCAATTACTGTAACAACTGTTTGAATAACTGACTGTTAGCTATTGATGTCCAGGAGAAGTTGCTCATCACATGGTATTTGATGTTTTCTACCAGCTCTTTCCTTCCAAGCTTGACTTTAAAGAAATTGCTGTGTGAAATATGAATGAATGTGAAATAGGACTCAATAACATCAACAACTGCTGCGCACAATCAGGCAGATGTGGTTATTGCCATTTTATGGTTATTTGAATGTTGACTATAGCTCTTCATTAGTTAGATGAACAGGCTAAACTTGTGTTGTTGCCAAGTATTAATGGCTGCTTCTCTCAGTCCAATCCAGTGAGTCTGATGGTTTAGAAGGAACTGTGTGTTTAAACTACTACTGTAGTTTCTATTATGACAGATGCTGTGGTTCATTATGTTGTAGGTAAACAGACTTTTTCACACTTGTGCACCCAGGCAACACAAACGGACACACACACACACACACACACACACACACACACACACACACACACACACACACACACACACACACACACACACACACACACACACACACACACACACACACACACACACACAGTCTTGTACAGCTAACCTTGTGGGGACATACAATTCAGTCCCATTCAAAATCCAATTTTCCCTAACCCCTAACCCTAAACCTAACCCTAATCCTAACCCGTACTCTTACCCTAACCTTAACCCTAACCCAAAAACCTAAACTTTATCCTAACCCTAGCTCCTAACCCTAGCTCCTAACCCTAACCCTACAACTAACCCTAGCTCCTAACCTTAACATTTAACTTAATTCTAACCCTAATTCTAACCTTAACCCTAAACCCCCTAGAAATAGCATTTGACCTTGTGGGGACTAACAAAATGTCCCCAGCTGGTCAACTTTTTGTTCGTTTACAGTTTATACACACACACACACACACACACACACACACACACACACACACTGTTCCGTCCTATGCAATCCTGACACACACACCCTTTTCTGATGCAAATGCATTTCCATGGCACCTGGCTACATGGAAACATAAAGTGTTTATCCAAACCAGCTGCCACATCCATCATACAGCTCAGTCTTCAACACCCATTACAGTCCCGTGAGGCTCAGTTGGTAGAGCATGGTGCTTGCAATGCCAGGGTTGTGGATTTTATGAAAATGTATGTGCTCTGGATAAATGTAAAAAATGACACTGTCCTGTCCAACAACAGAGCTCAGCACCTCTCCATGCTAACCAGCTCAGTGTTAGCCAAGGGCTAAGGAAGCGTACAGTGACTCATTACGGCTATACGTTTCCCCCAGGCAGATTACATGGTTAAGAACAACTCCAGGCCAAGCCGACTCCTAGTGAATGCAGAGGGGAGAAGTGGTGACTGGTTTACTTGAGTTAATTTGGATCCCCATTAGCTGTTTCTCATGCAGCAGCTACTCTTCCTGGGGTCCAAATGGTGAGGTCAGCAGAGAGCTGAGCAGACTGCAGTGGCTGTGTGACTAGCTGATGGGGATTGTCGTTAAGGGGGATTGTCATGAGTGGTCTAATAATGATGAAAGCTGATTTTCAATGCTATGCAGACGATACACAACTTTACTTTTCTCTGTCACCAGAAGATTTTCGTTCCACGGATAAATTATTAAACTATTAGTGATTTAAATACTTGGATGGCTCACAGCTTCCTTCAGCTAAATCAAGAGAAGACAGAGGTACTTTTTGTTGGAGCCAAAGCACAGAGAGAGAATCTGGCCATACATTTTAATTCACGGGCAATAAAGATAAAACACCAGGTAAAAAACGTAGGTGCCATTTTAGATTCTTAACTCAATTTCGAGTCACACGTTAGGAATGTGACCATAATAGCTTTTTTTCCAAGTAAGGAACATTGCGACGGTGCGGCTGTTTCTATCTCAGGCTGATACAGAGAGATTCATCCATTATTTTACTACTGTAATGCTCTCCTGTCTGGTCTACTCAAGAAAACCATTGGTCAACTGCAACACATACAGAATGCTGCAGCGTGGGTACTGACCAAGACCAGACTGAGAGCACACATTACACTGGTTTTAAAGTCTCTGCACAGGCTGCCTGTGAGTTTTACAATTTATTTTAAGATTATTCTGTTGGTTTTTAAATCAATCCACACGACTGTGCGCCCCAATACACGTCAGATATGCTTTTAAGTTATCTACCCAGTAGGTCCCTCAGGTCCTCTGGCACTGGCCTTTTAATTATCCCAAAGCCTAGGACCAAGGCATGGAGAGAGAACGTTTAGTTACTGTGCCCCCAGCCTCTGGAACAGCCTGCCAGAGACCCCGAGGGGGCTGAAACTGTGGACACATTTAAAAGAGATCTTGAAAAACTTTTTTTTAGCTTTGCTTTTCCTTAAGGTGCTTTTTAGTTGTTGATTTTTTGATGTTCTTTTTTTGTTTTTTTATCTTATGTTTGTTGTGTAGTAAATATTTCAGCTTTTATTTTCATAGTTTTTTTATAAACACATTGCGTTGCAGTCCATGTCTGAAATGTGCTGTTTAAATTAAGCTTGATTTGATAAGAAGTAGTGATATGAGTATGAATTCAAAGATGTGAATATGAAACTTGCTACTCACTCAGTGGTTGAAAGATACCTTTTTTTTGTGTGTGTGTGTGTGTGTGTGTGTGTGTGTGTGTGTGTGTGTGTGTGTGTGTGTGTGTGTGTGTGTGTGTGTGTGTGTGTGTGTGTGTGTGTGTGTGTGTGTGTGTGTGTGTGTGTGTGTGTGTGTGTGTGTGTGACAATTATGTTCTAATGACCGACGCGTGACCCAACCCTTTCTCCAAGACCACATCCCAGAGAGCTAAAATGGAATGGTCTTTTCTGGCAGCTGGCCCATGCTGTGGAATATCTTATTGAGTATTTACTCTCATCTCTCATACAGGATGAGTGAAACTCTCTCATCATAATTCCTTATTCATGAGGGGTCAGGTCTACTCTTTTCTAAGCATTATGCACAGCAGCAGCCTCTGACAGTAGATACATCTGCATCCCAATATACCCTATATTCCCTTTGTAATACATTACTTCTGACAAGAGTATGGCCCCTGGTCCAAGGTAATGCATCCATACTGTAGGACTGCAGACCTATACCTGCACCCTCAACAACTACTGTGATTATTATTATTTGACCATGCTGGTCATTTATGAACATTTGAAGATCTTGGCCATGTTCTGTTATAATCTCCACCCGGCACAGCCAGAAGAGGACTGGCCACCCCTGGTTCCTCTCTAAGTTTCTTCCTAGGTTTTGGCCTTTTGTAGGGAGTTTTTCCTAGCCACTGTGCTTCTACATCTGCATTTTAGGCTGGGTTTCTGTACAGCACTTTGAGATATCAGCTGATGTAAGAAGGGCTATATAAATACATTTGATTTGAATTTGATTTGATTCTGGGAAACTGTGAGGTTCTATTTCAATAGGATGGAGGGATGTTGGCAGAATCCTTTTTTTTGCCTACTGTCTAATCATTTATCTCGATTTGACGTCTGAATGTGATGATTTAAACTAAGGGTGAAGAGGGCAGCTAGGTTTCAGTAAGGGTTTGTAAGGTAGCAGTCACGCTGGTTTGTACCTGGAGTTTGTTTGTGCCTTCCTGGCCATGGAGCAGTATGCTCTCTCACCTGCTTACGCAAATGAAAATGTATTTGCTGAAGAAGTCACTGTTGTTGACCTCTATGGTGTTCATGTTACAGTGAGTATGCCCTAGGCCTAGAAAACTTCAGCAGAATTCTTCTTGATACCATCATGCTGTTTCAATGTGTCTCCACACTCTGTTAAAGAGGAGTTTGCACAGAGCTTGGTATAACATGGCCAAAACTACTTTGTCATTCTGTATGCAAAACCATTTAATTGATTGTCTTATGCTATTCAAATGTTGTTCTATGCCCCTTTTGTGTTTTAATTTGCATATGGAAAAACAAAAACTTGGTCCACATTGATCCACAAATAAACGACGATTCAGTTGGATTTTCCTTTTGAAAGCATTAGTTGAATTTCTTTGTGTAGGGCAAGCTTGCTCACTCTATCACACCCTGTCATTGTCACTGAGCCCTACATTTCTCAAGAGCCAGCCAAGAAAGTCTCTACAGTTGTCAGTTTCACTTTGTTCATGAATTCTCAAATACATACAAGAATATTCTAAGTTATTTTATTTGAATTCAGTTATTTTATTTCAGAAGTCATCCCATGGAGGCAGGTTTCTCTAAGACATCTCTGTCCTATATCAGATATCCACAATCACTTCTACAGTATTTACATGAGATCAGTTGTGTCTGTTAGTTTGACCTGAATGACTGTGATATCAATGACTGTAAAACCCATTGCTATTTTTTGTTTATTCACAATGTGTATCTGCCATCTTGAGCATTTGTCCTGGGCAGCGTACTGTTATTTGTGTATTATCTTGTGTAAAGAGCTCCGTTCATCCATGCACTCTGAAATGACCCTGCCATTCCACACAGATGTGTGTGTACCCGCCTTACACGCCCCTAGGTCATCCGTCTATTCACTCCAATTCACAGCTCTCTCTCTTTCTCCCCATCTCTCCCCATCTCTCCCCATCTCTCCCCATCTCTCTCTCTCTCTCTCTCTCTCTCTCTCTCTCTCTCTCTCTCTCTCTCTCTCTCTCTCTCTCTCTCTCTCTCTCTCTCTCTCTCTCTCTCTCTCTCTCTCTCTCTCTCTCTCTCTCTCTCTCTCTCTCTCTCTCTCTCTCTCTCTCTCTCTCTTAGATTGCTCCAGATATATTGTAACACCTGTATTTTTGATCTAAGTTAGGACATGAGGTGAGGGTGTGAACGATGTTCTGACTAAAACGCTCCTGTGTACAGTATGAGCTATCTCCTAGCAGCCCTCCCAACACGGTGTAGCCTTGGGGGAGCTGGGCCTGTGTCAAGACATCCAGTGACACAGGGTCAAACACAGGGCCTGGGACACAGACACATAATGTTTCCCCTAGACTTGATCTTAGTTATGGCACAACTGTCCCCAAAACAGCCTCCAGCGCTGGAGACGCTACAGTCTAGTGATTGCCTTACAATATACACTATATATACAAAAGTATGTGGACACCACTTCAAATTAGTGGATTCTAAAATTGAGCACACAGCCATGCAATCTCCATAGACAAACATTGGCAGTAGAATGGCCTCACTGATGAGCTCAGTGACTTTCAACGTGGCACCGTCATAGGATGCCACATTCCCAACCAGTCAGTTCGTCAAATGTCTGCCTTGCCAGAGCTGCCCCGGTCAACAGTAAGTGCTCTTATTGTGTAGTGGAAATGTCTAGGAGCAACAACGGCTCAGCCGCGAAGTGGTAGGCCACACAAGCTCGCAGAATGGAACCGACCAGGTGCTGAAGCACGTAGTGAGTAAAAATCATCTGTCCTCGGTTGTAACACTCAGTACCAAGTTCCAAACTGCCTCTGGAAGCAACGTCAGCACAATAACTGTTCGTTGGAAGCTTCATGAAATGGGTTTCCATGGCCGAACAGCCTAAGCCTAAGATCACCATGCTCAATGCCAAGCGTCGGCTGGAGTGGTTTGCCCAACCTCACTAATGCTCTTGTGGCTGAATGGAATCAAGTCCCTGTAGCAATGTTCCAATATCTAGTGGAAAGCCTTGCCAGAAGGGTGGAGGCTGTTACAGCAGCAAAGGGTGGACCAACTCCATATTAATGAGTGGAGGCTGTTATAGCAGCAAAGGGGGACCAACTCCATATTAATGAGTGGAGGCTGTTATAGCAGCAAAGGGGGGACCAACTCCTTATTAATGAGTGGAGGCTGTTATAGCAGCAAAGGGGGGACCAACTCCTTATTAATGAGTGGAGGCTGTTATAGCAGCAAAGGGGGGACCAACTCCTTATTAATGAGTGGAGGCTGTTACAGCAGCAAAGGGGGACCAACTCCATATTAATGAGTGGAGGCTGTTATAGCAGCAAAGGGGGGACCAATTCCATATTAATGAGTGGAGGCTGTTATAGCAGCAAAGGGGGGACCAACTCCATATTAATGAGTGGAGGCTGTTATAGCAGCAAAGGGGGGACCAACTCCTTATTAATGAGTGGAGGCTGTTACAGCAGCAAAGGGGGACCAACTCCATATTAATGAGTGGAGGCTGTTATAGCAGCAAAGGGGGGACCAACTCCATATTAATGAGTGGAGGCTGTTATAGCAGCAAAGGGGGGACCAACTCCATATTAATGAGTGGAGGCTGTTATAGCAGCAAAGGGGGGACCAACTCCTTATTAATGAGTGGAGGCTGTTATAGCAGCAAAGGGGGACCAACTCCATATTAATGAGTGGAGGCTGTTATAGCAGCAAAGGGGGGACCAACTCCTTATTAATGAGTGGAGGCTGTTATAGCAGCAAAAGGGGGACCAACTCCATATTAATTTTGGAATGAGATGTTAGACGAGCAGGTGTCCATATACTTTTGATCGTGTAGACATTTAGTGGTAGAGCTACTTTATGTGGCTTGGATGGATTAGTTGTCTCTCCTTGGTGTGTCTCTCTTTGCAGGGCAACAACTTCTATTTTCATTGGTGAGCTAACTACTTGTGTTGTAGTGGATGACTGTCTGGTTAACTTCTAGTTGTTGTGTTTCCTTGCAGGGCATCAACATTGTGGGGCCAAGTAATGCTGAGACCGCCCCTCCTGCCAACCCAGGGATGTACCAACTGGACATCACTCTAAAGAGGGGACACAACCTTGCCATCAGGGACAGAGGAGGTATCTCTCTGTGGGATCCATCTCTCTCTATCCCTCTATCTCTATCTCTCTGTGGGATCCATCTCTCTCTCTCTCTTTCTCTATCTCTCTGTGGGATCCATCTCTCTCTTTCCCTCTATCTCTCTGTGGGATCCATCTCTCTCTTTCCCTCTCTCTGTGGGATCCATCTCTCTCTTTCCCTCTTTCTCTCTCTCGCTGCTCCCGGGTGGCGCAGCGGTCTAAGGCACTGCATCTCAGTGCTAGAGGTGTCACTACAGACCCTGGTTTGAGTCCAGGCTGTATCACAACTGGCAGTAATTGGGAGCTGGGGTAGGCTGTCATTGTAAGTAAGAGTTTGTTTTTAACTGGCTTGCCTGGTTTAATAACAAATAAAATAAATAAACTCTCTGTAGGATCCATCTCTCTCTCTTTTTCTCTCTCTCTGTAGGATCCATCTTTCTCTCTCTTTTTCTCTCTCTCTGTAGGATCCATCTCTCTCAATTTGATTTCAATTTAAGTGGCTTTATTGGCATGGGAAACCCTCTTTCTCTCTCTTTCTCTGTGGAATCTATCACGCTCTCTCTCTTTCTCTATATTTGTGGGTTCTACCTCTCTCTGTTTTTCTCTCTGTTTGGATTTTTGATCTCTCTCTCTGGATTCCATCTGCCTTTTTCTGTGAATTCTCTCTCTCACACACACACTCTCTCACACCCTGTTTCTTTGTCTCTCTGTCTTGTAGACTGCTCATTAGGACAGCTAAAATAGGCTCTTCCACATCCAGCAGCAGAGGGCTATAATTGCAGTCTGCGTCTGGTGTGGTGACTGTTAAAGTAACTGTCCAGTGAAATTGTCAATTTTAAAAGTTCATATTCTGTTAACTCATCACCCAACTAATTTTGTTGACTCATCTTATACTCATAATTGTGGCTAAAGCAAAAAATAAAAAATATACTCTAAACAGACAGTTTAGAAAATGCTTGCTTTTTCACCATAGAAGATGATGGCCAATCAGCATTCTACTCGCATTAATATTTTTAATGACCGGTAAGCCCACACCATTTTGTTTTTGGGGTATGCTCACACCATTTTGTTTTTGGGGTACGCCCACACCATTCCAAAACAGAAAAGCAGCTTTTTAACATACTTAATTACATTTTTTCCACTCATATTGCAATTAATTATAGGTCATATTTCATATAAATCTGGAACTAGTGGACAGTTACTTTAATGCAATGATCATAATGGGTGTGAGCCAAATGCAACCAAAAGCACAGAGATGTCTGTCTGTGTATCAAAGAAATACAGTACTTAGTTGTTGTATTTCTTACAGATTCTACAAGTCAATTTAATATTTTTATAGGATCCCATTGAAAAGGAGGTTCTCTCTTTTCTCTTAAGCTATAAAGGGATAGTAAAATGAAATAGCTCTTTACTATTTATGATCGGGCTCTTACTGAATCGAAAGAGGGAAAACCGATGTGATCTCTTACCAAGTCTCAGAAGCAGAACTGCTGTCCTCACAGGTGTTGAAACAGTAATACTCAGAGAGCAAAAGCTCCATGCTCCTCCCTAGGAGTCTGGCAGGCTGTAGCCCAACCACTCTGTGGGACACCACATGGATCTATCTCAGTCCAGGCACGGATCATCAGTGTGTTTGCGTGTGTGCAGGAGAGTGTTGGTCTACAGCCAGGGCACCAGCAATAGAGCAGTCTGTCTCAGAAACCAATGGGACCCCCTGACAAGAGGTGCAGATATACAGGAGGCTATTAGACCTGTCATAGAGGGGAGAATGAGATCCTATTAGACCTGTCATTAGAGGGGAGAATGAGATCCTATTAGACCTGTCATAGAGGGGAGAATGAGATCCTATTAGACCTGTCATAGAGGGGAGAATGAGATCCTATTAGACCTGTCATAGAGGGGAGAATGAGATCCTATTAGACCTGTCATAGAGGGGAGAATGAGATCTTATTAGACCTGTCATAGAGGGGAGAATGCGATCATATTAGACCTGTCATAGAGGGGAGAATGAGATCTTATTAGACTTGTCATAGAGGGGAGAATGAGATCCTATTAGACCTGTCATAGAGGGGAGAATGATATCCTATTAGACCTGTCATATAGGGGAGAATGAGATCCTATTAGACCTGTCATAGAGGGGAGAATGAGATCATATTAGACCTGTCATAGAGGGGAGAATGAGATCCTATTAGACCTGTCATATAGGGGAGAATGAGATCCTATTAGACCTGTCATAGAGGGGAGAATGAGATCATATTAGACCTGTCATAGAGGGGAGAATGAGATCTTATTAGACTTGTCATAGAGGGGAGAATGAGATCTTATTAGACCTGTCATAGAGGGGAGAATGATATCCTATCTTGACCTGTGATCTGTATCTTTGTACCATAACTTCTCCTGGACCTAAGGCACTTACCCCAGTCCAAATGAGCTTCCAATGACAACCTCTGGTCAGGTACTACATGACTGTGACCAGGTGAAGCCCCACTGTCTGCTCTCTCCCAGGTGGTTGGGTGTTGCTGGGCGATGGTGATGGCGGGGTACAGCCACAGAGGTGACGTCCCTAATATAGCGCACTACTTTAGACCAGAGCCCATAGGGCACCCTATTCCTATATAGTGCACTACTTTTGACTAGAGCACTATGTAGGGAATAGGGTACTGTTTGAGACACAGTCAAGACTATAGCATCATGGCCACTGGACCTGGTAGGACAGAGACCAGATCACCAGCTCTAAGTCTGGCTGATGGAGTGTACTATAGACATGCTGAGGAAGTTAGAACAAGTGGGTTGGGTGTTTGTCTTAGTTTACTGTAGAGCAATAGTAATAGGATGCATAGACATGACACAGGTAATGTGAGTGTAGCTTCATAAGTCATGCTTTTAAAACGTTTACAATTGAACCACACAAGTTATTTGAGTATTTCTACTGTGAAAGCTTGTTTTCTGAATGGAGAGTCAGGGTAGGTGTGGCTTTGATTCAGGTGTCATGTGTTTGGAGAGGCTGTTCTCGCTGTATGCCCTTTATTATGAACTTTAAAGGGCCAGGTGTGTGTGTCTGTGTGTGTGTATTTGTATGGTGTGTGTGTCTGTGTGTGTGTGTATTTGTATGGTGTGTGTGTGTATTTGTATGGTGTGTGTGTCTGTGTGTGTGTGTATTTGTATGGTGTGTGTGTCTGTGTGTGTGTGTATTTGTATGGTGTGTGTGTGTATTTGTATGGTGTGTGTGCCTGTGTGTGTGTATTTGTATGGTGTGTGTGTCTGTGTGTGTGTATTTGTATGGTGTGTGTGCCTGTGTGTGTGTATTTGTATGGTGTGTGTGCCTGTGTGTGTGTATTTGTATGGTGTGTGTGTGCCTGTGTGTGTGTATTTGTATGGTGTGTGTGCCTGTGTGTGTGTGTATTTGTATGGTGTGTGTGTGTATTTGTATGGTGTGTGTGCCTGTGTGTGTGTATTTGTATGGTGTGTGTGTGCAAGTGTGTGTGTGCCTGTGTGTGTGTGTATTTGTATGGTGTGTGTGTGCCTGTGTGTGTGTGTATTTGTATGGTGTGTTTGCCTGTGTGTGTGTGTATTTGTATGGTGTGTGTGCCTGTGTGTGTGTGTGTATTTGTATGGTGTGTGTGTGTGCCTGTGTGTGTGTATTTGTATGGTGTGTGTGCCTGTGTGTGTGTATTTGTATGGTGTGTGTGCCTGTGTGTGTGTATTTGTATGGTGTGTGTGTGCCTGTGTGTGTGTGTTTGTATGGTGTGTGTGTGCCTGTGTGTGTGTGTGTATTTGTATGGTGTGTGTGTGCCTGTGTGTGTGTGTATTTGTATGGTGTGTGTGTGCCTGTGTGTGTGTGTTTGTATGGTGTGTGTGTGTGTGCCTGTGTGTGTGTGTGTATTTGTATGGTGTGTGTGTGCCTGTGTGTGTGTGTATTTGTATGGTGTGTGTGTGCCTGTGTGTGTGTGTATTTGTATGGTGTGTGTGCCTGTGTGTGTGTGTGTATTTGTATGGTGTGTGTATTTGTATGGTGTGTGTGTGTGTGTATTTGTATGGTGTGTGTGTGTGCAAGTGTGTGTGTATTTGTATGGTGTGTGTGTGTGCCTGTGTGTATTTGTATGGTGTGTGTGTGTGTGTGTGTGTGTATTGTATGGTGTGTGTGCCTGTGTGTGTGTATTTTTATGGTGTGTGTGCCTGTGCCGGTGTGTGTGTGTGTATTTGTATGGTGTGCCTGTGTGTGTATTTGTATGGTGTGTGTGCTGGGGAACTCCTCCACTCAGGGGGGCAGTTGAACGATGATCACAGAGAGGAAATACCCTGTATTTACATTATTCCAACCTCTATCTCTCTCCCTGGTCTCTCTGATTAAAACACAGACACAGCACACCTGTTCTTGTCTTCAGGTAGAATCAGTGTGTGTGTGTGTGTGTGTGTGTGTGTGTGTGTGTGTGTGTGTGTGTGTGTGTGTGTGTGTGTGTGTGTGTGTGTGTGTGTGTGTGTGTGTGTGTGTGTGTGTGTGTGTGTGTGTGTGTGTAGTTTAGCATTTTCCCAAGCGTTCCTCGTCTGCCTCTACAAACCCTGTGCCTTCTGAGATTGACGATAAATCAGTTAGTGTCAAATCAAATCAAAGTTTATTTGTCACGTGCACCGAATACAACAGGTGTACTGTACCTTACAGTGAAATGCTTACTTACAGGCTCTAACCAATAGTGCAAAAAAGGTGTTACGTGAACAATAGGTAAGTAAAGAAATAAAACAACAGTAAAAAGACAGGCTATATAGAGTAGCGAGGCTATAAAAGTAGTGAGGCTACATACAGACACCGGTTAGTCAGGCTGATTGAGGTAGTATGTACATGTAGATATGGTTAAAGTGACTATGCATATATGATGAACAGAGAGTAGCAGCAGCGTAAAAAGAGGGTTTGGGGGGGTGGGGGGCACACAATGCAAATTGTCCGGGTAGCCATTTGATTACCTGTTCAGGAGTCTTATGGCTTGGGGGTAAAAACTTTTGAGAAGCCTTTTTGTCCTAGACTTGGCACTCCGGTAACGCTTGCCATGCGGTAGTAGAGAGAACAGTCTATGACTGGGGTGGCTGGGGTCTTTGACAATTTTTAGGGCCTTCCTCTGACACCGCCTGGTGTAGAGGTCCTAGATGGCAGGAAGCTTAGCCCCAGTGATGTACTGGGCCGTACGCACTACCCTCTGTAGTACCTTGCGGTCAGAGGCCGAGCAATTGTCGTACCAGGCAGTGATGCAACCAGTCAGGATGCTCTTGATGTTGCAGCTGTAGAACCTTTTGAGGATCTCAAGACCCATGCCAAATCTTTTTAGTTTCCTGCGGGGGAATAGGCTTTGTCGTGCCCTCTTCACGACTGTCTTGGTGTGTTTGGACCATTCTAGTTTGTTGTTGATGTGGACACAGAGGATCTTGAAGCTCTCAACCTGCTCCACTACAGCCCCGTTGATGAGAATGGGGCTGTAGCACAGCATCGCACACCGCCACCAATCCTATTACCTTTCTCCCCACTCCTCGTGGGCTCAATATGTTTGCATGTAATAACTAATAATTATGTAAACGTGACATTCCGTTGCTAATGGGAGACACTGAAGTCTAGAATGCATCGTGAGAGAGTTGTTGAACTTTGTCTACTCCCTTTGTGGTATTGTATACGGCCATGTTGACTCAAATAAACATCTGGCTTTATTGAATCTTCCTCTGCTGTTTGTTCTACCTTGTCATTACCCTCAACTGAGGCATTACCATTTTCAGATATCCTGCTGTGTCATTATTTACTCTATTCCATACATCTTCAAATGTCATTTTATTTCTTTATTTTTCATCATCTTGCGATACTATCTCTTTTATAGATGATTTGTTTTCTGTATTCATCCAGTGTCACCATGTCATGTTTCTAACCCAGGCAAAATATGCCAAAGCTACAACACACTAAATGATACTTGGTGTGTAAAGACAGTATGGACGGTATATGATTAGAAAAGGTGTGTACAGCAGTAGTTATATAGGATGAGCCATAACTACAATACAGCATATACAGTGCATTCGGAAGTATTCAGACCCTTTCTCTTTTCCACGTTTTGTTACATTACAGCCTTGTTCTAAAATTGATTAAATACATTTTTTTCCTTATCAATCTTCACACAATACCCCATAATAACCCGTAATGACAAAGACAAACCAGGTTTTTAGAAATGTTTGCAAATTTATGATATAAAAAAAATACCGTATTTACATTAGTATTCAGACCCTTTGCTATTGGAGTCAAAATTTGAGCTCAGGTGCATCCTGTTTCCATTGATCATCCTTAAGATGTTTCCACAACTTGATTGGAGTCCACCTGTGGTTAATTCAAATAATTGGAAATTATTTGGAAAGGCACACACCTGTCTATATAAGGTCCCACAGTTGACAGTGCATATCAGAGCGAAAACCAAGCCATGAGGTCGAAGGAATTAGCCGTAGAGCTCAGAGACAGGATTGTGTCGAGGTACAGATCTGGGGAAGGGTACCAACATATGTCTGCAGCATTGAAGGTCCCCAAGAACACAGTGGCCTCCATCATTCTTAAATGGAAGAAGTTTGGAACCACCAAGACTCTTCCTAGAGCAAGCCACCCAGCCAATCTGAGCAAAAGAGGGAGAAGGGCCTAGGTCAGGGAGATGACCAAGAACCCAATGGTTAGTGTGACAGCTCCAGAGTTCCTCTGTGGAGATTGGAGAACCTTCCAGAAGGACAACCATCTCTGCAGCACTCTACCAATCAAACCTTTATGGTAGAGTGGCCGTTCGGAAGCCATTCCTCAGTAAAAGGCACATGCCAGCCCGCTTGGAGTTTACAAAAGCACCTTAAGTACTCTCAGACCATGAGAAACAAGATGGTCTGATGAAACCAAGATTGAACTCTTTGGCCTGAATGCCAAGCGTCACGTCTGGAGGAAACCTGGTACCATCCTTACAGTGAAGCATGGTGGTTGCAGCATCATGCTGTGGGGATGTTTTTCAGCGGCAGGGACTGGGAGACTAGTCAGGATCGAGGGAAAGATGAACAGAGAATGTACAGAGAGATCCTTGATGAAAACCTGCTCCAGAGCGCTCAGGACCTCAGACTGAGGTGAAGGTTCACATTCCAACAGGACATCGACCCTAAGCACACAGCCAAGATAACGCAGGAGTGGCTTTGGGACAAGTCTCTGAATGTGCTTGAGTGGCCCAGCCAGAGCCCGGACTTGAACCCAATCAAACATCTCTGGAGAGACCTGAAAATATCTTTGCAGCAACGTTCCCCATCTAACCTGACACAGCTTGAGAGGATCTGCAGAGAAGAATGTGAGAAACTCCCCAAATACAGGTGTGCCAAGTTTGTAGCGTCATACCCAAGAAGACTTGGGTCTGTAATCGCTGCCAAAGGTGCTTCAACAAAGTACTGAGTAAAGGATCTGAATACTTATGTAAATAAGGTATTTCTGTTTTTTATTTGTTATAAATGTGCAAACATTTCTAAAAACCTATTTTCAGTTTGTCATTATCGGGTATTGTGTGTAGATTGATGAGCAAAAATAAGGCTGTAATGTAACAACATTTTGAAAAATCAGTGGGTCTGAATACTTTCCGAATGCATTGTACATAAAAAGTGTGTAAAATGTCTATGTACAGTACATAGGGCAGCAGTCTCTAAGGTGAAGGGTAGAGTACCGGGTGGTAGCCGGCTATAACAGTGACTAAGGTTCATGGCAGGGTACGGGGCAGAGGCCAGCTAGTGATGACTGTTTTACAGTCTGATGGCCTGGATATAGAAGCTGTTTTTCAGTCTCTCGGTCACAGCTTTGATCCACCTGTACTGTCTCCGCCTTCTAGATGATAGCTGGGTGACAGTCCGTGGTTGGGTGACTGAGGTCCTTGATGATCTTGTTGGCCTTCCTGTCACACCTAGTGCTGTTGATGTCCTGGAGGGCAGGCATTGTGCCCCCGGTAATGCGTTAGGCTGACCACAGTAACAGCAGCGAATGTGATGAGTCAAAAGAGTTGGTGCAAAAAGGGTCAATGCAGATAGTCCGGGTAGCTATTGGTTAACTATTTAACTAACTATTTACCAGTCTTATGGCTTGGGGGTAAAAGCTGTTCAGGGTCCAGTTGGTTCCTGATTTGGTGCATCAGTATCGCTTGCCGTGCAGTAGCAGAGCGAATAGTCTATGACTTGGGTGGCTTGAGTCTGACAATTGTTTGGGCCTTCTTCTGACACAGGTCCTGGTATAGAGGTCCTGGATGGCAAGGAGCTTGGCCACGGTGATGTACTGGGCCGTACGCACTACCCTCTGTATCGCCTTGCCAAGCAGTTGCCATGCCAAGAGAAGATGGAGCCAATCAAGATGCTCTCAATGGTGCAGCTGTTGAACTTTTTGAGGATCTGAGGGCCCATGCCAAATCTTTTCAGCCTCCTGAGGCGGAAGAGGCGTTGTCGTGCCCTTTTCACGACTGTGTTGGTGTGTGTGGAGCATGATAATTATTTAATGATGTGGACACTAAGGAACTTGAAGCTTCCAACCTGTTCCACTATAGCCCCGTCAATGTGAATGGGGGCGTGCTCAGCCATCTGTTTCATGTAGTCCACGATCAGCTTTGTCTTGCTGATGTAGAGGGAGAGGTTGTTGTCCTGGCAGGTGATATGGTCCTTAGCTAGCCTCTCAAAGCTCTCCATGATGAAAGCTCCTTTGTTTTGTTGACATTGAGGGAGAGCTTATTTTCCTGGAACCACTCAAATGAGAACTTGTTCTCAACTAGCCTACCTGATGAAATAAAAAAAAAATAAAAAAACAGGGCTCTCACCTTCTCCCTGTAGGCTGTATCGTCATTGTTGGTCATCAGGTCAACCACTGTTGTGTCATCAGCAAGCTTAATTATTTAGTTGGAGACGTGCATGGCCATGCAGTCATGGGGGAACAGGGAGTACAGGAGTGGTGTCTTGGTAATTTCCTGTATTACTCAATAATAAGAGCCAACCACACACAAGTCAGAGTTATATTATAAAGTCCATCTTTAATAATATATGAGCTTCACCATAGCCCTTTTTGACTCTCAGATCAATTCAGTGTCTATAAATGAATTCTCTGAGAGTTCCTACAAAACAATTCTTAGTATCATTTATAGCCAAGATACACCCCCTCCTAACTTACATGACGAACCACAGTTCTTAGTAACAGTTCACAAAGAACATTTTACTTGAAAGAGGAGTATCCCATAGCTAGATAACATTAGCTATACATTATCGTTCAGTTTGGTCTCCTAAGACGAGGTTTCAATCTCATGCTTGGTACCACAACATTACCTCATCCAATGGCATATATCAATTGTCAATTCTAGATACTCCCATCTAAAATACACCCCCCCCCCCCCCGGACAAGCTCAGAAAAGACAGTGAGCCTCTTAGGTCATATACTAGGTCAAGATAAGGGCAACCTCAGAGGGGACAACCAACCTGGTTCCAGACACTGCCATACTCTTTCCCCCAATGAGAAAAGTAGGGAGTGACTGGCGTACAGACATTGTATGAGATAACTAACTGGTTCCCCATTAATAACGCCATCCTTTCACATGGTTTAGGAATAGTTACAGACACATTCCCATAAGAAGACAATGTTCCATTCTGTCCTCCTCCCCTTCTGATATTCTACATAGCACCACATGGTTTAACAGATACATTGACATATGAAGACAAGCCTGACCTCTCCCCTCTCTGGGCCCCAAGTGACTAATCCCTAGAAAGAAAGGCCAATGCAACTGCCCACAGTAGAGTCCAAAGGGAACCATTCTAATGACAAGTATCTCACAAGCATATGATGAAAATAACATCTTCTCTATCTATGTTACCTAACTAATGCTGATTCAGCCACGACCGTGGGCTGAGCACCCCTATGTTGAGGATCAGAGTGTCAGAGTTGTTGCCTACCTTCTCCACTTGAGGTCGGCCCATCAGGAAGTCCAGGACCCAGTTGCATATGGAAAGGTTTAGACCCAGGGCCCTGAGCTTAGTGATGAGTTTGGAGAGCACTATGGTGTTGAAGGCTGAGCTGTAGTTGATGAACAGCATTCTTTCATAGGTATTTCTCTTGTCCAGGTGGGATACGGCAGTGTGCAGTGCAATGGCAAATTATCTGTTGGGGCATTGTAGTGGGTTTAGGGTGTTGGGTAAGGTGGAGGTGATATGGTCCATAACTAGCCTCTCAAAGCACTTCATGATGACAGAAGTGAGTGCTACAGGGCGATAGTAATTTAATTCAGTTAGCTTTGCTTTCTTGGGTACAGGAGTGGGGACAACAGACTGGGATATGGAGAGATTGAATATGTCCTTAAACACTCCAGCCAGATCAAATCAAATCAAATCAAATTTATTTTATATAGCCCTTCGTACATCAGCTAATATCTCGAAGTGCTGTACAGAAACCCAGCCTAAAACCCCAAATAGCAAGCAATGCAGGTGTAGAAGCACGGTGGCTAGGAAAAACTCCCTAGAAAGGCCAAAACCTAGGAAGAAACCTAGAGAGGAACCATGCTATGAGGGGTGGCCAGTCCTCTTCTGGCTGTGCCGGGTGGAGATTATAACAGAACATGGCCAAGATGTTCAAATGTTCATAAATGACCAGCATGGTCAAATAATAATAATCACAGAAGTTATCGAGGGTGTAGCAAGTCAGCACCTCAGGAGTAAATGTCAGTTGGCTTTTCATAGCCGATCATTAAGAGTATCTCTACCGCTCCTGCGGTCTCTAGAGAGTTGAAAACAGCAGGTCTGGGACAGGTAGCACGTCCGGTGGACAGGTCAGGGTTCCATAGCCGCAGGCAGAACAGTTGAAACTGGAACAGCAGCAAGGCCAGGTGGACTGGGGACAGCAAGGAGTCATCATGCCTGGTAGTCCTGACGCATGGTCCTAGGGCTCAGGTCCTCCGAGAGAGAGAAAGAAAGAGAGAAGGAGAGAATTAGAGAGAGCATACTTAAATTCACACAGGACACCGGATAAGACAGGAGAAGTACTCCAGATATAACAAACTGACCCTAGCCCCCCGACACATAAACTACTGCAGTATAAATAGTGGAGGCTGAGACAGGAGGGGTCAGGAGACACTGTGGCCCCATCCGATGATACCCCCGGACAGGGCCAAACAGGAAGGATATAACCCCACCCACTTTGCCAAAGCGCAGCCCCCGCACCACTAGAGGGATTTCTTCAACCACCAACTTACTATCCTGAGACAAGGCCGAGTATAGCCCACAAAGATCTCCGCCACGGCACATACCAAGGGGGGGCGCCAACCCAGACAGGAAGATCACGTCAGTGACTCAACCCACTCAAGTGACGCACCCCTCCTAGGGACGGCATGAAAGAGCACCAGTAAGCCAGTGACTCAGCCCCTGTAATAGGGTTAGAGGCAGAGAATCCCAGTGGAGAGAGGGGAACCGGCCAGGCAGAGACAGCAAGGGCGGTTTGTTGCTCCAGAGCCTTTCCGTTCACCTTCACACTCCTGGGCCAGACTACACTCAATCATATGACCTACTGAAGAGATAAGTCTTCAGTAAAGACTTAAAGGTTGAGACCGAGTCTGCGTCTCTCACATGGGTAGGCAGACCATTCCATAAAAATGGAGATCTATAGGAGAAAGCCCTGCTTTCTAAGGACAATTAGGAGGCCTGCGTCTTGTGACCGTAGCGTATGTGTAGGTATGTAAGGCAGGACCAACTCGGAAAGATAGGTAGGAGCAAGCCCATGTAACGCTTTGTAGGTTAACAGTAAAACCATGAAATCAGCCCTTGCCTTAACAGGAAGCCAGTGTAGGGAAGCTAGCACTGGAGTAATATGATCACATTTTTTGGTTCTAGTCAGGATTCTAGCAGCCGTATTTAGCACTAACTGAAGTTTATTTAGTGCTTTATCCGGGTAGCCGAAAAGTAGAGCATTGCAGTAGTCCAACCTAGAAGTAACAAAAGCATGGATTAACTTTTCTGCATAATTTTTGGACCGAAAATTTCTGATTTTTGCAATGTTACGTAGATGGAAATAAGCTGTCCTTGAAACAGTCTTGATATGTTCGTCAAAAGAGAGATCAGGGTCCAGAGTAACGCCGAGGTCCTTCACAGTTTTATTTGAGACGACTTTACAACCATCAAGATTAATTGTCAGATTTAACAGAAGATCTCTTTGTTTCTTGGGACCTAGAACAAGCATCTCTGTTTTGTCCGAGTTTAAATGTAGAACGTTTTCAGCCATCCACTTCCTTATGTTTGAAACACAGGCTTCTAGCGAGGGCAATTTTGGGGCTTCACCATGTTTCATTGAAATGCGCAGCTGTGTGTCATCCTCATAGCAGTGAAAGTTAACATTATGTTTTCGAATGACATCCCCAAGAGGTAAAATATATAGTGAAAACAATAGTGGTCCTAAAACGGAACCTTGAGGAACACCGGAATGTACAGTTGATTTGTCAGAGGACAAACCATTCACAGAGACAAACTGATATCTTTCCGACAGATAAGCCAGATGGTCTGCACATGCCGAGATGCGGCTTAGGATGCCACCTTGGCCGGCAGTCTTGTGAGGGTTAATATGCTTAAATTACTTACGTAGCCCATGGAGAACGAGAGCACACAGTCCTCAGTGTTGTTTTCTCTCTAAGCGGGCGAAGAAGGTGCCATCTATCAATGGTTGTTGGTTTGGATAAGTTCTAGTTGTCACAGTGGGAACAACATCCTCTATGCACTTCCTGATGAACCCAGTCACAGTGGGATCAACATCCTCTATGCACTTCTTGATGAACCCAGTCACAGTGGGATCAACATCCTCTATGCACTTCCTGATGAACCCAGTCACAGTGGGAACAAGATCCTCTATGCACTTCCTGATGAACCCAGTCACAGTGGGAACAACATCCTCTATGCACTTCCTGATGAGGAAGCATTTCGCTACACCCACGATAACATCTGCTAAATATGTGTATGTGACCAATACAATTTGATTTGATTTGAACCCAGTCACCAAGTCAGTGTATACATCGATACTATTCTTAGAGGCGGCCCGGAACATTTCCCAGTCCCCGTAATCAAAACAATCTTGAAGCATAGATTCCAATTGGTCAGACCAACGTTGAGCAGTCCTTACCACACAAGCTTCCTGTTTAGGTTTCTGCCTGTTGGTGGGGAGGAGAAGGATGGAGGCGTGATCTGATTTGCCAAAGGGATGGCAGGAGAGTGCCTTGTAGCTGTCCTGGCAGGGAGAGTAGCAATGGTCCAGGGTACGTGTAGCACAGGAGAGTGCCTTGTAGCTGTCCTGGCAGGGAGAGTAGCAATGGTCCAGGGTACGTGTAGCACAGGAGAGTGCCTTGTAGCTGTCCTGGCAGGGAGAGTAGCAATGGTCCAGGGTACGTGTAGCACAGGAGAGTGCCTTGTAGCTGTCCTGGCAGGGAGAGTAGCAATGGTCCAGGGTACGTGTAGCACAGGAGAGTGCCTTGTAGCTGTCCTGGCAGGGAGAGTAGCAATGATCCAGGGTACGTGTAGCACAGGAGATGTCTTGATAGAATTGCGGTAGCTTTGTCCTCAGATTTTCTTTGTTAAAGTCCCCAGCTGATAGAGAGAGAGAGAGAGGAGACAGAAGGAGAGAGATAAGGAGAGAGAGAGAGAGGAGACAGAAGGAGAGATAAAAAGAGAGAGCGAGAGAGACAGATAGACAGAGAAAAATGTTGTCTTTATTTTAATGAGTGTCTGTCATTACCATAGTACTGATTGAATACAGTGCTCTGGCTATGAGTCAGTACTCACTGTGTCCTCTTAGATAAATGTTAAAGAGATGTGTATGAGGAAGGGGGTGATATAGGCCAGGCATGGGTTCTCCTCTGTATACGGTATGTGGAGGTGAAACGTTAATGAGGTTGTAACAGGAAATGGAATACAGATGCAGCTGTCACGCCTGCTCCCGCTCTTCCCCCCTGGCGCTCGAGGGCGCCAGGCTGCCCTGCATTACGCACTCCTGCCAACATCATTTATGCACTCCTGCCTTCCCCCATCACGCGCATCAGCAATATTGGACTCACCTGGACTCACTCAATCACCTGTTTATTACCCCTATATTTGTCAGTTCCCTGCTCTGTTCCCCGCTGCTGCATTGATTGTTATTTGTTTGTGTTACCCGTGTGCTGACGCTGTTCCTTTCTCGTTCCATATTAAATGTTTGACTCCCCGTACCTGCTTCGCCTCTAAAGTGCCATCCCTGTGACAGCAGCATGAAGTGAAACCATCGCTTGCTGTGTCAGGATGTTGCAGGATGGAAAACACAACCACTAGCGTGTGTGCGTGTGTGGTTTCAACGATAATGTGTTGGCCTGCTGCCAGAACAGGAAGCTTGGTCTCACTAAGAACTAGACACGGTGTGTGTCCTCCGCCCATCTGATTGTCATTGCCAGCCCCACATGTCCACCTTGAGGGCCACAACAGCACTACAAGCCCCAAGACAACTTCAAATCACTCTTTACTACCAAACCATTACATCAGCATAAATGGTCCCCTCACTTCAAATGTCCATCACTTTAATAGCATCTCAATGCTGCAGGAACCCGTTTATCAGATCTTATCAAATCTATTACTAAGGCCATTTTAACAATAGCAATATTGACACTATAAATCCAATAGTTGCCATTTAGTTGGTATGCAGTAATCACTGAGAGATTTGTGTGGGTTGGAGGACAGCCATAAATATATCTGTGGGTTGGAGTAATGATAATGAAGTGTATATGTGTGTTAATGAAATAGTTCCCATGTGGAGTACCCATACATCCCCCTATTGCACAGTGCAGGGAGATGGGCATTTTGCAGGCAGGGAATGGGAGACACCGCACGCCCACACCGCAGTCATCAATCTATCGTGTGGACCTAGGGCTGTCACTGCCTGCCAGGGCATCTATTCTGGAGTGATGGGTTTTAAGACTGGGCCGCTGACCAGATCTCACCACTTTTTCTTTATAGCTGATGAAAGGCCCCAGTGAGCTGCTAGCCTGATTTCAGCAGAATTCTTTCAAATAACACAGCCTTGACAGGCAATCTGACCATCAGACCATGGCACGCCCACCTGGGCCTCATAGCCGGAGAGGAGTATTGGAAATGGTTGTGTTTGGTGTGAATTATTTTGTGAGGTTTTGTGATTTATCCGACTTAACTCTCCCCTGCTCAAAATGACCTCTCTCAGACCACAAAACTTCACAAAAGTAAATATGATTGATGGAAATATTATTAAGCTAGGCTAAGGTTTGTTGCATTTAAAACAGCTGCCATGGTGATAGAAGTTTAGATAGAAGTGATCGAATACGCTAAACTAGTCATTTTGTATTGAGCTCCAGATCTGTTGGCTTGGTCTGCACTAGTGATGTGTATTAACCCTGTATTGCTGATGGTATGTAATGGCCAATGAAAGGCTTTGAAGCCACCGGTCGCAATATTGGCCCTCCCCAGATGAAGCAGTCCTCCATAGGAATGAACGGAATTCCACAGTATTTCAAATGTTTCAAGGACACAATGACATGTATTTAGGTATTTATTTGTTGTAAGGGGGACAGTAACATTAGTTCTCTCCCCCTAAAATATTTGAAGGAATATGTTTTAATATATTTGATTATTTTCATGTTCAGATCACTTAATATAATTTAAAAGTATATATTAAGGTGTCAATATACTCGTCAACAACAAATGTAGATATTAATAAATCTATTTATATAGCTTGCAAAATATTTTTTTTACAATAGAAAAGGTCTACCAAAGTGGCTGTGTGGTGGCCTCAAAACAGCACCCCCTGTCAGTCATCTCGGATTAATACATAGGATTGGTCTGCACCCTAACCATTACACAAACACAAACTCATCCATTTGATTTGCTGTGATTTTCTGTAGTGAGGTAACACATCTCCCAGGGTTGTCCTTAGATATTGATGTTCTGGGTTTGGATAGTATGCAGACTTGTTGTGTTTGCATTATTCAATATTACATTATACTATAGACCCCTCAAAATTAACTTTGTACCTCAAAGCCCCCATTGTTCCCAACTAAGCAGGGACTGATTTAGACCTTGCACACCAGCTGGGTGCAATTCATTATCAGGTAGAGCAGAAAACAAGCGGTTTCCAGACCTCGTAAGGTAAGAGTTGAATACCCCTGCTCTAGACAGTAACATATCTTCTCTGTCGTTGTGGTAATGACAGCAGGTGTCCATCATGTATTATTCATGGTAGTAGGCTACTGTATACTATTCATAGACATCTTGATGAACACAGCTTCTTTTACTCCCGTGGGTCTCTGTTTCTGCTTTCTCTCTCTCTCTGTTTATCTGTCTCTCTCTCTGCCTCTCTCTCTGCCTCTCTCTCTGTCTCTCTCTCTGTCTCTCTCTCTGTCTCTCTCTGTCTCTCTCTCTGTCTCTCTCGCTGTCTCTCTCGCTGCCTCTCTCTCTCTCTGTCTCTCTCTCGCTGTCTCTGTCTCTGTCTGTCTCTGTCTGTCTCTCTCTCTCTCTCTCTCTCTCTCTCTCTCTCTCTCTCTCTCTCTCTCTCTCTCTCTCTCTCTCTCTCTCTCTCTCTCTCTCTCTCTCTCTCTCTCTCTCTCTCTCTCTCTCTCTCTCTCTCTCTCTCTCTCTCTCTCTCTCTCTCTCCCTGTCTCTCTCTCTCTCTCTCTCCCTGTCTCTCAGTAGTTATTGTTGCATACCTTAGGGGACATCCAGTGCTTCCCACCAGTTGTGATAATAACGCATTATAACACAGCAGATTATCCTCGTCTTCTCTTTCCCCTCCAATTAATTTTGAAGCAGTCATAGAACATATCAAATATAAAAAATACAAATAAAAAATACAATAAAACAACAACAAGTAGCAAAGGATATTTCCAAGTCAGGAGACAGGCTAAGGGCAGTTTCATACTTAAAGTGCAAGTGCTAAGTGAAATTAACATTTTGTTAAGTTGCAGAATTGCATTCGAAATAAAAAAGTATTTGGCCCTGTTTTTTTCCCCTTAGGTAGTCTGTACCTGCGGCCAGAGAGAAAGAGCTGGAATTCGGGGTGGAACGAATCAACCGCTATTTTATTTGCCTTCTGGAGGGCTCTGCCCAGGTAGAGTGATGACAGTTCTTTCAGCAGGTCAAGCAATAGGACAGAATGCTTTCAATGTATAAGGAGACAAGGCGAGACCCAAATGCAGACACAGGAGGCAGATAGTAGAGCTCTGATATTTATTATGACAGAGGGAGTAGGCAAAGCCAGGTCAGGGACAGGCGAGACTTCGTTAACCAGGTCAGAGTCCAAACAGTACCAGACAATGGGCAGTCTCGAGGTCAGACCGGGTAAGGGTCAGAAACCAGAGTCCAAAACAGTACAAGGGGATAGGCAGGCTGGTAGTCAGAACAGGCAGAGTGGTCAGGCAGGTGGGTTTGGAGTCAGGACAGACAAGGGTCGAAACCAGGAGGATTAGAAACAAACAGAGACTGGGAAAAATAGGAGCAAGGAAAACCGCTGGTTGAATTGGCAAACAAGACGAACTGGCACAGAGAGACAGGAAACACAGGGATATAAACAACGGGGATAATAAGCGACATCTGGAGTGGGTGGAGACAATCACAAGGACAGGTGAACCAGATCAAGGTGTGACACAATGAATGATTTATAAAAGAATCATGATGGTTCGATCAACATTAAAGTGCAGTTTCCGTAGTACAGTCTCTGTTGGCCTTTCTTTAAAATAGCGTCGGAAAACTTATCCCAGGACAGCTTGTTGTCAATGACTAGTTCAAGATATTTGTACTCCTCCACTATTTCGATGGGCTCACCTTTTATCAGTGATGTGTGCATGGTAGTTTTCCTTGAAAGTCAATCACCATGTCCTTTGTTTTTTTATTTACTTTTAGATGGAACGACTCACAGCAGACTGTAAAATTATTCAGAGCCGGTCCATGCTCTGTCTCATCCCCTTCGAAGAGACTGACCAATGCATTATCGTCAGCATATTTGATCAGGTGGCGCCCTAGGAACTAGCTCCGGCAGCTGTCTATACAATATGTATAGTACTGATGAAAGAACACTGACCTGTGGGGTTCCAACTGAATTAGTGTGCACCTCAGAGAGTGTGTTGCTAACTCGTACCTGCTGAGACCTATCAGTTAGGAAGTTGGTGATCCACGTGATAAGCATAGCATAAAGTCCGAAGTCTCCTCTGTCTGTTCGCGAGGACAAATGGATTGATTGTGTTAAATGCCGAGGAGGAATCTGCAAACATGATACGCACATGGGTTTCACTGCCCTCCAAATGCATGTACACCAGATGTAAGAGCGAGAGGATGCCATCATCTGTTCTTCTTTCTGACTGGTATGCAAATTGGAGGGGGTCAACGAGGTGTCTGGTGGTGTTGATGATGTATTCCTTGATGATCTTTTCAAGAGATTTAATCAGGAGAGAGGTCAGAGCGACACTTCTGTAATCATTTGATGCAGATGGATGAGAGGTTTTTGGGACAGATACAAGAATACATTTTTTCCATAGAGATTACATTTCCAGTGTATCCAGGGACCGCTGGAAGAGAAAGCTGAAAACACTGCTCAGCTGAGTGAAACAATGTTTCAGGACAAGACCACTTATGTTATCAGGCCCGAGCTCTTTTTCGCTCCAGTGCTTTTGAACACTCGTTGTATGACTTCCTCATTGATGACAAGCACACTCTCGGTTGCCATGACGTCCTCTTCTGGACAGGCCCGGGGGAGCGGGTTCAACCCTTGCTTCAAAGCGGGTAAAAACTTCTTCAGTTCATTGGCTGTACACTCTCTAGTCCGGACAGGGATGGAGACGTTGCCTCCATTTGAAGGGGGCATTTGCCATATTCTTAATGCCCATCCAGGCAGACGGAGAGTTTCCCTGTGACATTATCTGTTGCACCTTATCCTTGTACTGGCATTTCACCTTTTTTATCTCTTTGTTCACCTCTCTACCTCTTTTCTATCGAGTAGATTCCCGGAGGCAAACACTTGTTTCTTCTTGCTAAGCACCACATTAAATTATTTGGTCACCCATGGTTTATTGTTAGGAAATATCTTACTTGTTTTTTAGGGGATACTCCTTGGTCACCTATGGTTTGTTGTTAGGAAATAGCTTACATGTTTTTTGGGGGATCACCAAATCAACACAGAATTCAATATAGCCAGATATTACGTTCAGGTCAGCTGATAATTTATCAAATACACTCCAGGTAGTACAATCAAAGCATCCCTGCAATTGATCAATACTGTCTTTTCACACACCTGGATTTGTTTTTTTCCACCACCTTCTCCCTTTTTTAAATTTGTAATTTTATTTTATATTGCAGCTAGATTGTGGCTTCCATTAATGTAATTGTCTGCATAATTTCCAATCCCAAATATTATTTTGTAAATATTCAGTACCAGTCAAAAGTTTGGACACACCTACTCATTCAGCCTGTTTTCCCACTTTTGTTTGTGGGTGGTTGTTTTCTGTGTCTGTGTTTTCACCAGACAGAACTGTTTCCATTTTCATTTCTTTCCTTCACTTTGTTATTTAGTATTTTTCGTGTTCTGATATAATAAATATTTATCATGGACACTTACAACGCTGCATTTTGGTCCGATCCTTCCTACTCCTCATCCGATGAAGACGAAGATCGTTACACTGTGCCTCTATGCTACTGTTTTATTGCTATCTATCTGTACTTTCAGTCCCTCTATTTCCTTTCTTAATATTAATTATTTTGACTTGCTTTTGTTTTGAAGATGAGTATTGAATTGCATGGCCTCTAAAGGCACATTTAAAAATGTCCCATACAATAAGTTATTCTGTCCTGGTTAAAAACTAGTTGTCATCCAATAGGCTTTGATAAATTGAATTAAATATAACCTTTATCTCACTAGGTCAGGATATTTAAGCCTCCATATATCCACTAGTTTCATGATAGTCGTGATTTCCTTAAGTGCATAAGGTTGATAGTTTGTAGTTTGATTTCCTTTTCCAGTTCGTTGAGATATTTAGAACCGTATTATAATCTCCTACCATAATAGTGAATAATAATTTGTTGTTAACTGACCTAGTTAAATAAAGTAAAAATATATATATAATAATAATGTAATAGAGTCTTGTATTGCTTGTATGCTTGATAAATGATTATATATATTTTCATAGAAGCGTGGATCATTATTATTTGGACCGTATAGATTAATGAGCCAAATATGTTTATGGTCCAATAACATATTTGAAAAAATCCATATACCGTGCGCTGTTTGAAAAATCCGAAAAATCCGAAAAATTCTGATCACAATAGGTATTATATTCCTTCTCTGTTATCAACCAGTCAATCAATCAAATGTATTTATAAAGCCCTTTTTACATCAGCTGATGTCTAGAAGTGCTGTACAGAAACCCAGTCTAAAACCCCAAACAGCAAGCAAAGCAGATGTGAAGCACGGCCAGGTAAATACTGATAGTATTTTCTTATTATCTGCTAAGCCATTACGATTACTGTATAACTGGCTATACTAATTTCACCATTTACCATAATGAGATAAAAGTTTCAATTCTATTTATTATAATATATGTTTGTAAACGTACCGTAAAAGGTACCATAATAATTGAGTGTCCATATAGCTATAATATGGTATTTGCACTGCTACTGAGTAAACCTCCAACAGGAGCAGAATAACTGTGAAAAGCATTTCCAACGCACTCGCCTCGATTGTATTCTATACAGTTATTAAAAATATATAGTGCATTCAGAAAGTATTCAGACCCCTTGACTTTTTCCACATTTTGTTACGTTACAGCCTTATTCTAAAATTGATTCAATTTTTTTTCCCCCTCATCAATCTACACAATATCCCATAATGACTTGAGGCTTTAATCGCTGCCAAAGGTGCTTCAACAAAGTACTGTGTAAAGGGTCTGAATACTTATGTAAATATGATCTTTAATTTTTGTATTATTTAAAATAAATTAGCAAAAATTTAAATACAAGGTTTTTTGCTTTGTCATTATGGGTCCCTGTATTCATATAGATAATGTGAGTTTGCCAGCAATTTGTCAATTTTCCCCTTCAATGATTGGACATGGCATGGGAGAGCAGGAAAGTTGGAAGAGGGATCTTTGTTTTGTTCCTCTTCAACCTCTGGCCACACCCCCTTTCCTGCCGCTTTCCCTCTTCCTTCTTAATAGTCCTTCGTCCGGGTTGTTTTGTTTCACCATCTCTGAAGTTATGTCCCCTTTGGTCCATTCTCTCCAATGTGAGTTGTTAGTTTCTGCTATAACGGATGAGTGGTTCCGCCGGCTTTCTCGAAAGTTCGCATGCTGTTTCAGGTACCAGCAAACGTAATCCAAGTAGGAGAATAATCCACTGTACACATTTCATGTTGCTCTACTGTAGCCTAACCCTAATCCGATGCAACATAAAACACTTTATACTACTATAAACAAAGCAACAAAAACGTACGAGTTTAAACATCTAACAAACAATCGATTCAGGGCACCACTGCGTAGAGCCCCCAAGGTCACGCAGCACCCCCAAGGAGGTCTGCGGCAGAGGTTGAAGAGGAATAAAACAAAGACCATCTTCCTACTGTCCTGCTCTTCAATGTCCAATCACTGAAGGGGAAAATGGACGAATTGCGGGCAAACTCACAGTATCTATATGAATACAGGGAGGCCTGTGTGATGGCCTTTTCTAAAACTCGGCTGTCGGAGGCGGTGGCCGATTCTGAAGTCCCCCCTGACAGATTCACTATCACTCGTATGGACAGAGACAGTGAAGCTACTGGTAAGGAGCACAGAGGGGGAGTCTGTGTGCTGATAAATGACAGATGGTGTAAAACTATGATTGTCAGGAAGAAAAAAAATGCACTCCTGATATAGAACTACTGTCAGTGTCACTGCACCCCTGCTACCTCCCCCGTGAATTCCCACAGCCTTTTCTGGCTGTTGTTTATATCCATCCAAGAGCAAACAGCATTTTCAATTCCATGCTCCATGGTGCCTGAGTCCCTGACCACCAGGCCATCTGTGTGAGAGATATAACACACACATCACCCACCTGTGACCAGCCACTTCCTGCCCCAGTCCAGTCAGGCAACTTAATTTCATGGTCTTCAGCCTGATGGATGGACGGCGATAAAGTAGCTCCCTTTATGGCGACGTAAAGCTGGTCGTGGTGGTTTGAGAGCGGGAGATAGTCTGGTGGTGTGTCTCGGGGGTATATCATCAACCAGGATGAGGAAAGGGGAGGAATGACTGGAGTGCAGCCAGAGAATGGCGACGGCCTCAACACTGGATCCATCATGTGGGGCTACCAATAGCGAATATCTCTGTGCTTATTGGCTGATCCATATGAGATTCTGGTGTAGAACCCTGAATTTGTCAACAGTGTGCCCAACTGCTTAACTGAAGTCAGGTGCAGGAGAGCAGAGATGAGTGAACAGGCACACTTTATTTGGCTGAAGGAAAGCAGTCTGACGCAACTGCGTAACGACACTCCCGCCAAAGGCAAAAGCGAATAGCGCACTCATCACACAAATAATGTACAGCATACAATACCACGGGTTCCAAACAAGACCCGGCGAAAAACCAGCATGAAGCGTCACACATGACACGTAACAAACAATTACACACACAGACATGGGGGGGAACAGAGGATAATATAGAGTAGTAGAGTGATGAGGGGATGTAAAACAGGTGTGCGGGAAAACAAGACAAAACAAATGGAAAATGAAAGGTGGAGCGGCGATGGCTAGAAGACCGGTGACGTCGACCGCCGAGCGCCGCCCGAACAAGGAGAGGAGCCGACTTCGGCGGGAGTCATGACAGAATTAGTGTTGATAAGTTCTGACTCCTACTCTATTAGCTGTGAATTCAGTGTGATACAAGTTTCAAACATAGTCATGTTACTGCACGCAGTCAATCATTTTTTCTAACTGCAAACAAAAAATAAGAGGAAAAATAGTACATTTTCGGTACTTACTAAATGGTAATTCCACTGGTTATTCCACTGGTAATAAATTTAAAGTGTGTGTGGTTAATGTTTTATATTTTTACAAGAACCCTCCATATTACCCTCAATGGGAGACTAAACACCTACTAGCTTTCACCAATATTTTCTGCATCAAATTAGTCCCCAGCTTGAGCAGATATCAACCATTACTAACTGGTAGCTCCTAGGCTCTACTACACACAGTATGGAAGCTACAGTATTCCATGCCTTAGCCCTGCTCCTGCTACTGTCCTGTAGAGATATATATATATATATGTATATATATACAGTATATATGTCCCAAATGGCACGCTATTCCCTATACCAGGGCTCATAGTACTCTGGTCAAAGGTAAGGGACTATGTAGGGAATAGGGTGTTATTTGGGATGCAGGCTGTGAAGGGCATCAGTGGGTAGTGAAGTGTACTGTACATCTCGTCACAGAGCCAAACAGCCTGCTGGGCTGGCAGGACAGAATCATGTCACGGTCAGCGTTTTTCAGCATTTTGCACTCAGGCCCCCCCAGTCATAACACACCACATGTGATGTAATGAGTTGTGTGCCACTAGAATACATGTACACAGTGAGTCCTATCACACTGATATTGAAAGACTGAGACGGAGAGATGGTCCATCTCTCTAAGCTAAAGCACTTGATGACAAGTGTCGTCCGACAGACTGCATGTTAGACACAATGAAGTCTCTGGATGGGACTCTATTTAGTAAAAGTTCATCAGTGTGTGGAATCAAGGGCTCCGTAATGAATTATAAGGAGAGTCAGATTCAAGTCAAGGACTATGATGTTAGGCTGCTAATGAGTTGGGCAATTGCCTTTGACGTCACAGGCCTTTCTGTTAGCTCCAAATGATGAATGCTGATCTAGGATCAGGCTCCAAATTATGAGTGTAGTCTTTATTCATTGTGATCAAAAAGGCAGAACTGATCCTAAATCAGGACTTGTACTCTGAGGTGCTTGATACATAGGCCAGTATGTGTGTAGGTGAGTTTGTCAGACCCCCGTGGGAATGTTTGTGTAGTGTTTTTGGATTGTATAATTAACCCTATGAAGGGATTGGTGACAGGGCTGTTTGTAGTGATACTAAATGAATGCCACGCTAACACTCCTCTTCCATATGCTTTCATACCAGAGAAGAGGCTTGCTCCTGTGTGTGTGTTTAACAGCCTGGGTGGGTGACTGTGATTCTGTTAATGACGTTTGTGTGGTAGTCCTAATGACTGTAGAAGTGATGGATGCTCATTGCTTTGATGCTAATCTGATTAGACACATATAAACACAGTGCCAAGCTTCCAGACAGCCAGTCTTGGCCTCCATCCTCGCTCTGCAGGGTCAGTCAGGAGAGTGGCTGATTGGCTAGTGATATCACATTGACTTATGGGGCAGGAGGATGAGTGCCTGTGTAACAGGGGATTGGTAAACTTATTCCTCAGTTTTAAAATCTAACCACACCATCAAATTGGTAGCTTTTTGGTGGCGTAGCTGTCAAAAGTTTCTGTGTGTGCTGGTGAGGGATGAACAGGTATGGTTAAACAACAGCAGTATCTGTGTCTGTCAAACAGCTGACAGATACATCATGCAGAGTTTTCCAATGAATTCATGTGACATATGACCTCAGAAAGTTCTAATGGACATTCAGTGGTCACACAACACACACACACACACACACACACACACACACACACACACACACACACACACACACACACACACACACACACACACACACACACACACGATCCAGCTGTAAGAAGCTACCCGGGTCACTATGGTCCGCTGAACGCGAACACACTGTCATCTGATGCACTCCATTATCTTCTCTCCAAACACAGCTCTGGTGTCCGTGACTGACATTTTGAAAGCTACACCCTCTCTGTGTGTTTGTGTTTAATCAAATAGGATGATGTCCTAACCCATTAAGTATGTCTGCTCTGTCTGGCCAGGGACAGTGATTATAAATCTGTCTGCTCTGTCTGTCCAGGGACAGTAATAATACATATTTCTGCTCTGTCTGGCCAGAGATGGTGATAATAAATCTGTCTGCTCTGTCTGGTCAGGGAGGGGTATAATAAATAATTCTGCTCCGTCTGGCCAGTGACAGTGACGATACATTTTTCTGCTCTGTCTGGCAACAGACGGTGATAATACATCTGAATCATTAGGATCTAGCAGACAGAGGGACAACTCTAGGTAAACACCCCCATCTAGTGCTCAGTATCAAGCATTGCTCTTCTCTGCTGAATTGGTTTGTGTGTGTGTGTGTGTGTGTGTGTGTGTGTGTGTGTGTGTGTGTGTGTTTGCGTGTGTGTGTGTGTGTGTCTGCGTGTCTGTATGTATATGTGTGCTCATATGTGTGTGGTAACGTGGGTGCACTCTTCACAAAACAGCTTCAAATGAGCCACAGTTCGAGAGGGAAACGTTTTAATAAGAGCAAGCTTTTCGTTGAAGAGAGACTTTGTAGCCCTGAGGTGTACGATGCCACAGGAGCACGATCCGAAGCAGCGGCCTCTCTGTCTCTACTTATTTGGCTTCAACCTTAGTCACATGATCTGGAGCGTGACTCAGATGACATGAATCTTGAGGCCAGGCGTTGTTTGTCTGTGTGGCCTGCCCTGCCTTGCCTTGGTTAGCCTCCCCCTGCCTGCTCACAAACATAAATACAACTCACTATAACAACCAAGAGGAGAGTACAGGCTGCATTAGGGGGGCGGGAGGGAGGGAAAGAAGGAAAGAAAGAGAGATAGAGAGAGGGAAAGAGAGAGAGAGGGGGAGGGAGGGAAGGGGAGATCTGTCTAGAGAGTGATAAAAGTGAAAGGCCCTACTTCTACTCTTACTAGGACAGCACACATGGCATTACATTACAGTGTTATTAATATACAGTCGAAGTTGGAAGTTTACATACACTTAGGTTGGAGTCATTAAAACTCGCTTTTCAACCACTCCACAAATTTCTCGTTTACAAACTACAGTTTTGGCTAGTCGGTTAGTACATCTACTTTGTGCATGACACAAGTCATTTTTCCAATTGTTTACAGATGATTATTTCACTTATAATTCACTATATCACAATTTCAGTGGGTCAGAAGTTTACATACACTAAGTTGACTGTGCCTTTAAACAGCTTGGAAAATTCCAGAAAATTATGTCATGGCCTTAGAAGCTTCTGATAGGCTAACTGATATCATTTGAGTCAATTGGAGGTGTACCTGTGGATACATTTCAAGGCCTACCTTCAAACTCAGTGCCTCTTTGCTTGACATCCTGGGAAAATCTAAATAAATCAGCCAACACCTCAGAAGGAAAATTGTAGACCTCCACAAGTCTGCACATGCCTGAAGGTACCACGTTCATCTGTACAAACAATAGTACGCAAGTATAGACACCATGGGACCACGCAGCCGTCATACCGCTCAGGAAGGAGACACGTTCTGTCTCCTAGAGATGAACGTACTTTGGTGCGAAAAGTGCAAATCAATCCCAGAACAACAGCAAAGGGCCTTGTGAAGATGCTGGAGGAAACAGGTACAAAAGTATCTATATCCACAGTCCAAATTTTTATTTAATTTTTTATTTCACCTTTATTTAACAATGTAGGCTAGATGAGAACAAGTTCTCATTTACAACTACGACCTGGCCAAGATAAAGCAAAGCAGTTCGACACATACAACAACACAGAGTTACACATGGAATAAACAAACATACAGTCAATAATACAGTAGAAAAAGTCTATATACAGTGTGAATGAGTCCTATATCGACATAACCTGAAAGGCCGCTCAGCAAGGAAGAAGCCACTGCTCCAAAACCGCCATAAAAAAGCCAGACTACGGTTTGCAACTGCACATGGGGACAAAGATCGTACTTTTTGGAGAAATGTTCTCTGGTCTGATGAAACAAAAACAGAACTGTTTGGCCAAAATGACCATCTTTATGTTTGGAGGAAAAAGGGGGAGGCTTGCAAGCCGAAGAACACCATCCCAACCGTGAAGCACGGGGGTGGCAGCATCATGTTGTGGGTGTGCTTTGCTGCAGGAGGGACTGGTGCACTTCACAAAATACATGGCATCATGAGAAAGGAAAATGATGTGGATATATTGAAGCAACATCTCAAGACATCAGTCAGGAAGTTAAAGCTTGGTCGCAAATGATTCTTCCAAATGGACAATGACACCAAGCATACTTCCAAAGTTGTGGCAAAATGGCTTAAGGACAACAAAGTCAAGGTATTGGAGTGGCCATCACAAAGCCCTGACCTCAATCCTGTAGAAAATTTGTGGGCAGAACTGAAAAAGCATGTGCGAGCAAGGAGGCCTACAAACCTGACTCAGTTACACCAGCTTTGTTAGGAGGAATGGGCCAAAATTCACCCAACTTATTGTGGGAAGCTTGTGGAAGGCTACCCGACATGTTTGACCCAAGTTCAACAGTTTGAAGGCAATGCTACCAAATACCAATTGAGTTTATGTTAACTTCTGACCCACTGGGAATGTGATGAAAGAAATAAAATCTGAAAGAAATAATTCTCTCTACTATTATTCTGACATTTCACATTCTTAAAATAAAGTGGTGATCCTAACTGACTTAAGACAGGGAATCTTTACTTGGATTAAATGTCAGGAATTGTGAAAAACTGAGTTTAAATGCATTTGGCTAAGGTGTATGTAAACTTCCGACTTCAACTGTATGTAGTAAGCAATACTCAAGGCAGCATATTGCAAACAATATTTAGTCATCATGCACCATCTTGAGCACCTTGCTTTTTCCCAGCACAAAGCACCCTTATCTAGTCAGTTTCACTCAAATCTCTTTTCACCCATTACCTACCCTCTCTCTCTGGAAAGGTCATCCTAACCCCCTCTGTCTCTTTGGAAAGGTCATCCTAACCCCCTCTGTCTCTTTGGAAAGGTCATCCTAACCCCCTCTGTCTCTCTGGAAAGGTCATCCTAACCCCCTCTGTCTCTCTGGAAAGGTCATCCTAACCCCCTCTGTCTCTCTGGAAAGGTCATCCTAACCCCCTCTGTCTCTCTGGAAAGGTCATCCTAACCCCCTCTGTCTCTCTGGAAAGGTCATCCTAACCCCCTCTGTCTCTCTGGAAAGGTCATCCTAACCCCCTCTGTCTCTCTGGAAAGGTCATCCTAACCCCCTCTGTCTCTCTGGAAAGGTCATCCTAACCCCCTCTGTCTCTGGAAAGGTCATCCTAACCCCCTCTGTCTCTCTGGAAAGGTCATCCTAACCCCCTCTCTCTCTCTGGAAAGGTCATCCTAACCCCCTCTCTCTCTCTGGAAAGGTCATCCTAACGCCTTCTTTCCTCTCTGTTGGTCTCTATTTTCAGGGACAAGTGATCCGTATGTGAAGTTTAAGATTGCGGGGAAGGAGGTGTTCAGGAGCAAGACCATCAATAAGAACCTGAACCCGTTGTGGGACGAGAGGGTCAGCCTACTAGTGGACAGCCTCCGAGAACCTCTTTATGTCAAGGTACGACTGTCTGAGAGACTCTACTATGTGTCACAGTTTCTGGGTTATTTGATTGTTGTTTCCTTAGGTTACCGCTGGAGGGCTCCCTTACCGTGTTTTCGAGGTTCCAGGTTACCGTGATTATTACTTATTGGATTCACCTGTGTTTAAATGATGGATTTGTTCATCACGTACCATACAGAAACAGTCCAATAGTGAAATCATTAAAATTTGCAATCCGTAGGTACCAAACATGTCTTGGTTAGGTAACATATTGTATGGTTACTTGTAATAAAAATTTTTTACCTCGTAATAACATAGGAAAACAAAATAATATAACAAAACATACTTTACACTAAACACAACATTTTATGTTTTTTATGTCACTTTTAATGTGCTGTTAGAAAATGTGTTTTAGATGACATCACTGTTGAATGAGTTGACCCATTTTCTTAGAAAAAGGCCACTTTCTGTGTGGTCAAGAGGAAGTACAGTGGCAAGAAAAAGTATGTGAACCCTTTGGAATTACCTATATTCCTGCATAAATTAGTCATAACATTTGATCTAATCTTCATCTTAGTCACAACAATAGACAAACACAGTGTCACGCCCTGGCCTTAGTTATCTTTGTTTTCTTTATTATTTTAGTTAGGTCAGGGTGTGACATGGGGGATGTAAGTGTTTTGTATTGTCTAGGGGTCTTTGTATGTTTATGGGTGCTGTGGTTTAGTTGGTTAAAGTGTCTAGTCTAGGTGTATGTATGTCTATGGTTGCCTAGATTGGTTCTCAATTAGAGACAGCTGTCTATCGTTGTCTCTGATTGGGAACCATATTTAGGCAGCCATATTCATTAGGTAGTTCATGGGTGATTGTCTATGTCTTTACATTAGTTGCTTGTGTCTGCACTTTCGTTTTATAGCTTCACGGTCGTTTTTTGTTTTGTATAGTTTGTCAGTGTTCGTTTAGTTTTCGTCTTCAAATAAAAGAAGATGTATAGTTATCACGCTGCGCCTTGGTCCTCCTCTCTTCCACAATGTTACGACGATCGTGACAGAATCACCCACCAAACCCGGACCAAGCAGCGTGATACAAGGCAGCAGCAGCAGTGATCGCAGGACTATTGGAATTGGGAGGAAATTCTGGACGGCGGAGGACCCTGAGCACAACCTGGAGAATATCGCCACCCTCGTGAAGAGCTGGAGGCAGCTAAAGCCGAGAGGCGGTGGTATGAGGAGGCAGCACGGAAGCGCGGCTGGAAGCCAGAGAGGCAGCCCCAAAAATGTCTTGGGGGGGGGCTCTCGGGGAGTGTGGCAAAGTCAGGTAGGAAACATGCGCCAACTCCTCGTGCTTACCGTGGAGAGCGGGAGTACGGGCAGACACCGTGTTATGCGGAAGAGCGCACAGTGTCTCCTGTACGTGTACATAGCCCGGTGCGGTACATCCCAGCTCCTCATATCGGCCGGGCTAGAGTGGGCATCGAGCCAGGTGCCATGAAGCCGGCTCAACGCATCTGGTCTCCAGTGCGTCTCCTCGGGCCGGCGTACATAGATAGACCGGACCGTGGTACATGGCACCAGCCTTACGCATGGTGTCCCCGGTTCGCCAGCACAGCCCAGTGCGGGCTATTCCACCTCGCCGCACTTGCCTGGCTACGGGGAGCATTCAACCAGGTAAGGTTGGGCAGGCTCGGTGCTCAAGAGCTCCAGTACGCCTTCACGGTCCGGTCTATCCGGTGCCACCTCCTCGCCCCAGCCCATTACCACCAGTGCCAACACCACGCACCAGGCTTCCAGTGCGTCTGCAGAGCCCTGTTCCTCCTCCACGCACTCGCTCTGTGGTGCGTGTCCTTAGCCCGGTACCACCAGTTCCGGCACCACGCACCAGGCTTACTGTGCACCTCAGCAGGCCAGAATCTGCTGTCTGCCCAGCGCCGCCTGCGCTGCCCGTCTGCCCAGGGCCGTCTGAGCTGCCGCCTGCGCTGCCCGTCTGCCCAGCGCCGTCTGAGCTGCCCGTCTGCCCAGCGCCGTCTGGTCTGCCCAGCGCCATCTGAGCTGCCCGTCTGTCCTGAGCCTTCAGAGCCACCCGTCTGTCCTGAGCCTTCAAAGCCGCCCGTCTGTCTTGAGCCTTCAGAGCCGTCCGTCAGTCAGGAGCCGCTAGAGCCGTCCGTCAGTCAGGAGCTGCCAGAGCCGCCCGCCAGTCAGGAGCTGCCAGAGCCGCCCGCCAGTCAGGAGCTGCCAGAGCCGCCCGCCAGTCAGGAGCTGCCAGAGCCGCCCGCCAGTCAGGAGCTGCCAGACCCGCCCGCCAGTCAGGAGCTGCCAGAGCCGCCCGCCAGTCAGGAGCTGCCTGAGCTGTCCGCCAGTCAGGAGCTCCCTGAGCTGCCCTTCAGTCCGGAGCTGCCCCTCAGTCCGGAGCTGCCCCTCAGTCCGGAGCTGCCCCTCCGTCCAGAGGCGCCCATCAGTCCAGTGGGGTTAATATGGAGGGTCGCCGTTAAGAGGAGGCCACGAAAGCGGGGATTGACTATGGTGGGGTGGGGTCCACGTCCCGCACCCGAGCCGCCGCCGTGAGAAGGCCCACCCGGACCCTCCACTTCTGTGTCAGGTTTTGCGGCCGGAGTCCGCACCTTTGGGGGGGGGGGGGTACTGTCACGCCCTGGTCTTAGTTATCTTTGTTTTCTTTATTATTTTAGTTAGGTCAGGGTGTGACATGGGGGATGTAAGTGTTTTGTATTGTCTAGGTTTTTTGTATGTTTATGGGTGCTGTAGTTTAGTTGGTTAAAGTGTCTAGTCTAGGTGTATGTATGTCTATGGTTGCCTAGATTGGTTCTCAATTAGAGACAGCTGTCTATCGTTGTCTCTGATTGGGAACCATATTTAGGCAGCCATATTCATTAGGTAGTTCATGGGTGATTGTCTATGTCTTTACGTTAGTTGCTTGTGTCTGCACTTTCGTTTTATAGCTTCACGGTCGTTTGTTGTTTTGTATAGTTTGTCAGTGTTCGTTTCGTTTTCGTCTTCAAATAAAAGAAGATGTATAGTTATCACGCTGCGCCTTGGTCCTCCTCTCTTCCACAATGTTACGACGATCGTGACACACAGTGTGCTGGAAAGGGTGGAAAGGGTTACAAAATAATCTCTAAAAGCCTCGATGTTCATCAGTCCATGGTAAGACAAATTGTCTATAAATGGAGAAAGGCCAACACTGTTGCTACTGTCCCTAGGAGTGGCCATCCTGCAAAGATGACTGCAAGATCACAGTGAGGAATGCTCAGTGAGGTTAAGAAGAATCCTAGAGTGTCAGCTAAAGACTTACAGAAATCTCTGGAACATGCTAACATAGACGAGTCTATGATACGTAAAACACTAAACAAGCATGGTGTTCATGGGAGGAAATCACAGAAGAAGCCACTGCTGTCCAAAAAAACATTGCTGCACATCTGAAGTTCTCAAAAGAGCACCTGGATGTTCCACAGCGCTTCTGGCAGAATATACTGTGGACAGATGAAACTACAGTCGAGTTGTTTGGAAGGAACACACAACACACGTTCTCCATTCTGTGGAGAAAAAACGGCACAGCACACCAACATCAAAACCTCATCCCAACTGTAAAGTATGGTGGAGGGAGCATCATGGTTTGGGGCTGCTTTGCTGCCTCAGGGCCTGGACAACTTGCTATCAGCGACGGAAAAATGAATTCCCAAGTTTATCAAGACATTTTTCAGGAGAATGTAAGGCTATCTGTCCGTCAGTTGAAGCTCAACAGAAGTTGGGTGATGCAACAGAACAACGACCCAAAACACAGATGTAAATCAACAACAGAATGGCTTCAACAGTAAATAATACGCCTTATGGAGTGGCCCTGTCAGAGTCCTGACCTCAACCCAATTGAGATGCTGTGGCATGACCTCGAGAGCGGTTCACACCAGACATCCGAAGAACATTGCTGAACTGAAACAGTTTTGTAAAGATGAATGGTCCAAAATTCTTCCTGACCGTTGTGAAGGTCTGATCCGCAACTACAGAAAACGTTTGGTTGAGTTTATTGCTGCCAAAGGAGAGTCAACCAGTTATTAAATCCAAGGGTTCACATACTTTTTCCACCCTACACTGTGAATGTTTACAGAGTGTGTTCAATAAAGACATTAAAATGTGTAATTGTTTGTGTGTTATTAATTTAAGCAGACTGTGTTTGTCTATTGTTGTGATTTAGATGAAGATCAGATCAAATTTCATGATCAATTTATGCAGAAATCCTGTTAATTCCAAAGGGTTGACATACTTTTTCTTGCCACTGTTTGTGGATCTGGACTTTATTACCCTGTCGTATACTGGAGCGAAAAGAATTCCAGCTTGGACTCTTCCGGTTTGTTTAGACTATGTGATATAGCCCTGGATCAAGATAGCAGGCTGAATGGGGCCATATCCTGGCCCTGCTGGACAAGCCTGACACTTCAAAAGGGACTTCTTCTGGCCAGTGGGGTCAACTAGGGTTCCTGGTCTGAAGTGAGTTGATAGGCCCCTGTCCAGTAAAAAGGGTTTGTGCTGATGTGACGTGAGGGTCAACTCCTACAACTACTACAGCCTATTAGCTATACAATTAGACACTACACTCTGCACCAGGATTAAAAACTAGAATTTAATACGTGCAGAGGGATCTGTTAGCAGAAAAAGTATTTGTTAACTAAAGGTAAACATGGGGTTTTTCAAATTTCCTGCAATTCTACACATTTTGCCATGAATTATGCCATGTTAATATGATATCTGAGTGAGAGTGACTTTCAAAATCAATGGGTTCCCCCTGGAGGTCAGGGCCCCTGTGCACGTGCCCTGCGTGGCTGGTCGGTATTTCGGTCATAACTACTACAAGTTTAGATAGATGGCTAGACTAACTAGACTAATTTACCAATCTAAAAATGTTTTGCTGACATGGGCAAATTGAGTGAGTCAATGACTGGCATTATGTAAGTCTCTCTGGATAAAAGTCTGCTAAGTGACTAACATGTCATATGTTAATGTAATATAACAAGAGGAAGACTGCACATGCAGAACTAAGTTTAGAAGTTCCACCTTGTGTATTCTACTATTCTAACTCTCAAAAGTAAGTAACTCTCAAAAGTAGAACCCCGACTGAGTTCTAAATGTTTATTTTTTGTTGTTGTTACGGACCCGATATTAACATATTTATTTTCAAGCATTAGTGCTATCTTTGCCTACTTTGTGTAACTGTTGCCTCAAACTGAAATATGTAATTGTGACCTTTGGGAAGGTTTAATGTGGTTGTTATTAACACAGGATTCATTTCAGTGAACCTGGTGCCAGGTAATGTGAAGATGCATTGCAGTTTCAATACGAATGCATACAGTACAGTACACCTAAGCACAGTATAGGACAGTACTATGGTTGGAACAATCTGGTAACTTTCCCCAAAATCCCTGGAAGATTCCCGGAATCATGTGGGAATTAGCCGGAAATCCGAAGTCATTCAGACAGGATTTCTGGAAGACCTCGGAATTTCGGGAAAGTTATCAGATTTTGCAACGCAAGATTACAGTATGTGATCTCTGTGGTAACAGTGTGTTATGTCCTGCAGGTGTTTGACTATGACTTCGGCCTTCAGGATGACTTCATGGGTTCTGCCTACCTCTACCTCGAGTCTCTGGAACACCAGAGGTCTGGACAGACAGGGGAAACTCCTTATCTTTATACACTATATATACAAAAGTATGTGGACACCCCTTCAAATTAGTGGATTTGGCTATTTCAGCTACACCCGTTGCTGACAGGTGTATAAAATTGAGCACCATGCAGTCTCCATAAGAAACAATGGCAGTAGAATGGCAGTAGAATGTGAAGCGGAAACATCTAGGAGCAACAACAGCTCAGCCGCGAAGTGATAGGCCACACAAGCTCACAGAACGGGACCGGCGATTGCTGAAGTGCAATACTCACTACCGAGTTCAAATTGCCTCTGGAAACACAAGAGCTGTTCGTTAGGAGCTTCATGAAATTGGTTTCCATGGCTGAGCAGCCGCCCACAAGCCTAAGATCACCATGCGCAATGCCAAGCGTTGGCTGGAGTGGTGTAAAACTCGCCGCCATTGGACTCTGGAGCAGTAGAAACGTGTTCTCTGGAGTGATGAATAACGCTTCACCATCTAGCAGTCTGACAGAAGAATCTGGGTTTAGCGGATGCCAGGAGAACGCTACCTGCCCCAATGCATAGTACCAACTGTAAAGTTTGGTGGAGGAGGAATAATTGTCTAGGGCTGTTTTTCATGGTTCGGGCTAGGCCGCTTAGCGTTAGGAAATCCTAACGCTACATCATACAATGACATTCTAGACAATTATGTGCTTCCAACTGTGTCGCAACAGTTAGGGGAAGACCCTTTCCTATTTCAGCATGACAATGCCCCTGTGCACAAAGCGAGGTCCATACAGAAATGGTTTGTTGAGATTGGTGTGGAAGAACTTGACTGGCCTGCGCAGACCCCTGAACTCAACCCCATCGAACACCTTTGGGATGATTTGGAACGCTGACTGCGAGCCAGGCCTAATCGCCCAACATCAATACCCGACCTCACTAATGCTCTTGTGGAAGAATGAAAGCAAGTCCCCGCAGCAATGTTCCAACATTCTTGTGGAAAGCCTTCCCAGAAGAGTGGAGGCTGTTATAGCAGCAAAGTAGGGACCAACTCCATATTAATGCCCATGATTTTGGAATGAGATGTTTGACGAGCAGGTGTCCACATACTCTTGGTCATGTAGTGTACCTCTCATTTATCTATCTATCTATCTATCTCTTTTTCTTTTTTCTTTCTTTCTCTCCTTCTCCCATCCTTCTCCGTGTCTTTCTTCCTGCCCTACCCCTCATCCCTCCATCTCTTCCTCCTCTTTCTCTGTCCATTTTATTATCTTACTTTCTTTCCTTCTCCCCCTCCGCCTTCTTCCCCCTCTCTCCGTCTCCTTTTCCTACTTCTCTTCTTCTCCTGCAACATAATGGACTGTATCAGAAAGAAGCATATTTTTACTCTCTCTCTTTTATCATTCTCCAACACATTATGTCTCTTTCTCTGTTTCTCTCGCTTTTGCTATCCATGTTTTTTTGTTCAATGTCACAATTCTTGTCCTTATTGGTTGATCTCTCTCTCTCTCTGTATCCCACAAATCTATCCATGTGCCCTATTTGTGTCCCCATTTTACTTGACACTTGTTTCAATGGAACTTACCCAATGCACCACTGCCCTCTAGTGTACTTCATTGGAAATGCATATTACATGTATATACATGACTATTCTTTGACAGACAACGTAAACATAAATGGTACCATAGATCTGTCATGATACAACAGGATGTGTGAGACAACCAGAAACATTAGTTCCGGTGCTTTGGACTGATCACGATTTCGTAGGAGTTAGCATCTTTCGAATGTCAGAAGGGGAGGGAACATTTGGACCATAGACTTGCCCGTAACATGCATAGAGAGAAGGTGGAGCACTTCATTCCAATTCTTATCTCTTCTCTTAACACATATGGATCTATAACTAGAATCGAGCATCTGACCAATTACACAATACTTTAGTTCTGAGTTAACTGAGATGAGTACATGACACACACAAGTTTGCAAGTGTGTGTGCTTATGTGTGTACGTTTCTGTACACGTGTGTATTGCGTATTTGTGCGTGTGTATGTGTGCGCGGGTCACCGTGTCCTCCCTCTGCCACCTCAGGACCCTGGACGTGACCCTTGACCTCGAGGATCCCCAGTACCCCGAACATAACCTGGGAACTCTAGAGCTGGCAGTCACACTGTCGCCCAAAGAGGGAGACTTCAGGGAAGCCGTAAGTCCACTCTGTCTGTCTCTCTCTCTTCAGTAGCTTGACCGTCCTAAGGGAACAGGGACGACTTCTGATTGGATGTAGTGTAACTGTATTAAATTGTGTGATTTAATTTTAACAGTACTGTTTTAATCCAGACAGGATGTTGTTTGTGTGAAGATATGACATCATTATCTGTCACTTTTGATGTCTTATGAGTAAAAAAAAGAAAAATGGATCACCTTTGTCAATGTTAATGAACATTATGAAATGGCTCTGACATTTAACTGTCATTTCGTTTGGCTCAGAGGTAATGTCTCCCCAGCCAATGACAGGACTCCATAATACATTGCCGATCCAATGCTAGGTAGTCTTTTTGAGATGCTGTCAGACGAATTCTGACCTGGATACAATCCATCATTCATTCCAGACCCAGCTTCTATTGCATTGGTGCCTATGGGAGAGCCATCCCTTAAGCAGACCGGAACTGTGACAATTATTTTTAAATGGTAAACGGCCTAAGTAAGACATCTTTATTTATTTACTATTTCTGGTGGAAAATCAATTGCAATATAGCAAAGATGGTGGGTAAATGAAGATCTCCTACTCAGGACGTTTACCATTGAAAAATGTTTTCACAGTTCCTGTCCGCTTAAGGGGTGGCTCTCCCATAGGCATCAATGCATTAGCAGCTGGATAGGCCCACTGGAAAAAAGATTTGAGCACACTGGCATAACAAAAAGGAACATGCTTTTAGAATGAAAAACAAAAACGTCCATGTTCAAAGAGAATTGTGTAACATTGCTCCTAATGATGTGCATCCTTTCCTCTGTGGATGTGCGCAATGTTTTTATTTCATATTTATTTCTGTTCAATTATTTGTTTGGTTAATTGGACCCCTGGATGTATCATAAAGTACAAGAGGGGAGTCTTGGGGGAAATATTTTATTCTGTTTGATCTGATGTCTTATTTGGTTCTATAGTTCACAGAATCCACATTCGACAGAACAAATAAACTGTATTTAGGTTAAGCACCTTTTTGAATCGCTCAAACTGTAAAAAGGAGCACAAGGTCACAGGAACACAGCATGGATGATGATGTTCTCTATCGCCACCTACTGGGCAAGATGAAAACCTCTTCAAATCAAGGCTATGACGCAGATACACACATACAAATTCCTTCGCCACCACAGGATAATCCTGGTGTGTCAGCCGGTACCAAATCGCACCCCTAACCATCCATTTGGCCCTAACCCTTCAATGTTTGCAGATCTGTAAGGTGGAAGCAATATGGTGGAAGCTCCACTACACTGTTTCTACTTACCAGACCCTTAAGATTAAATACAGTTATATAAAGGTTTAATAAAGGTTGTATAAAGGTTAAATAAAAATACAATTAAAAAAAGATCTGGAAATATTGAAGGGTTTAGTGACCGATGTGGGACTGTCTCTGTGTGTGTGTGTGTGTGTGTGTGTGTGTGTGTGTGTGTGTGTGTGTGTGTGTGTGTGTGTGTGTGTGTGTGTGTGTGTGTGTGTGTGTGTGTGTGTGTGTGTGTGTGTGTGTGTGTGTGTGTGTGTGTGTGTGTGTGTGTGGCCCTTGTGTGTGTACAGTACAGTAGGCCTATTTATGTGTCGTTGTGGGTGGCAGTGCTTTTTACTACTTATTTTTTGCTGCCTGTGACCCTCCACGCCCTGCTTCCTCCTGGGCTGACCTCTGACCTCAGCCCTCTGACCCCATGCAGCTCTGAGCTCTCTAGCATCCTATAACAGCTTTGTCTCATTTACAGACCATGCTTTTGAAAAGAAGCTGCAAACGATCCAGTAAGGTAATACATGGCATGTAACCTACAATACCACCTACCTACCTACCTACCTACCTACCTACCTACCTACCTACCTACCTACCTACCTACCTACCTACCTACCTACCTACCTACCTACCTACCTACCTACCTACCTACCCACCTACCTACCCTACCTACCTACCTACCTACCTACCTACCTACCTACCTACCTACCTACCTACCTACCTACCTACCTACCTACCTACCTACCCACCCAAATCCCTCCGCTACCCCCACAAACCCCTCCGCTGTCCTGGGTTCAGGTGGTGACCCAGCCCCTCTTCCTCCACCTCTGTGTCCCTGTCACTGTTATCAGTTCTCACTCCACCATCTTGTATTTTCCACAAGCTGCAATATACAGACAGGTGGAACTGAGAGCAGTAATATGCTGTTGTTAGTCCAGATGGGGTCCGTGACAGTTTTGTGGCTCTTTATAGTGACCAGAAACCTAGAAAACTTATTTTGCCAATTAGCTTCAGCCGGCCGGAGTGCGACCATGGCAAAGTTGGTTTGACTTTGGATAGCCTATCTCTGTGGGGCTAGTTAGGGACCATTAATAAATTACACAATGTTAATGTGAATATATTTTCATGTTGCACACCTTTTAGTTTTCTCATTAAATGCTTTCAATATTTGTAAATGAATTTCTACAGTTTATAGTTGGTTTGAGGTTCTTTAAACTTCTTATGGCTGCAGTGCAGTATTGAGTAGCTTGGATGAAAAGGTGCCCAGAGGTGCCCAGAGTAAACTGCCTGCTCCTCAGTCCCAGTTGCTAATATATGCATATTATTGGATAGAAAACACTCTGAAGTTTCTAAAACTGTTTGAATGATGTCTGTGAGTATAACATAACTCATATGGCAGGCAAAAACCTGAGAAAAATCCAACCAGGAAGTGGGAAATCAACTCATCGCCTATCGAATACACAGTGGGACAGTGGGATATAATATATCATTTTGCACTTCCTACGGCTTCCACTAGATATCAACAGTCTTTAGAACCTTGTCTGATGCTTCTACTGTGAAGTGGGGCCGAAGGAGAGGGGATTGAGTAAGGTCTATCATGAGCTGAACATGCGCTGACCATGCGCGTTCATGTGAGAGCGAGCTCTGTTCTATCGCATTTCTGAAGACAAAGGAATTCTCCGGTTGGAACATTATTGAAGATTTATGTTAAAAACATCCTAAAGATTGATTCAATATATCGTTTGACATGTTTCTACTGACTGTTACGGAACTTTTTGACATTTTGTCTGCTTTTAGTGAGCGTGCTTCGTGACTTTGGATTTATTTACCAACGCGCTAACAAAAGTAGCTATTTGGACATAAATGATGGACATTACCGAACAAATCAAACATTTATTGTCGAACTGGGATTCCTGTGAGTCCATTCTGATGAAGATCATCAAAGGTAAGTGAATATTTATAATGTTATTTCTGACTTGTGTTGACTGCACAATATGGCGGGTACCTGTATGGCTTGATTGGGCTCTGAGTGCCGACCTCAGATTATTGCATGGTTTGCTTTTTCTGTAAAGCTTTTTTGAAATCTGACACAGCGGTTGCATTAAGGAAAAGTGGATCTAAAATTCCATGTATAATATTTGATCTTTGATCAACGTTTATTATGAGTATTTCTGGAAATTGATGTGGCTCTGCAAAATCACCGGATGTTTTTGGATCTAATGAACATAACGCGCCAATGTTCACTGAGATTTTTTATATAAATATGAACTTTACCGAACAAAACATACATGTATTGTGTAACATGAAGTTCTATGAGTGTCATCTGATTAAGATCATCAAAGGTTAGTGATTAATTGTATCTCTATTTCTGCTTTTTGTGACTCCTGTCTTTGGCTGGAAAAATGGCTGTGTTTTTCCGTGATTTGGCCCTGCGCCCTGCACTTTCACTTGCTGTTGTCATATCGATCCCGTAAACGGGATTGCAGCCCTAAGAAGTTTTAAGAGGTTAAGTCATTGAAATTTGGAGCTATTGAAATGTTTAATATTGTCCCATGTACCCTGCATAATTTACTGATGGTCCTTAACTAGCCCCATAGGGATATCCAAAGTTAAACCAAATTTACCATGTTCAGTTGGCGATCGTCGCATGCAGAATTGATGTTTACTTGGGTGCTGCCTGCTGTGGGCATGTGGGCAGGGTTGAAATAAACCCAACCCAAGGAAAACTGTTACAACCTAGTTCCTAACATCTCGCAAATCTCAGTTGTGTACAATACTGACTTTACGATCAAAATGTTCCAATTTGAACTTTGTAGTCAAGTTTGACATTAGAAAAAAAGAAATGGTTTCATATCAATAACACAAAGGCTATTTTCAGCAAGAGATGTCGTTTTTTGGTTCAGTTCCTCTTTAAGTTGAATGTATAGACTGTGATTTCATAGTGAAATATGGAACAAAGATGACTATCAATCATGGTTATCAGTTACGCTTAATGGTTACGGTTATCCGTTAGGATTGTTCAGTTATGATAGTTCAGTTATGGTTGTTCAGTTATGGTTGTTCAGTTATGATAGTTCAGTTATGGTTGTTCAGTTATGGTTGTTCAGTTATGGTTGTTCAGTTAAGATTGTTCAGTTATGGTTGTTCAGTTATGATAGTTCAGTTATGGTTGTTCAGTTATGGTTGTTCAGTTATGGTTGTTCAGTTATGGTTGTTCAGTTATGGTTGTTCAGTTATGGTTGTTCAGTTATGGTTGTTCAGTTATGGTTGTTCAGTTATGGTTGTTCAGTTATGATAGTTCAGTTATGGTTGTTCAGTTATGGTTGTTCAGTTATGATAGTTCAGTTATGGTTGTTCAGTTATGGTTGTTCAGTTATGGTTGTTCAGTTATGATAGTTCAGTTATGGTTGTTCAGTTATGGTTGTTCAGTTATGATAGTTCAGTTATGGTTGTTCAGTTATGATAGTTCAGTTATGGTTGTTCAGTTATGATAGTTCAGTTATGGTTGTTCAGTTATGGTTGTTCAGTTATGGTTGTTCAGTTATGGTTGTTCAGTTATGGTTGTTCAGTTATGATAGTTCAGTTATGATAGTTCAGTTATGATAGTTCAGTTATGGTTGTTCAGTTATGGTTGTTCAGTTATGATAGTTCAGTTATGGTAGTTCAGTTATGGTTGTTCAGTTATGGTTGTTCAGTTATGATAGTTCAGTTATGGTTGTTCAGTTATGATAGTTCAGTTATGGTTGTTCAGTTATGGTTGTTCAGTTATGATAGTTCAGTTATGGTTGTTCAGTTATGGTTGTTCAGTTATGGTTGTTCAGTTAACATCTCAGAATCATCTGTCCCTCAATGGTCTTAGTTTGGGGATTGTGGATAGTCCTGGGCAAGTTTGAACACATCTGAAAAAGGGGAAAAGAGTAAGATGCGAGAGAGCGAGAGCCTTTGAGAATGGGGGGGATAGTTTTAGAGGTGTGTGTATGTGTGTTGGAGGTTTACTTGCTGTCAAGCCAGATCTCCCATGTCTGTCTGAGACCCCTTTATCTCATGATGCCTGGCAGATTGACCCTTGACCTATCATTTCTCTCCATGTTCCTCATCTTTGCTCTCTCTCCTTCACAACAGAAGGCATGCTGGTCCAGGGTCTGCTTTTCCCTCTCATTGGCCCATGCATGTGGCACATGTCCATATCTGTAGCCTATGGATATTCATGTTCCAAACTTTGTCCTGTTTGTCCTTAATGCCTCTCCGTGCCATAGCAACCCTTAGGTGGTCCACAGCAGTAGGCTTATATCTCTATCTCATTTTAATCAAAACCCATGGACTCTCGAGGACAAACAACAACTTGTGACATTTTCTCAGTGTTTCTGAGAGCAGCACTCTTGATCTGGAGGCATGTACAGTACTTGAGTACAGTTGAGTAAAAGTTAGAGTTTGTAAAGATATAGAGATACAGAAACATTTGTTTTGAGCGTGTCTCTGGTTGGAGTAGTGCGGACGTCCTGCTGTAGTGCTTCCCCTAAACCATCCCTTTGAAGCTCCAAACTGGGCCATCCCGCCTGTGACTCGGGAATTATCTCCAGCGCTAACAAACTAGTGCACTTCCCCACCAAGCACCACTCCTCCTGGGTGTCTGCCTGGCTCCCTCTCTTTCTCCATGGTTATTTATATACCCTCTTTTCTTTAATCAAGCCATTAATGCTGGACTCAATACATGCAAACAATGCAAGAACCACTGTGGGATAATTATAACACTAAAATTGTTGAAATCCACTTCCTTTCAAGTCCAGAAAAGCCAACACACCCCTCTTATTATCACACTGTGTTCTTTGCCCCAGAAGTTAAAGAGTTCAATCACACATGGCTTTTGTATTAGCCTGTGTACTGAGTATATGATGTACAATTATAATTCATATGCTTTGTTTAACTGATTGAACCAACTTTTTTTTGTACTTATAATTGTGTGGTTTTCTTATCAGCCCTTTTGGGCTTCCAACCTCACCTGCACACAATGTTTTGTATTTCACTTATTTTCTTTGGTGTGAATAAATAAAAACTAAACACCTTAAAACCTATATGAGCTCCTAAATTGTTTATTTTCATTAAGGAATTAAGGAATTTCAACCCAACACTTCTCCTCATCGTGTCTTTCCCTGCTCTACTTTGACATGTTGATGAGTATGATTCCTAATCAAAATCGACCATGGGTTTTTACATATAAAAAAAATAAATGATTTCACCTGTCACGAACGTCGTCAGGGTGAAAATGACCGGACCAAGGTGCAGCGTGGTGAGCGTACATTTCTTTATTTTGAATGTCGCCAACAAAAACAAGAAACAATAAGAAAACGAATGTGAAGCTGAATAGGGCTATACAGGCCACTAACACAGACAACTACCCACAACTAAGGTGGCAAAACAGGCTGCCTAAGTATGATTCCCAATCAGAGACAACGATAGACAGCTGTCCCTGATTGAGAACCATACCCGGCCAAAACATAGAAACAGAAAACATAGAAATAAAGGAACTAGACTGCCCACCCTAGTCACACCCTGGCCTAACCAAAATAGAGAATAAAAGCCTCTCTATGGCCAGGGCGTGACATCACCTTTATTTAACCAGGAAGGCCAGTTGAGAACAAGTTCTCATTCACAACTGCGACCTGGCCAAGATAGAGCAAAGCAGTACGACACAAACAACACAGAGTTACACATGGAATAAACAAACGTACACTCAATAACACAATATGATGGATATGTAGCAATGATGGTGTGAGGGATATGAGATAATGAGGGTTATGTAGCAACACAAGTTTTTTTTAGGAGGAGTTAGCTAGCATAGCGTAGCGCCCTTCACCATTAGCATAACAGCATAGTGTAGACTATCTGGACTCACTGTACAGTAGTGGGAGTAGGCCAGAGGAGGCTGGTGGGAGGAGTTTTGGAGGATGGGATCATTGTAATGGCTGGAATGGAATAGTATTAAACACATCAAACAGGCTACTGTATAGGTGGTAGTATCACACAGAGCCCAGCACTCATTGTTTCATGTCTGGAGAATGGAAATGAAGAGGGCTTCGTCTCCACATCAAAGCGCCGGTGCTTGTGCGCCAGGGTTTGTTCAAAGTTTAATGAAATTCACTCCAAAACAAACAATATGTTAATGAGGCTCCTCCAAACAAGGCATGGAGACAGTGAGATATCTCGTAGAGATGTGTTTGTTTGACAAATATGTACCGACTGCTTTGTTTTTTGTTCCCCCTCCCCCCTGCACATGCGAGCAATAGCAGTGTGACTCCTGTCGTGGTTAAATTAGCCTGTAATCCATTAGTAAACGGTTAACAATGGGTTTTAATCTGAGAGGGGAGGAGCAGCAATCTGAATTAATGCTGTCAGTGGTACAGCTCAATGGGGTTTACTACAGTGAGTTAATGCTGTCAGTGGTACAGCTCAATGGGGTTTACTACAGTGAGTTAATACTGTCAGTGGTACAGCTCAATGGGGTTTACTACAGTGAGTTAATACTGTCAGTGGTACAGCTCAATGGGGTTTACTACAGTAAGTTAATGCTGTCAGTGGTACAGCTCAATGGGGTTTACTACAGTGAGTTAATACTGTCAGTGGTACAGCTCAATGGGGTTTACTACAGTGAGTTAATACTGTCAGTGGTACAGCTCAATGGGGTTTACTACAGTGAGTTAATGTTGCCAGTGGTACAGCTCAATGGGGTTTACTACAGTGAGTTAATGCTGTCAGTGGTACAGCTCAATGGGGTTTACTACAGTGAGTTAATACTGTCAGTGGTACAGCTCAATGGGGTTTACTACAGTGAGTTAATACTGTCAGTGGTACAGCTCAATGGGGTTTACTACAGTAAGTTAATGCTGTCAGTGGTACAGCTCAATGGGGTTTACTACAGTGAGTTAATGTTGTCAGTGGTACAGCTCAATGGGGTTTACTACAGTGAGTTAATGTTGTCAGTGGTACAGCTCAATGGGGTTTACTACAGTGAGTTAATTTTGTCAGTGGTACAGCTCAATGGGGTTTACTACAGTGAGTTAATGCTGTCAGTGGTACAGCTCAATGGGGTTTACTACAGTGAGTTAATGCTGTCAGTGGTACAGCTCAATGGGGTTTACTACAGTGAGTTAATGTTGCCAGTGGTACAGCTCAATGGGGTTTACTACAGTGAGTTAATGCTGTCAGTGGTACAGCTCAATGGGGTTTACTACAGTGAGTTAATGTTGTCAGTGGTACAGCTCAATGGGGTTTACTACAGTGAGTTAATACTGTCAGTGGTACAGCTCAATGGGGTTTACTACAGTGAGTTAATACTGTCAGTGGTACAGCTGAATGGGGTTTACTACAGTGAGTTAATGTTGTCAGTGGTACAGCTCAATGGGGTTTACTACAGTGAGTTAATCTTGCCAGTGGTACAGCTGAATGGGGTTTACTACAGTGAGTTAATGTTGTCAGTGGTACAGCTTAATGGGGTTTACTACAGTGAGTTAATGTTGTCAGTGGTACAGCTCAATGGGGTTTACTACAGTGAGTTAATGTTGTCAGTGGTACAGCTCAATGGGGTTTACTACAGTGAGTTAATGTTGTCAGTGGTACAGCTCAATGGGGTTTACTACAGTGAGTTAATGTTGTCAGTGGTACAGCTCAATGGGGTTTACTACAGTGAGTTAATACTGTCAGTGGTACAGCTCAATGGGGTTTACTACAGTGAGTTAATGTTGTCAGTGGTACAGCTCAATGGGGTTTACTACAGTGAGTTAATACTGTCAGTGGTACAGCTCAATGGGTTTACTACAGTGAATTAATGCTGTCAGTGGTACAGCTCAATGGGGTTTACTACAGTGAGTTAATCTTGCCAGTGGTACAGCTGAATGGGGTTTACTACAGTGAGTTAATGTTGTCAGTGGTACAGCTCAATGGGGTTTACTACAGTGAGTTAATGTTGTCAGTGGTACAGCTCAATGGGGATTACTACAGTGAATTAATGCTGCCAGTGGTACAGCTCAATGGGGTTTACTACAGTGAGTTAATGCTGTCAGTGGTACAGCTCAATGGGGTTTACTACAGTGAGTTAATACTGTCAGTGGTACAGCTCAATGGGGTTTACTACAGTGAGTTAATGTTGTCAGTGGTACAGCTCAATGGGGTTTACTACAGTGAGTTAATACTGTCAGTGGTACAGCTCAATGGGGTTTACTACAGTGAGTTAATGTTGTCAGTGGTACAGCTCAATGGGTTTACTACAGTGAGTTAATACTGTCAGTGGTACAGCTCAATGGGGTTTACTACAGTGAGTTAATACTGTCAGTGGTACAGCTCAATGGGGTTTACTACAGTGAGTTAATGCTGTCAGTGGTACAGCTCAATGGGGTTTACTACAGTGAGTTAATACTGTCAGTGGTACAGCTCAATGGGGTTTACTACAGTGAGTTAATACTGTCAGTGGTACAGCTCAATGGGGTTTACTACAGTGAGTTAATGTTGTCAGTGGTACAGCTCAATGGGTTTACTACAGTGAGTTAATACTGTCAGTGGTACAGCTCAATGGGGTTTACTACAGTGAGTTAATGCTGTCAGTGGTACAGCTCAATGGGATTTACTACAGTCCCTTCAGGAAGTATTCACACCGCTTCACTTTTTCCACATTTTGTTGCATTACAAGGTGGGATAATAATGGGTTCAATTGTTATTTTTTGTCAACTACTTACACAAAATAGTCTGTAATGTCAAAATGTGTAACGGTTTTCTTCCATAGTTGAAGGAGAGGACCAAAATGCAGCGTAGCCAGTGCTCAACATGTTTAATTAAAGAACAAGTGAACACTACAAACAACTTACAAAATAACAAACGTGAAAACCGATACAGACCTATCTGGTGCAGAACACAAACACAGAGACAGGAAACAAACACCCACAAAACCCCAACACAAAACAAGCCTCCTATATATGATTCTCAATCAGGGACAACGATTACCATCTGCCTCTGATTGAGAACCATATTAGGCTGGACATAGAAACAGACAAACTAGACACACAACATAGAATTCCCACCCAGCTCACGTCCTGACCAACTAAACACATACAAAACAACAGAAAACAGGTCAGGAACGTGACAAAATGGAAGAAAAATTCTAACACTTGAATACATAAGTATTCAATCTCTTGAATTAATACATATGATTACAGCTGTGAGTCTTTCTGGGTAAGTCTCTAAGAGCTTTGCAAAACTTGATTGCACATTATTCCTTAAAAAATTCTTCAAGCTCTGTCAAGTTGGTTGTTGATCATTGCTAGACAGCCATTTTCAAGTCTTGCCACAGCCATTTTCAAGTCTTGCCATAGCCATTTTCAAGCCTTGCCATAGCCATTTTCAAGTCTTGCCACAGCCATTTTCAAGTCTTGCCATAGCCATTTTCAAGTCTTGCCATAGATTTTAAAGCCAAGTTAAGTCAAAACTGTAACTAGGCCACTGGGTTTTCCTCTAGGATTTTGCCTGTGCTTAGCTCTAAACTCCCTAGTCCTTACCTATAACATGATGCAGCCATCACAATGCTTGCAAATATGTTTACTTTAGTGCCTTATTGCAAACAAGATGCAGTTTTTGGACATTTATTATTCTGTACAAACTTCCTTCTTTTCACTCTGTCGTTTAGTTTAGTTTTGTGGAGTAACTACAATGTTGTTGATCCATCCTCAGTTTACTCCTATCACTGCCATTCAACTCTATAACTGTTTTAAAGTCACCATTGTCCTCATGGTGAAATACCTGAGCAGTTTTCTTCCTCTCCGGCAACTGAGTTAGGAAGGACACCTGTATCTTTCTAGTGACTGGGTTTATTGATACACCCATCCAAAGTGTAATTAATAACTTCACCATGCTTCACCAATAGGTGCACTTCTTTGCGAGGCATTGGAAAACTTCCCTGGTATTTGTTTTTCAATCTGTGTTTGAAATTCACTGCTCGACACAGAGATGAGGTAGTCATTCAAAAATCATGTCCATGCAACTTACAGTATGTGACTTGTTATGCAAATGTTTTCTCTTGAACTTATTTAGGCTTTCCATAACAAACGGGTTGAATACTTATTGAATCAAGACATTTCAGCTTTTCATTTTCAATTAATGTGTAAACATTTCTAAAAACACTTTGACACAAAATCTACATTTTATCCATTTAAAATTCAAGGTGAAAGCTATGATCCCTTATTCATGTCACTTGTTAAATCCACTTCAATCAGTGTAGATGAAGGGGAGGAGACAGGTTAAAGAAGGATTTTTAAGCCTTGAGACAATTAAAACATAGATTGTGTATCTGTGGGATTTAGAGGGTGAATGGGCAAGACAAAATATGTAGGTGCCTTTGAACAGGGTATGGTAGTTGGTGTCAGGCCACCGGTTTGAAGAACTACAACGCTGGCTGCTGGGGTTTTCAAGCTCAACAGATTCTCCTGTGTATCAAGAATGGTCCACCACCCAAAGGACATCCAGCCAACTTGGCACAACTGTGGGAAGCATTGGAGTCAACATGGGCCAGCATCCCTGTGGAACACTTTCGACACCTTGTAAAGTCCATGCCCCAACGATATGAGGCTGTTCTTATGGCATAAGCGGGGTGCAATTCAATATTAGGATGTTATTCCTAATGTTTGGTATACTCTGTGTATATCGCTATGGTACAGGGGTGATCCACAGCATGTTGGACAAACTTTGAACCAGGAGCTGACTACTCACATGTTCTGTGTTTGACTGTGTGTTTGTTCCTTTGCCTGCATCTCTTTGTATGGTCTCCATGTCTGTCCTGTGTTTGTATTGCTGTGTGTCTGCAGGTAGAGTACTATGATTGATTGTCACAATTCAGAAGTTGGAATCCTATTGAGAATTTCTCTGTTTCTGTGTGTGTGTGTGTGTGTGTGTGTGTGTGTGTGTGTGTGTGTGTGTGTGTGTGTGTGTGTGTGTGTGTGTGTGTGTGTGTGTGTGTGTGTGTGTGTGTGTGTGTGTGTGTGTGTGTGTTTTATTAGCAGCAGCATTCGAGTATGCGGTTGTCAGATGTCCACAGGAAAGCTCAGCTGTGGAGAGGTATAGTGAGCATCAGTCTGATCGAGGCTCGTGACCTCCAGCCTATGGACGCCAACGGCTTCAGTGACCCCTACGTCAAGTTCAGACTGGGCCATCAGAAATACAAGAGCAAGGTACCTCCACCAGCCTTATCACACTGTACCAACCACCCCACTTCCTAGACAATTCTTAGCTATCAATCAATCAAAGTCAGCAGACTTTAGCATTAGATGATAGATCAAATCAAGCTTTATTTATACAGCACATTTCAGACATGGAATGCACGCAATGTGCTTTACAAGAAAAGACTATCAAATGTAAAGCTAAAATATTTACTACACAACAAACATAAGACAAAAAACAAAAGAATGACACAAACTGAACAACTAAAAAGCACCCTAAGGAAAAGCCAAGCTAAGAAGATGTGTTTTCAGTTAATCATGTCAGATGCTAACATTAGTGGTATTTGTTTTAAATACACACAAATACAAAGAAATAGGACATGTTACGCATTTCACTGTACTTGTGCTGGTGACAAATACAACTTGAACTTGAACCATGATAAGGGGAAACACTGACACACACGCACGCACGCACGCACGCACACACACACACACACACACACACACACACACACACACACACACACACACACACACACACACACACACACACACACACACACACACACACACACACACACACACACACACACACAGATGCAACCATTTGTGTGCTTCTTCCACAGACGATACCCAAGACTCTGAACCCCCAGTGGAGAGAGCAGTTTGACTTCCATCTTTATGAGGAGCAGGGGGGCTTCATCGACATCACCGTCTGGGACAAAGACGCAGGCAAGAAGGACGACTTCATGGGCAGGTGGGCTTTTCACACACACACACACACACACACACACACACACACACACACACACACACACACACACACACACACACACACACACACACACACACACACACACACACACACACACACACACACACACACACACACACACACACACGCTTATACACACTTATACACACTTATACACACACACATACACTTGCATTCATATGCTCTAAGGGTCTGCCGTGTGTGTGTTTAGTTGACGTGAGATTCCCTCTTGGGCTGAAGGTGACACTGAATTTGAGGTCGCAGTCATCACAGGACCGTTAGCCTGACTTTCATCCGCTACGTGTGTGTTTGTGTCCATTAGTGTGTGCGTGTGTGTTTGTCTGACAAGTCCCCACTAAGTCTGAAAGACAGGAGGCTAATAGCTCAGAGAGGAGATTGGAGGAGCTGGTAGTGTCCTCTTCCTGTGAGCTAGTGTCTATTGTAATTGGCTGTTCCCCTCCTTAAATACCCATCTGTTCCAGGCCCACTGAGGTCCTACTGACAGGGTCATTAACACACACACACACACACACACACACACACACACACACACACACACACACACACACACACACACACACACACACACACACACACACACACACACACACACACACACACACACACACACACACACACACACACACACACACACACACACACACACACACACACACACACACACACACACACACACAACCAGTGAGCCTGCCTGCTTCCTATTGCACGAGTAACTTGACATGACACTGGACTGACAGAGAGACGGAGAGAGAGGGAGGGAGAGATGGAGAGAGGTTTTCCTCTGTCTACCCTTCTCAATGGCAAGGCTGTGCTCACTGAGCCTGTACTTTGTCAGTGTTTGTGCCACACGGGACTGTTTTCGTTCGTTTCGTTTATTTCATTCGTGTGTTCCTTCCTGTTCGTGCGTTCATGTTATATGTTCACAAGTTCAGGTCTGTTCACGTCGTTTATTGTTTTGTAGTTTGTTTAAGAGTTTTTTCGTCTGTCTTAAATAAACAAATATGTATTCAACCCACGCTGCGTTTTGGTCCGATCCATGCTCCTCTTCAGAAGAGGAGAAAGACGAGCGTTACAGCGTGGAATGCCCTGCGTGCTTTCTCTCTCAGTTCATTCCCTGCATTAAGGTGTCCAGTTGAGCTTATTTTGAAACCTAAATAATTGTAGTGTGTGCAGTACTCTATATATTTTGTACTAATTGAGAACTTTGGTCTAATTTCCTGAGATCTGGATCTTCTCTGGAAAATCATTATTTTAGTCTTTTGGGGGTTTACTGCCAGGGCCCAGGTCTGGCAGTACTGCTCTAGCAGGTCCAGGCTCTGCCGTAGGCTATGTGCTGTGGGTGACAGCAGGCATAGGTCAGTTGTGAAGAGTAGGCATTTAACCTCTGAATTGTGGAGACTAACATCAGCGGCTGAGGATTTTTCTAGAATAGTGGCCAATTCATTGATGTAAATATTGAAGAGTGCAGGGTTCAGATTGCAACCCTGGCGAAGGCATCGCCCCTGGTTAAAGAATAGTTTTTTTCTTGCCAGTTTTGATGCTGCACATATTGCCAGTATACATTGATTTAATTATGTCATATGTTTTACCCCATACACCCCTTTCAATAACTTTGTAGAACAGTCCTGAATGCCAAATAGAATCAAATGCTGGACGGCTCTGGCTGGTCCTGGCTGGACGGCTCTGGCTGGTCCTGGCTGGACGGCTCTAAAGGCTCGGGACAGACGGGCAGCGCTGGGCAGGCAGGCAGTTCAGACAGCGCTGGGAAGGCAGGCAGTTCAGACAGCGCTGGGAAGGCAGGCAGTTCAGACAGCGCTGGGAAGGCAGGCAGTTCAGACACAGGCTGCGCTGAGCAGGCAAGCAGCGCAGGCGGCGTTGAGCAGACGGCCAACTCTGACCTGCTGAGGCGCACAGTAGGTCTGGTGCGTGGTGCCGGAACTGGAGGCACTGGACTGGAGACACGCACCACAGGGAGAGTGCGTGGAGGAGGAACAGGGCTCTGGAAATGCACTGGAAGCCTGGTGCGTGGTGTCGGCACTGATGGTACTGGGCTGGGGTGGGAAGGTGGCGCCGGATATACCGGACCGTGAAGGAGGACACGTGCTCTTGAGCACCGAGCCTCCCCAACCTTACCAGGTTGAATGGTCCCCGTAGCCCTGCCAGTGCGGCGAGGTGGAATAGCCCGCACTGGGCTATGCAGGCGAACCGGGGACACCACCTGTAAGGCTGGTGCCATGTACGCCGGCCCGAGGAGACATACTGGAGGCCAGATATGTTGGGCCGGCTTCATGGCACCCGGCTCGATGCCCAACCTATCCCTCCCAGTGCGGCAAGGTGGAATAGCCCGCACTGGGCTAAGCACGCGTACTGGGGACACCGTGCGCTCCACCGCATAACACGGTGTCTGACCAGTACGACGCCCTCTCACTCCACGGTAAGCCCGGGGAGTTGGCTCGGGTATCCAACCCGGCTTCGCCACACTCCCCTTTAGCCCCCCCCCCCCCCCAAGAAATTTTTGGGTGAGCCTCTCGGGTTTCCAGCCGCTCTGCCTTGCTTTCGCCTCATAAAACCTCCTCTCCGCTTTCGCTGCCTCCAGCTCCGCTTTGGGGCGGCGACACTCCACTGGCTCTGCCCAGGGTCCTTTACCGTCTAGGATTTCCTCCCAAGTCCATTCCTCTTTTCCCCATTGCTGTTGTTCTTGCCTTCCTTCTCCAATCCGCTTGGTCCTGTTATGGTGGGTGTTTCTGTAACGGCTGTCGTAGTCGTTCTCCTCCTCAGACGAGGAGGAGCATGGATCAGACCAAGATGCGGATTGGTAAGTATTCATATTTTAATGGGAAAACAACAAACACTACAAAATACAACAACCAACAAACGTGACTAACCTGAAACAGTCCTGTGTGGCCCAAACACTGACACAGGAACAAACACCCACAAAACACAGGTGAAACCCAGGCTGCCTAAGTATGATTCTCAATCAGGGACAACGATTGACAGCTGTCTCTGATTGAGAATCATACCAGGCCGAACACAAAATCCCAACATAGAAAATCAAACCTAGACCAACCCACCCAACTCACGCCCTGACCAACTAAAACAAATACAAAACAAAGGAAAACAGGTCAGGAACGTGACACAAATGCTTTTTGGAAGTCGATAAAGCAAGCATACATTTTGGTATTATTTTGGTGGACATATTTATGTATCAGGGTGTGTAGGGTGTAAATATGATCAGTTGTGCAATGTTTTGGTATAAATCTAATTTGGCTTTTACTCAAGACATTGTGCTTATTAAGGAAGTTTAGAACTCTTATATTTATAATACTACAGAAAACCTTCCCCAGGTTACTGTTCACACAAATGCCTCTAATTGTTAGGGTCAAATTTGTCTCTGTTCTTAAATATTGGGGTTATGAGTCCTTGATTCCAGATGTCAGGAAAATAACCTACACTCAGGATCAAATTAAACCGTTTTAATATAGCCAATTTACATTTTGCATCTCATTTAGGATGCCATCAGATCCGCGTGCTTTTTTAAATTTGAGGCCCTGAAGTTTCTTATAGAGCTCCTGGTCAGTAATTGGGGAGTCCAATGGATTTTGATTGTCCTTTATAGCTTTTTCTAATCCATTCAACTTCTCATGAATTTGTCATTGTTCTGCGTTTCTGTCAATTTGAACGGTGTTATAGAGTGTTTTAAAATGGGTTGTCCATATGTCACCATTTTGTATCACTAATTCCTCTTGATTTGATTAGTTTTTTCCAATTTTGCCAGAAGTTGTTTGTGTTTATGGACTCCTCAACTAATGTCAGCTGCTTGCTGTTGTACTGTGCTTTTTTGGTTCTGAGTGTATGTTTGTAGAGTTTTAAAGTCTCACAGTAATGAAGGTGTAATTCACCATTATTTGGGTCTCTGTGCTTTTGGTTTGATAGTGTTCTAAGATTTTTCCTCATAATTTTACAATCTGCATCAAACCAGAAATACCGGAAAGCAAACAGTCTTTTTTGTTTTGTTTTTTATCAATTTTAGTTGTGCTTCTTTTGCCGTTTTCCTGAATATATAGTTGTTTTTTACTGCCAGATTGATGCCTTCTTTACTGTGCGTGAATATGGTATGCAGAAAGTTATCTAAGAGGGTTTGGATATTTTGGTTACCGTTTGCTTTCTGGTATTCTTTTGTGCTGTTTTGGGCCCATCTGTATGAATCTGAATAGAATGAAACAATCTGTTTGAATTTCTGATGTTCTACAGCTTACTGGGCTGTGAATGTCTGGTTGTTTCCATGTCTGTTCTTTTGAGGAACAACGTAATTTGGCTCTGATCAGACAGGGGTGTTAGTGGCTTGATGGTGAATGAGCTGAGAGAGAAAGGGTCAATGTCTGTAATCATATAGTCTACTGTGCTGTGGCCAAGAGGTGAGCAATAGGTGAATCTCCCTAAAGAGTCCCCCCATAACCTACCATTGACAAAGTACAGACCCAGGCTTCGACAGAGCTGCAACAGATCCCTTCCATTTTTGTTGATGGTGCTGTCACCGTTGTAGATATGGGGGAGATTACGACAGTTAGAAACAGTATGGCCTGTAATAAAGCTGTCCCCTCGTGTGCTCGTTAGATCAGGTAGTGTTCCTGTGCGTGCATTTGTGTCCCCACAGATTTCCCTGGGCCTGGAAATGGCACGTCTCCTCCTCAAGTGTGGGGAAGATCTCCTCTGAGTAATATGGGGATTCTGGGGGGGGGGGGGGGTGTATATTGCATAAAGAAACACATATTTTTCTGTCAGTACCTGTTCTTCTTCTTTTTTTTTACCGAATGTGATATTTACTAATTTTGAGGGGATGAATTAGATTTTGTATTTCGGATTTGACCAAATGATCAATCCTCCAGAGTCTTTGCCTCTATTGACAGAGCTGTGTTTCTGTGATGGCACAATTACCTCTCTGTAGCCTGTGGGACAGTGAGTGACAATGTCTGCCTTATATGTCGCCTGCAGAATGATGATGTCAACATCTTTAAGATTTTTGTTGAACTCCAGTGCTAAACTCTTCAGTCCAAAGGTTGATGAGTTTAGGCCCTGAATGTTCCACATGCTAAGTCATAGTGATTTCATGTTGCAAATAGAAAGAATAGCACAGTCAGAAATACAGTAGCTACTAACTATTAAGTTGTTAAGCGTTCTATATATATACTCTACCGTTCAAAAGTTTGGGGTCACTTAGGTCACTTTTTGAAAGAAATGCAAATTTTTTGTCCATTAAAATAACATAAAATTGATTATATATACAGTGTAGACATTTACATTTACATTTAAGTCATTTAGCAGACGCTCTTATCCAGAGCGACTTAGACATTGTTAATGTTGTAAATAACTATTGTAGCTGATTTTTAATGGAATATCTACAGTACATAGACGTACAGAGGCCCATTATCAGCAACTATCACTCCTGTGTTCCAATGGCATATTGTGTTAGCTAATCCAAGCTTATGATTTTAAAAGGCTAATTGATCATTAGAAAAACCTTTTGCAACTATGTTAGCACAGCTGAAAACTGTAGCGCTGATAAAGAAGCAATAAAACTGGCCTTCTTTAGACTAGTTGAGTGTCTGGAGCATCAGTATTTGTGAGTTCGATTACAGGCTCAAAATGGCCAGAAACACTTTCTTCTGAAACTCGTCAGTCTATTCTTGTTCTGAGAAATGAAGGCTATTCCATGCGAGAAATGGCCAAGAAACTGAAGATTTCGTACAACGCTGTGTACTACTCCCTTCACAGAACAGCGCAAACTGGCTCTAACCAGAATAGAAAGAGGAGTGGGAGGCCCCGGTGCACAACTGAGCAAGAGAACAAGTACATTAGAGTGTCTAGTTTGAGAAACAGACGCCTCACAAGTCCTTAACTGGCAGGTTCATTAAACAGTACCTGCAAAACACCAGTCTCAACATCAACAGTGAAGAGGAAACTCCGGGATGCTGGCCTTCCAGGCAGAGTTGCAAAGAAAAAGCCATATCTCAGACTGGCCAATAGTCCGGCTGGGGTACACAGGGCCTGTGTACAAGGAGTGGTGTGCAGGGGTGTGTCAGGGGGGGCCAGAGAGCTTCTCTCTGTAGTAGGTGTCCCCATGTGAGCTTCCTTGTTGACTGGGGGTGTGGGTAAAGGGTTGTCGGGGGGGGGGGTAAGGCTCTCTCCTCATGGTGACCTTTACCTCCTCCAGAGCTGTGGTAAGGCTCTCTCCTCATGGTGGCCTTTACCTCCTCCAGCGCGGTGGTAAGGCTCTCTCCTCATGGTGGCCTTTACTTCCTCCAGCGCTGTGGTAAGGCTCTCTCCTCATGGTGGCCTTTACCTCCTCCAGCGCGGTGGTAAGGCTCTCTCCTCATGGTGGCCTTTACCTCCTCCAGCGCGGTGGTAAGGCTCTCTCCTCATGGTGGCCTTTACCTCCTCCAGAGCTGTGGTAAGGCTCTCTCTCAGCTGCTGGACAGAGTTCTTCAGCTGGGTCCTGCACTGGTTGATCTGGTCCTGTAGAAGCTCTGTGTCTGGGCTGGAGGTGGTGTAGCTGGGGTGCTGCTCCTTTAGCTCAGTAACCCATACCTCTAACAAAGCCAGTCTGTCTCTCAGCAGGCTGATGGTAGTGTGGTCTTGGCTCTGGTGGTTGTAGGCAGGCAGGGGGAGGATAGACCTGTTGTGTGGGTGTAGGTCTGAGCCTGGACTCCTTCTGTTGGGATTTCCGAGGTGAGGAGAGAGGTCGGTGTGCTGTCCTTGTCTTTTTTGGTTTCTGCTAGCTTCCTTGGGATGGGGAAGTCCTGCACAAAAGAGCTGAGTGCTGCCTCACTGCCCTGGACCATGACAGTGTCGTTCTGGTACATGTTTACCGTCAATAACCTGTTTTCCTGGTCCTTCTCGCTGTCCTCAAAAATGTGGATTTGCCTTCCTTTGCAGATGCCTTTCTTTGTCATATAGCTGAAATGCCTGGTTACAGCTGTATGACAGGCAGTAGTGTGGTCTGTGTAAAATAACAGGTTGTAACAGTCCTGTTGTGTGAGCAGTCAGCAAAGTACGTTTCTTGGTTTTCCCTCAGAATTCTGTGTTTAAAATTGATTCTTCCCTTCTCTGATTTGATTTCTGCTGGCAATTCAAAAAAAGGGGTGGAAAGTCTCTCTGTTTCTGCTACTGCTGGTGCTGCTAGCATGCCTCAGGGGCCATGTTGCTATAGTTACCACCAGTAAACAGTTGGAGCTAAAGGTAAGCTAGTTGACAAATTTGAATATGGCTAGCTAGCACGATTAAGATTGACAGAGAGTGAGTTAAAAGACCAATCTTTTCCTCCTGTGTTGATCTTCAGTTGTACAATTTGATTACCTTTACATTTTTTGCTAATTTAATCGTGTTAATCTCACTCTTAACAACCAGAAAGTTATAACAAGTCAGGAGCTGTTCTTCTGCATGACTTCTCTCTCTCTCCTCCCATCTCTGCCCCTCTTTCTCTCTCCCCCCATCTCTGCCTCTCTCTCTCCCACATCTCTCGCTCTCTCTCTCTCTCTCTCTCTCTCTCTCTCTCTCTCTCTCTCTCTCTCTCTCTCTCTCTCTCTCTCTCTCTCTCTCTCTCTCTCTCTCTCTCTCTCTCTCTCTCTCTCTCTCTCTCCCCCTCTCTCCCACATCTCTGCCTCTCTCCATCTCTGCCCCTCTCTCTCTCCCTTCCCCCATCTCTGCCTCTCTCTCTCCCACATCTCTCTCTCTCTCTCTCTCTCTCTCTCTCTCTCTCTCTCTCTCCCACATCTCTGCCTCTCTCGCTCTCTCTCTCTCTCTCTCGCTCTCTCCATCTCTGCCCCTCTTTCTCTCCCCCATCTCTGCCTCCCTCTCTCCCACATCTCTGCCTCTCTCCATCTCTGCCCCTCTCTCTCTCCCTCCCCCCATCTCAGTTTTGTAACAATGTGCAAATAGTTAAAGTACAAAAGGGAAAATAAATAAACATAAATATGGGTTGTATTTACAATGGTGTTTGTTCTTCACTGGTTGCCCTTTTATTGTGGCAACAGGTCACAAGTCTTGCTGCTGTGATGCACACTGTGGTATTTCACCCAGTAGATATGGGAGTTTATCAAAATTGGGTTTGTTTTCAAATTCTTTGTGGATCTTTGTAATCCGAGGGAAATATGTGTCTCTAATATGGCCATATATTTGGCAGGAGGTTAGGTTTACACCTCTTTTTGTGGGCAGAGTGCACATAGCCTGTCTTCTCTTGGGGTCTGCCTACGGTGTCCTTTCTCAATAGCATGGCTATACTCACTGAGTCTGTACATAGTCAAAGCTTTCCTTAAGTTTGGGTCAGTCACAGTGGTCAGGTATTCTGCCTGAGGGCCAAATAGCCCTCATTCTGTTTAGGGCCAAATAGCATTCTAGTTTGTTCATTTTTCTTGTTAATTCTTTCAAATGTGTCATATAATTATCTTTTTGTTTTCTCATGATTTGGTTGGGTCTAATCTCGCTCTCTCTCTCTCTCTCTCCCCCCCCCATCTCTGTCTCTCTCTCTCTCTCCCCATCTCTGCCTCTCTCTCTCTCTCCCCATCTCTGCCTCTCTCTCTCTCTCTCTCTCTCTCCCCATCTCTTCCTCTCTATCTCTCTCCCCATCTCTGCCTCTATCTCTCTATTGTCTTTTCTACCTCACTCTTTCTCGTCCCCTCTTTCTCCTGCTTTTACCAACATCTCACTCTTTCTCACTCTCGTGGTTTTGTTTTTTCCTCTCAATGTTAGTCTACATAGACCTGTACGTCTCAAATTCCAAATATGTGTGTGTTTTTCAGGTGTTCGATAGACCTGTCACCACTCAGTAAAGAGCACACTCATAAATTGGACCTGCCGCTGGAGGAGGGCGAGGGCATGCTGGTGCTGCTGGTCACACTCACGGGGGCAGCAGCAGTGTCCATCTCGGACCTATCGGTCAATATCCTGGACGACCCACACGAGAGACACCAGATACTACAGAGATATGTGAGTTAGTTTGTGTGTGTGTGTCTATGCATGCGTGTCTGCGTCACTAAGGCTGGGTTTACACAGGCAGCCCAATTCTGATATTTCTTCACTAATTGGTCTTTTGACCAATCACATCAGTTTTTTTCAAATCAGATCTTCTTCAGTCAAAAGACCAATCAGAATTGGTCTGCCTGTCTAAACACAGCCTATGTGACCTTAACAGCAGCTATCAGGCTCTAGGTCTCTCCTGCTCCCTCTTGTGGAGACATGAAGCTGCAGCATTATATCAACGACTTGTAAGTACAGCAATGTGAACTTGTTTTTCATTCAATCACATTTCCAACCAGTAGCCAATCAATACTGATAAATGGATCGTTCAGAGGAACAACACCCTCCAGGCCCTGTTTTTCTCACCTGTCCGTGTTCTAAATGGCTCCAGGGTGAAGTTTCCAGTAAGTACAGATCTAGGATCAGCTTCCCCTCCTCCAATACTAACCTTAACCATTAGTGGGGGAAATGCAAAACTGACCCAAGATCATCTTCACTCTACACTGTATACATGTCTGTTCTGCTTTACCAAATCAAATCAAATGTTATTTGTCACATGCGTCGAATACAACAGGTGTAGAGCTTAACGTGAAATGCTTACTTACAAGCCCTTAACCTATATACAGGAGGTACTGGTACAGTCAATGTGCGGGGGTACAGGTTAGTCAAAGTGATTTGTACATGTAGGTAGGGGTAAAGTGACTATGCATAGATAATAAACAGCGAGTTGCAGCAGTGTAAAAACAAAGGGGGGACGTCAATGTAAATAGTCTGGGTGGCCATTTGCTAAATTTTTCTGCAGTCTTATGGCTTGGGGGTAGAAGCTGTTAAGAAGCCTTTTGGACCTAGACTTGGCGCTCCGGTACCGCATGCCGTGCGGTAGCAGAGAGAACAGTCTATGACTTGGGTGGCTGGAGTCTTTGACCATTTTTTGGGCCTTCCTACCAAGCCTTATACTGCCCCAACGTTTCCATCAAAATGGCTTTGACCTGCTAACTACTGCTGAAAGAGGGGAGGGGACAGAAAGATACAGGCTGAGGTAGAGAGAAGTGGAGAAAAAGAGGGGGCTGATAGGTTAAGAGAGAAGACAGCCTGACAGATTCTATTGAAACTGAAGCTGCCGTGAATCCCTCTTCTCTCTCCACTGAGAGACCTTGGTTTCTAGTGTATTAGGGTTTTATACCATAGTGTGAGTGGGTGTGAATATTTATATTTGTGAATATGTAAAAGTCTCTGTGGAGTGTGCTAGTGTGTTACTGTGTGTGTGTGTGTGTGAGTGTGTGTGTATGTTAATGAACCCGTCAGTAGGACCTCAGTGTGTTTGCTGTAAAAGGCATGGTGTCTCTCTGAGGAGTCTTAGGCTCCCTGTCCTCCTGAGGCCCTCCCGCCACAGCACAATACACTCTGCCTGTTGTCTTAATGCTGTTAACCCTTCACTGGCTGCCACTCAGCCATCAGCCCAGCACAAAGACACACACACACAAACACTCACACAGGGCTCTGGAGCTCACTCTCTGACAGGCCTGATGGGGGACACTCGTCATATATCAACAGTATGTCATCTGGTGGAAGATACTTAACTGTCTGATAATGCATATTGAGTCATGGAGGAGTGTTGTTCCAACACTGTGCTCCTTCATTAAGACAGGGACTGAATACTCCTACAGCGCTGTGTGTGTCATTTATATCTCTGTAATTTCAACATATTCTAGCAACCTACTTCATTTGATTGTATGTAGGAGTTTGATTGATTGTGTGTGTGTGTGTGTGTGTGTGTGTGTGTGTGTGTGTGTGTGTGTGTGTGTGTGTGTGTGTGTGTGTGTGTGTGTGTGTGTGTGTGTGTGTGTGTGTGTGTGTGTGTGTGTGTGTGTGTGTGTGTGTGTGTGTGTGTGTGTGTGTGTGTGTGTGTGTGTGTGTAAACTGTGCTCTAATTTAAGTGTAGAGTCCTGCTGGGTTGTGTGGTTGATCTGGGTGAGCTCCAGTGGAGAGCGCTCCACAGGCCAACCACGGACGCGTGACCTACATACAACGCTAGCAGCTCATTGGCTGGCCATGAGAGCACTTCCCGCGCTGCAGTGGCATCCTACGCTCAAAGGGGGGAGCTCTAGGACCTAGACAGATGGCGGGAGGGCCTCTCTTCCTTCACTCACTTTGAGCTAGGGTCGGGAGTGTGTGTGTGTAATAGTAATAGCGAGAAGTAAGGGATGAGGTTGTGCTGGCAGGGGTAGGCATGCAAAATGAAAAGAAAAAGCTATTTCACCTTTTACAACTCCAGAGCCCCTGTTTTTCTGCGCGTTGAACAGAGACATTTTCCCCCATCTTTTCTCTCCCTCGTTTTCATGCTTGCTCTCTGTCTCTCGGTGTAGGTTGTGCTCTCTGTCTCTCTGTGTAGGTTCTGCTCTCTGTCTCTCTGTGTAGGTTCTGCTCTCTGTCTCTCTGTGTAGGTTCTGCTCTCTGTCTCTATGTGTAGGTTATGCTCTCTGTCTCTCTGTGTAGGTTCTGCTCTCTGTCACTCTGTGTAGGTTATGCTCTCTGTCTCTCTGTGTAGGTTCTGCTCTCTGTCTCTCTGTGTAGGTTCTGCTCTCTGTCTCTCTGTGTAGGTTCTGCTCTCTGTCTCTCTGTGTAGGTTCTGCTCTCTGTCTCTCTGTATAGGTTTTGCTCTCTGTCTCTCTGTGTAGGTTCTGCTCTCTGTCTCTCTGTGAAGGTTCTGCTATTCGTCTATCTGTGTAGTTTCTGCTCTTCGTCTCTCTGTGTAGGTTCTGCTCTTCATATTTCTGTGTAGGTTCTGCTCTTTGTCTCTCTGTGTAGGTTATGCTCTTCGCCTCTCTGTGTAGGTTATGCTCTTCATCTCTCTGTATAGGTTCTGCTCTTTGTCTTTCTGTGTAGGTTCTTCTCAGCGTCTCTCTGTGTAGGTTGTGCTCTCTGTCTTTCTGTATAGGTTCTGCTCTTCGTCTTTCTGTGTAGGTTCTTCTCAGCGTCTCTCTGTGTAGGTTGTGCTCTCTGTCTTTCTGTATAGGTTCTGCTCTTCATCTTTCTGTATAGGTTCTTCTCAGCGTCTCTCTGTGTAGGTTCTGCTCTCTGTCTTTCTGTATAGGTTCTGCTCTTCGTCTTTCTGTGTAGGTTCTGCTCTTCATCTCTCTGTATAGGTTCTGCTCTTTGGCTCTCTGTGTAGGTTCTGCTCTCTGTCTTTCTGTATAGGTTCTGCTCTTCGTCTTTCTGTGTAGGTTCTGCTCTTCATCTCTCTGTATAGGTTCTGCTCTTTGGCTCTCTGTGTAGGTTCTGCTCTTCATCTTTCTGTATAGGTTCTTCTCAGCGTCTCTCTGTGTAGGTTCTGCTCTTCGTCTTTCTGTGTAGGTTATTCAGTTGGAGGGGGACAGTGTGGTTTGGTTTGAAGAGGACTGCCACCATTAGCATATTCCTTTTCTCCTGACTGATGCCCTTTTAATGAGAGAATTTAATAAAGATGTACCTTATCAAGACACACAGATAACAGCAAGTGCTGGTACTAATGCTGTACAATACCCAAAGCAAATTAGTCCGAGTGTGTGTGTGTGTGTGTGTGCACGCCCCTGTGCGTGCACGTCTGTGTGTGTGTCTCAGTGTGTCTGTGCATGTGTTCATGAATATGTGTGTATGTGTGTGAAGCATTGCTCGGGCGAATGTATTCCCTGATATCATCAGTTTGGAATCAGCTGTCTAGCAGACGGCCGTACAAAACACCCACTAGTACTAATCACTGCATCCTCCCTAACACACCACCTAGCCTTCACCCCCACCTCCCTCCCCCCATCAACCAACCAACCAACCAGTAAGCTATTTAGGGAAGGGGGTTGGTGAGGGTTTCAAGTGCCATGCATTGTCATCGTCATAGCGCCCGGGCTTTGAAGCAAAGAAGATGGCTCCTTAAAAACGTATGGTCGAAGAACGAACACAGTTTAAGTCCCTCTGTCCCTGACTTCTCACTACTGGCCCGGCCCAACATCATTAACACAGCACAGTCATATCAGATGACTTTCAGCTTTCAGCTGGCTGCCTGACGAAACCCTCATCCCTCCACGGTAAGTCCCTGTGTAAATGGTGAGGCAGCAGAAGGAAGACGTTAGCCCGTTTAAAGTGCTTTCCGAGGTCAGCCTACAATGCAGGCGTTTCCCTCCCCTTAATCTGCCTCCATTGAAGAGAACTGATAATACTCACCTGAGAGTGGGCTCTGGAGACGCTGGGTTTCTCCAAGTCCCTTTTCTCATCCTATATGGCTTATTGAAATGTGTGTGTCTCCATTATAGTCTGGCCCTAGTCTTTGGTCTGTTTGATGAAGACCCACACGGATGGGCTTATAGCTGTTATTCCCCCCCTGGAATAGGTTTGGATGCTATTCTGTCTATTGTGGTTGTTAATTACGAACGGACTGGAGGACTGGTGTCTCTCTACCTGTGAGATGCTGGAGGACTGGTGTCTCTAGCTGTGAGATGCTGGAGGACTGGTGTCTCTAGCTGTGAGATGCTGGAGGACTGGTGTCTCTAGCTGTGAGATGCTGGAGGACTGGTTTCTCTCTAGCTGTGAGATGCTGGAGGACTGGTGTCTCTCTAGCTGTGAGATGCTGGAGGACTGGTGTCTCTAGCTGTGAGGTGCTGGAGGACTGGTGTCTCTCTAGCTGTGTGATGCTGGAGGACTAGATGCTGGAGGACTGGTGTCTCTAGCTGTGAGATGCTGGAGGACTGGTGTCTCTAGCTGTGAGATGCTGGAGGACTGGTGTCTCTCTAGCTGTGAGATGCTGGAGGACTGGTGTCTCTAGCTGTGAGATGCTGGAGGACTGGTGTCTCTCTAGCTGTGAGATGCTGGAGGACTGGTGTCTCTAGCTGTGAGATGCTGGAGGACTGGTGTCTCTAGCTGTGAGATGCTGGAGGACTGGTGTCTCTCTAGCTGTGAGATGCTGGAGGACTGGTGTCTCTAGCTGTGAGATGCTGGAGAACTGGTGTCTCTAGCTGTGAGATGCTGGAGGACTGGTGTCTCTCTAGCTGTGAGATGCTGGATGACTGGTGTCTCTAGCTGTGAGATGCTGGAGGACTGGTGTATCTAGCTGTGCGATGCTGGAGGACTGGTGTCTCTAGCTGTGAGATGCTGGAGGACTGGTGTCTCTCTAGCTGTGAGATGCTGGAGGACTGGTGTCTCTAGCTGTGAGATGCTGGAGGACTGGTTGTCTCTAGCTGTGAGATGCTGGAGGACTGGTGTCTCTCTAGCTGTGAGATGCTGGAGGACTGGTGTCTCTAGCTGTGAGATGCTGGAGGACTGGTGTATCTAGCTGTGAGATGCTGGAGGACTGGTGTCTCTAGCTGTGAGATGCTGGAGGACTGGTGTCTCTCTAGCTGTGAGATGATGGAGGACTGGTGTCTCTAGCTGTGAGATGCTGGAGGACTGGTGTCTCTAGCTCTGAGATGCTGGAGGACTGGTGTCTCTCTTGCTGTGAGATGCTGGAGGACTGGTGTCTCTCTAGCTGTGAGATGCTGGAGGACTGGTGTCTCTAGTTGTGAGATGCTGGAGGACTGGTGTCTCTAGCTGTGAGATGCTGGAGGACTGGTGTCTCTCTAGCTGTGAGATGCTGGAGGACTGGTGTCTCTAGCTGTGAGATGCTGGAGGACTGGTGTCTCTCTAGCTGTGCGATACTGGAGGACTGGTGTCTCTCTAGCTGTGAGATGCTGGAGGACTGGTGTCTCTAGCTGTGCGATACTGGAGGACTGGTGTCTCTCTAGCTGTGAGATGCTGGAGGACTGGTGTCTCTAGCTGTGAGATGCTGGAGGACTGGTGTCTCTCTAGCTGTGAGATGCTGGAGGACTGGTGTCTCTAGCAGTGAGATGCTGGAGGACTGGTGTCTCTAGCTGTGAGATGCTGGAGGACTGGTGTCTCTCTTGCTGTGAGATGCTGGAGGACTGGTGTCTCTAGCTGTGAGATGCTGGAGGACTGGTGTCTCTAGCTGTGAGATGCTGGAGGACTGGTGTCTCTCTAGCTGTGAGATGCTGGATGACTGGTGTTTCTAGCTGTGAGATGCTGGAGGACTGGTGTCTCTCTAGCTGTGAGATGCTGGAGGACTGGTGTCTCTCTAGCTGTGAGATGCTGGAGGACTGGTGTCTCTAGCTCTGAGATGCTGGATGACTGGTGTCTCTCTAGCTGTGAGATGCTGGAGGACTGGTGTCTCTCTAGCTGTGAGATGCTGGAGGACTGGTGTCTCTCTAGCTGTGAGAGGCTGGAGGACTGGTGTCTCCCTAGCTGTGAGATGCTGGAGGACTGGTGTCTCTCTAGCTGTGAGAGGCTGGAGGACTGGTGTCTCTAGCTGTGAGATGCTGGAGGACTGGTGTCTCTAGCTGTGAGATGCTGGAGGACTGGTGTCTCTCTAGCTGTGAGATGCTGGAAGACTGGTGTCTCTAGCTGTGAGATGCTGGAGGACTGGTGTCTCTCTAGCTGTGAGATGCTGGAGGACTGGTGTCTCTCTAGCTGTGAGATGCTGGAGGACTGGTGTCTCTCTAGCTGTGAGATGCTGGAGGACTGGTGTCTCTCTAGCTGTGAGATGCTGGAGCACTGGTGTCTCTAGCTGTGAGATGCTGGAGGACTGGTGTCTCTAGCTGTGAGATGCTGGAGGACTGGTCTCTCTAGCTGTGAGATGCTGGAGGACTGGTGTCTCTCTAGCTGTGAGATGCTGGAGGACTGGTGTCTCTAGCTGTGAGATGCTGGAGGACTGGTGTCTCTAGCTGTGAGATGCTGGAGGACTGGTGTCTCTAGCTGTGAGATGCTGGAGGACTGGTGTCTCTCTAGCTGTGAGATGCTGGAAGACTGGTGTCTCTAGCTGTGAGATGCTGGAGAACTGGTGTCTCTAGCTGTGAGATGCTGGAGGACTGGTGTCTCTCTAGCTGTGAGATGCTGGAGGACTGGTGTGTCTCTAGCTGTGAGATGCTGGAGGACTGGTGTCTCTAGCTGTGAGATGCTGGAGGACTGGTGTCTCTCTAGCTGTGAGATGCTGGAGGACTGGTGTCTCTAGCTGTGAGATGCTGGAGGACTGGTGTCTCTAGCTGTGAGATGCTGGAGGACTGGTGTCTCTCTAGCTGTGAGATGCTGGAGGACTGGTGTCTCTAGCTGTGAGATGCTGGAGGACTGGTGTCTCTCTAGCTGTGAGATGCTGGAGGACTGGTGTCTCTAGCTGTGAGATGCTGGAGGACTGGTGTATCTAGCTGTGAGATGCTGGAGGACTGGTGTCTCTAGCTGTGAGATGCTGGAGGACTGGTGTCTCTCTAGCTGTGAGATGCTGGAGGACTGGTGTCTCTAGCTGTGAGATGATGGAGGACTGGTGTCTCTAGCTGTGAGATGCTGGAGGACTGGTGTCTCTAGCTGTGAGATGCTGGAGGACTGGTGTCTCTCTAGCTGTGCGATACTGGAGGACTGGTGTTTCTCTAGCTGTGAGATGCTGGAGGACTGGTGTCTCTAGCTGTGAGATGCTGGAGGACTGGTGTCTCTAGCTGTGAGATGCTGGAGGACTGGTGTCTCTCTAGCTGTGAGATGCTGGAGGACTGGTGTCTCTAGCTGTGAGATGCTGGAGGACTGGTGTCTCTAGCTCTGAGATGCTGGAGGACTGGTGTCTCTCTAGCTGTGAGATGCTGGAGGACTGGTGTCTCTCTTGCTGTGAGATGCTGGAGGACTGGTGTCTCTAGCTGTGAGATGCTGGATGACTGGTGTTTCTAGCTGTGAGATGCTGGAGGACTGGTGTCTCTTTAGCTGTGAGATGCTGGATGACTGGTGTCTCTAGCTGTGAGATGCTGGAGGACTGGTGTCTCTAGCTCTGAGATGCTGGATGACTGGTGTCTCTCTAGCTGTGAGATGCTGGAGGACTGGTGTCTCTCTAGCTGTGAGATGCTGGAGGACTGGTGTCTATCTAGCTGTGAGATGCTGGAGGACTGCTGTCTCCCTAGCTGTGAGATGCTGGAGGACTGGTGTCTCTCTAGCTGTGAGAGGCTGGAGGACTGGTGTCTCTAGCTGTGAGATGCTGGAGGACTGGTGTCTCTAGCTGTGAGATGCTGGAGGACTGGTGTCTCTCTAGCTGTGAGATGCTGGAGTACTGGTGTCTCTAGCTGTGAGATGCTGGGAGACTGGTGTCTCTAGCTGTGAGATGCTGGAGGACTGGTGTCTCTAGCTGTGAGATGCTGGAGGACTGGTGTCTCTCTAGCTGTGAGATGCTGGAGGACTGGTGTCTCTCTAGCTGTGAGATGCTGGAGGACTGGTGTCTCCCTAGCTGTGAGATGCTGGAGGACTGGTGTCTCTCTAGCTGTGAGATGCTGGAGGACTGGTGTCTCTCTAGCTGTGAGATGCTGGAGCACTGGTGTCTCTAGCTGTGAGATGCTGGAGGACTGGTGTCTCTAGCTGTGAGATGCTGGAGGACTGGTGTCTCTCTAGCTGTGAGATGCTGGAGGACTGGTGTCTCTAGCTGTGAGATGCTGGAGGACTGGTGTCTCTCTAGCTGTGAGAGGCTGGAGGACTGGTGTCTCTAGCTGTGAGATGCTGGAGGACTGGTGTCTCTCTAGCTGTGAGATGCTGGAGGACTGGTGTCTCCCTAGCTGTGAGATGCTGGAGGACTGGTGTCTCTCTAGCTGTGAGAGGCTGGAGGACTGGTGTCTCTAGCTGTGAGATGCTGGAGGACTAGTGTCTCTAGCTGTGAGATGCTGGAGGACTGGTGTCTCTCTAGCTGTGAGATGCTGGAGTACTGGTGTCTCTAGCTGTGAGATGCTGGAAGACTGGTGTCTCTAGCTGTGAGATGCTGGAGGACTGGTGTCTCTAGCTGTGAGATGCTGGAGGACTGGTGTCTCTCTAGCTGTGAGATGCTGGAGGACTGGTGTCTCTCTAGCTGTGAGATGCTGGAGGACTGGTGTCTCCCTAGCTGTGAGATGCTGGAGGACTGGTGTCTCTCTAGCTGTGAGATGCTGGAGGACTGGTGTCTCTCTAGCTGTGAGATGCTGGAGCACTGGTGTCTCTAGCTGTGAGATGCTGGAGGACTGGTGTCTCTAGCTGTGAGATGCTGGAGGACTGGTCTCTCTAGCTGTGAGATGCTGGAGGACTGGTGTCTCTCTAGCTGTGAGATGCTGGAGGACTGGTGTCTCTAGCTGTGAGATGCTGGAGGACTGGTGTCTCTAGCTGTGAGATGCTGGAGGACTGGTGTCTCTAGCTGTGAGATGCTGGAGGACTGGTGTCTCTCTAGCTGTGAGATGCTGGAAGACTGGTGTCTCTAGCTGTGAGATGCTGGAGAACTGGTGTCTCTAGCTGTGAGATGCTGGAGGACTGGTGTCTCTCTAGCTGTGAGATGCTGGAGGACTGGTGTGTCTCTAGCTGTGATATGCTGGAGGACTGGTGTCTCTAGCTGTGAGATGCTGGAGGACTGGTGTCTCTCTAGCTGTGAGATGCTGGAGGACTGGTGTCTCTAGCTGTGAGATGCTGGAGGACTGGTGTCTCTCTTGCTGTGAGATGCTGGAGGACTGGTGTCTCCCTAGCTGTGAGATGCTGGAGGACTGGTGTCTCTCTAGCTGTGAGATGCTGGAGGACTGGTGTCTCTAGCAGTGAGATGCTGGAGGACTGGTGTCTCTAGCTGTGAGATGCTGGAGGACTGGTGTCTCTAGCTGTGAGATGCTGGAGGACTGGTGTCTCTAGCTGTGAGATGCTGGAGGACTGGTGTCTCTAGCTGTGAGATGCTGGAGGACTGGTGTCTCTCTAGCTGTGAGATGCTGGATGACTGGTGTTTCTAGCTGTGAGATGCTGGAGGACTGGTGTCTCTCTAGCTGTGAGATGCTGGAGGACTGGTGTCTCTCTAGCTGTGAGATGCTGGAGGACTGGTGTCTCTAGCTCTGAGATGCTGGATGACTGGTGTCTCTCTAGCTGTGAGATGCTGGAGGACTGGTGTCTCTCTAGCTGTGAGATGCTGGAGGACTGGTGTCTCTCTAGCTGTGAGAGGCTGGAGGACTGGTGTCTCCCTAGCTGTGAGATGCTGGAGGACTGGTGTCTCTCTAGCTGTGAGAGGCTGGAGGACTGGTGTCTCTAGCTGTGAGATGCTGGAGGACTGGTGTCTCTAGCTGTGAGATGCTGGAGGACTGGTGTCTCTCTAGCTGTGAGATGCTGGAAGACTGGTGTCTCTAGCTGTGAGATGCTGGAGGACTGGTGTCTCTCTAGCTGTGAGATGCTGGAGGACTGGTGTCTCTCTAGCTGTGAGATGCTGGAGGACTGGTGTCTCTCTAGCTGTGAGATGCTGGAGGACTGGTGTCTCTCTAGCTGTGAGATGCTGGAGCACTGGTGTCTCTAGCTGTGAGATGCTGGAGGACTGGTGTCTCTAGCTGTGAGATGCTGGAGGACTGGTCTCTCTAGCTGTGAGATGCTGGAGGACTGGTGTCTCTCTAGCTGTGAGATGCTGGAGGACTGGTGTCTCTAGCTGTGAGATGCTGGAGGACTGGTGTCTCTAGCTGTGAGATGCTGGAGGACTGGTGTCTCTAGCTGTGAGATGCTGGAGGACTGGTGTCTCTCTAGCTGTGAGATGCTGGAAGACTGGTGTCTCTAGCTGTGAGATGCTGGAGAACTGGTGTCTCTAGCTGTGAGATGCTGGAGGACTGGTGTCTCTCTAGCTGTGAGATGCTGGAGGACTGGTGTGTCTCTAGCTGTGAGATGCTGGAGGACTGGTGTCTCTAGCTGTGAGATGCTGGAGGACTGGTGTCTCTCTAGCTGTGAGATGCTGGAGGACTGGTGTCTCTAGCTGTGAGATGCTGGAGGACTGGTGTCTCTAGCTGTGAGATGCTGGAGGACTGGTGTCTCTCTAGCTGTGAGATGCTGGAGGACTGGTGTCTCTAGCTGTGAGATGCTGGAGGACTGGTGTCTCTCTAGCTGTGAGATGCTGGAGGACTGGTGTCTCTAGCTGTGAGATGCTGGAGGACTGGTGTATCTAGCTGTGAGATGCTGGAGGACTGGTGTCTCTAGCTGTGAGATGCTGGAGGACTGGTGTCTCTCTAGCTGTGAGATGCTGGAGGACTGGTGTCTCTAGCTGTGAGATGATGGAGGACTGGTGTCTCTAGCTGTGAGATGCTGGAGGACTGGTGTCTCTAGCTGTGAGATGCTGGAGGACTGGTGTCTCTCTAGCTGTGCGATACTGGAGGACTGGTGTTTCTCTAGCTGTGAGATGCTGGAGGACTGGTGTCTCTAGCTGTGAGATGCTGGAGGACTGGTGTCTCTAGCTGTGAGATGCTGGAGGACTGGTGTCTCTCTAGCTGTGAGATGCTGGAGGACTGGTGTCTCTAGCTGTGAGATGCTGGAGGACTGGTGTCTCTAGCTCTGAGATGCTGGAGGACTGGTGTCTCTCTAGCTGTGAGATGCTGGAGGACTGGTGTCTCTCTTGCTGTGAGATGCTGGAGGACTGGTGTCTCTAGCTGTGAGATGCTGGATGACTGGTGTTTCTAGCTGTGAGATGCTGGAGGACTGGTGTCTCTTTAGCTGTGAGATGCTGGATGACTGGTGTCTCTAGCTGTGAGATGCTGGAGGACTGGTGTCTCTAGCTCTGAGATGCTGGATGACTGGTGTCTCTCTAGCTGTGAGATGCTGGAGGACTGGTGTCTCTCTAGCTGTGAGATGCTGGAGGACTGGTGTCTATCTAGCTGTGAGATGCTGGAGGACTGGTGTCTCCCTAGCTGTGAGATGCTGGAGGACTGGTGTCTCTCTAGCTGTGAGAGGCTGGAGGACTGGTGTCTCTAGCTGTGAGATGCTGGAGGACTGGTGTCTCTAGCTGTGAGATGCTGGAGGACTGGTGTCTCTCTAGCTGTGAGATGCTGGAGTACTGGTGTCTCTAGCTGTGAGATGCTGGAAGACTGGTGTCTCTAGCTGTGAGATGCTGGAGGACTGGTGTCTCTAGCTGTGAGATGCTGGAGGACTGGTGTCTCTCTAGCTGTGAGATGCTGGAGGACTGGTGTCTCTCTAGCTGTGAGATGCTGGAGGACTGGTGTCTCCCTAGCTGTGAGATGCTGGAGGACTGGTGTCTCTCTAGCTGTGAGATGCTGGAGGACTGGTGTCTCTCTAGCTGTGAGATGCTGGAGCACTGGTGTCTCTAGCTGTGAGATGCTGGAGGACTGGTGTCTCTAGCTGTGAGATGCTGGAGGACTGGTGTCTCTCTAGCTGTGAGATGCTGGAGGACTGGTGTCTCTAGCTGTGAGATGCTGGAGGACTGGTGTCTCTCTAGCTGTGAGAGGCTGGAGGACTGGTGTCTCTAGCTGTGAGATGCTGGAGGACTGGTGTCTCTCTAGCTGTGAGATGCTGGAGGACTGGTGTCTCCCTAGCTGTGAGATGCTGGAGGACTGGTGTCTCTCTAGCTGTGAGAGGCTGGAGGACTGGTGTCTCTAGCTGTGAGATGCTGGAGGACTAGTGTCTCTAGCTGTGAGATGCTGGAGGACTGGTGTCTCTCTAGCTGTGAGATGCTGGAGTACTGGTGTCTCTAGCTGTGAGATGCTGGAAGACTGGTGTCTCTAGCTGTGAGATGCTGGAGGACTGGTGTCTCTAGCTGTGAGATGCTGGAGGACTGGTGTCTCTCTAGCTGTGAGATGCTGGAGGACTGGTGTCTCTCTAGCTGTGAGATGCTGGAGGACTGGTGTCTCCCTAGCTGTGAGATGCTGGAGGACTGGTGTCTCTCTAGCTGTGAGATGCTGGAGGACTGGTGTCTCTCTAGCTGTGAGATGCTGGAGCACTGGTGTCTCTAGCTGTGAGATGCTGGAGGACTGGTGTCTCTAGCTGTGAGATGCTGGAGGACTGGTCTCTCTAGCTGTGAGATGCTGGAGGACTGGTGTCTCTCTAGCTGTGAGATGCTGGAGGACTGGTGTCTCTAGCTGTGAGATGCTGGAGGACTGGTGTCTCTAGCTGTGAGATGCTGGAGGACTGGTGTCTCTAGCTGTGAGATGCTGGAGGACTGGTGTCTCTCTAGCTGTGAGATGCTGGAAGACTGGTGTCTCTAGCTGTGAGATGCTGGAGAACTGGTGTCTCTAGCTGTGAGATGCTGGAGGACTGGTGTCTCTCTAGCTGTGAGATGCTGGAGGACTGGTGTGTCTCTAGCTGTGATATGCTGGAGGACTGGTGTCTCTAGCTGTGAGATGCTGGAGGACTGGTGTCTCTCTAGCTGTGAGATGCTGGAGGACTGGTGTCTCTAGCTGTGAGATGCTGGAGGACTGGTGTCTCTCTAGCTGTGAGATGCTGGAGGACTGGTGTCTCTAGCTGTGAGATGCTGGAGGACTGGTGTATCTAGCTGTGAGATGCTGGAGGACTGGTGTCTCTAGCTGTGAGATGCTGGAGGACTGGTGTCTCTCTAGCTGTGAGATGCTGGAGGACTGGTGTCTCTAGCTGTGAGATGATGGAGGACTGGTGTCTCTAGCTGTGAGATGCTGGAGGACTGGTGTCTCTAGCTGTGAGATGCTGGAGGACTGGTGTCTCTCTAGCTGTGCGATACTGGAGGACTGGTGTCTTTCTAGCTGTGAGATGCTGGAGGACTGGTGTCTCTAGCTGTGAGATGCTGGAGGACTGGTGTCTCTAGCTGTGAGATGCTGGAGGACTGGTGTCTCTAGCTGTGAGATGATGGAGGACTGGTGTCTCTAGCTCTGAGATGCTGGAGGACTGGTGTCTCTCTAGCTGTGAGATGCTGGAGGACTGGTGTCTCTCTTGCTGTGAGATGCTGGAGGACTGGTGTCTCTAGCTGTGAGATGCTGGATGACTGGTGTTTCTAGCTGTGAGATGCTGGAGGACTGGTGTCTCTTTAGCTGTGAGATGCTGGAGGACTGGTGTCTCTAGCTGTGAGATGCTGGAGGACTGGTGTCTCTAGCTGTGAGATGCTGGAGGACTGGTGTCTCTCTAGCTGTGAGATGCTGGAGTACTGGTGTCTCTAGCTGTGAGATGCTGGAAGACTGGTGTCTCTAGCTGTGAGATGCTGGAGGACTGGTGTCTCTAGCTGTGAGATGCTGGAGGACTGGTGTCTCTCTAGCTGTGAGATGCTGGAGGACTGGTGTCTCTCTAGCTGTGAGATGCTGGAGGACTGGTGTCTCCCTAGCTGTGAGATGCTGGAGGACTGGTGTCTCTCTAGCTGTGAGATGCTGGAGGACTGGTGTCTCTCTAGCTGTGAGATGCTGGAGCACTGGTGTCTCTAGCTGTGAGATGCTGGAGGACTGGTGTCTCTAGCTGTGAGATGCTGGAGGACTGGTGTCTCTCTAGCTGTGAGAGGCTGGAGGACTGGTGTCTCTAGCTGTGAGATGCTGGAGGACTGGTGTCTCTCTAGCTGTGAGATGCTGGAGGACTGGTGTCTCCCTAGCTGTGAGATGCTGGAGGACTGGTGTCTCTCTAGCTGTGAGAGGCTGGAGGACTGGTGTCTCTAGCTGTGAGATGCTGGAGGACTAGTGTCTCTAGCTGTGAGATGCTGGAGGACTGGTGTCTCTCTAGCTGTGAGATGCTGGAGTACTGGTGTCTCTAGCTGTGAGATGCTGGAAGACTGGTGTCTCTAGCTGTGAGATGCTGGAGGACTGGTGTCTCTAGCTGTGAGATGCTAGAGGACTGGTGTCTCTCTAGCTGTGAGATGCTGGAGGACTGGTGTCTCTCTAGCTGTGAGATGCTGGAGGACTGGTGTCTCCCTAGCTGTGAGATGCTGGAGGACTGGTGTCTCTCTAGCTGTGAGATGCTGGAGGACTGGTGTCTCTCTAGCTGTGAGATGCTGGAGCACTGGTGTCTCTAGCTGTGAGATGCTGGAGGACTGGTGTCTCTAGCTGTGAGATGCTGGAGGACTGGTCTCTCTAGCTGTGAGATGCTGGAGGACTGGTGTCTCTCTAGCTGTGAGATGCTGGAGGACTGGTGTCTCTAGCTGTGAGATGCTGGAGGACTGGTGTCTCTAGCTGTGAGATGCTGGAGGACTGGTGTCTCTAGCTGTGAGATGCTGGAGGACTGGTGTCTCTCTAGCTGTGAGATGCTGGATGACTGGTGTCTCTAGCTGTGAGATGCTGGAGGACTGGTGTATCTAGCTGTGAGATGCTGGAGGACTGGTGTCTCTAGCTGTGAGATGCTGGAGGACTGGTGTCTCTCTAGCTGTGAGATGCTGGAGGACTGGTGTCTCTAGCTGTGAGATGATGGAGGACTGGTGTCTCTAGCTGTGAGATGCTGGAGGACTGGTGTCTCTAGCTGTGAGATGCTGGAGGACTGGTGTCTCTCTAGCTGTGCGATACTGGAGGACTGGTGTCTTTCTAGCTGTGAGATGCTGGAGGACTGGTGTCTCTAGCTGTGAGATGCTGGAGGACTGGTGTCTCTAGCTGTGAGATGCTGGAGGACTGGTGTCTCTAGCTGTGAGATGCTGGAGGACTGGTGTCTCTCTAGCTGTGAGATGCTGGAGGACTGGTGTCTCTAGCTGTGAGATGATGGAGGACTGGTGTCTCTAGCTCTGAGATGCTGGAGGACTGGTGTCTCTCTAGCTGTGAGATGCTGGAGGACTGGTGTCTCTCTTGCTGTGAGATGCTGGAGGACTGGTGTCTCTAGCTGTGAGATGCTGGATGACTGGTGTTTCTAGCTGTGAGATGCTGGAGGACTGGTGTCTCTTTAGCTGTGAGATGCTGGAGGACTGGTGTCTCTAGCTGTGAGATGCTGGAGGACTGGTGTCTCTAGCTGTGAGATGCTGGAGGACTGGTGTCTCTCTAGCTGTGAGATGCTGGAGTACTGGTGTCTCTAGCTGTGAGATGCTGGAAGACTGGTGTCTCTAGCTGTGAGATGCTGGAGGACTGGTGTCTCTAGCTGTGAGATGCTGGAGGACTGGTGTCTCTCTAGCTGTGAGATGCTGGAGGACTGGTGTCTCTCTAGCTGTGAGATGCTGGAGGACTGGTGTCTCCCTAGCTGTGAGATGCTGGAGGACTGGTGTCTCTCTAGCTGTGAGATGCTGGAGGACTGGTGTCTCTCTAGCTGTGAGATGCTGGAGCACTGGTGTCTCTAGCTGTGAGATGCTGGAGGACTGGTGTCTCTAGCTGTGAGATGCTGGAGGACTGGTGTCTCTCTAGCTGTGAGAGGCTGGAGGACTGGTGTCTCTAGCTGTGAGATGCTGGAGGACTGGTGTCTCTCTAGCTGTGAGATGCTGGAGGACTGGTGTCTCCCTAGCTGTGAGATGCTGGAGGACTGGTGTCTCTCTAGCTGTGAGAGGCTGGAGGACTGGTGTCTCTAGCTGTGAGATGCTGGAGGACTAGTGTCTCTAGCTGTGAGATGCTGGAGGACTGGTGTCTCTCTAGCTGTGAGATGCTGGAGTACTGGTGTCTCTAGCTGTGAGATGCTGGAAGACTGGTGTCTCTAGCTGTGAGATGCTGGAGGACTGGTGTCTCTAGCTGTGAGATGCTAGAGGACTGGTGTCTCTCTAGCTGTGAGATGCTGGAGGACTGGTGTCTCTCTAGCTGTGAGATGCTGGAGGACTGGTGTCTCCCTAGCTGTGAGATGCTGGAGGACTGGTGTCTCTCTAGCTGTGAGATGCTGGAGGACTGGTGTCTCTCTAGCTGTGAGATGCTGGAGCACTGGTGTCTCTAGCTGTGAGATGCTGGAGGACTGGTGTCTCTAGCTGTGAGATGCTGGAGGACTGGTCTCTCTAGCTGTGAGATGCTGGAGGACTGGTGTCTCTCTAGCTGTGAGATGCTGGAGGACTGGTGTCTCTAGCTGTGAGATGCTGGAGGACTGGTGTCTCTAGCTGTGAGATGCTGGAGGACTGGTGTCTCTAGCTGTGAGATGCTGGAGGACTGGTGTCTCTCTAGCTGTGAGATGCTGGAGGACTGGTGTCTCTAGCTGTGAGATGCTGGAGGACTGGTGTATCTAGCTGTGAGATGCTGGAGGACTGGTGTCTCTAGCTGTGAGATGCTGGAGGACTGGTGTCTCTCTAGCTGTGAGATGCTGGAGGACTGGTGTCTCTAGCTGTGAGATGATGGAGGACTGGTGTCTCTAGCTGTGAGATGCTGGAGGACTGGTGTCTCTAGCTGTGAGATGCTGGAGGACTGGTGTCTCTCTAGCTGTGCGATACTGGAGGACTGGTGTCTTTCTAGCTGTGAGATGCTGGAGGACTGGTGTCTCTAGCTGTGAGATGCTGGAGGACTGGTGTCTCTAGCTGTGAGATGCTGGAGGACTGGTGTCTCTCTAGCTGTGAGATGCTGGAGGACTGGTGTCTCTAGCTGTGAGATGATGGAGGACTGGTGTCTCTAGCTCTGAGATGCTGGAGGACTGGTGTCTCTCTAGCTGTGAGATGCTGGAGGACTGGTGTCTCTCTTGCTGTGAGATGCTGGAGGACTGGTGTCTCTAGCTGTGAGATGCTGGATGACTGGTGTTTCTAGCTGTGAGATGCTGGAGGACTGGTGTCTCTTTAGCTGTGAGATGCTGGAGGACTGGTGTCTCTAGCTGTGAGATGCTGGAGGACTGGTGTCTCTAGCTGTGAGATGCTGGAGGACTGGTGTCTCTCTAGCTGTGAGATGCTGGAGTACTGGTGTCTCTAGCTGTGAGATGCTGGAAGACTGGTGTCTCTAGCTGTGAGATGCTGGAGGACTGGTGTCTCTAGCTGTGAGATGCTGGAGGACTGGTGTCTCTCTAGCTGTGAGATGCTGGAGGACTGGTGTCTCTCTAGCTGTGAGATGCTGGAGGACTGGTGTCTCCCTAGCTGTGAGATGCTGGAGGACTGGTGTCTCTCTAGCTGTGAGATGCTGGAGGACTGGTGTCTCTCTAGCTGTGAGATGCTGGAGCACTGGTGTCTCTAGCTGTGAGATGCTGGAGGACTGGTGTCTCTAGCTGTGAGATGCTGGAGGACTGGTGTCTCTCTAGCTGTGAGAGGCTGGAGGACTGGTGTCTCTAGCTGTGAGATGCTGGAGGACTGGTGTCTCTCTAGCTGTGAGATGCTGGAGGACTGGTGTCTCCCTAGCTGTGAGATGCTGGAGGACTGGTGTCTCTCTAGCTGTGAGAGGCTGGAGGACTGGTGTCTCTAGCTGTGAGATGCTGGAGGACTAGTGTCTCTAGCTGTGAGATGCTGGAGGACTGGTGTCTCTCTAGCTGTGAGATGCTGGAGTACTGGTGTCTCTAGCTGTGAGATGCTGGAAGACTGGTGTCTCTAGCTGTGAGATGCTGGAGGACTGGTGTCTCTAGCTGTGAGATGCTAGAGGACTGGTGTCTCTCTAGCTGTGAGATGCTGGAGGACTGGTGACTCTCTAGCTGTGAGATGCTGGAGGACTGGTGTCTCCCTAGCTGTGAGATGCTGGAGGACTGGTGTCTCTCTAGCTGTGAGATGCTGGAGGACTGGTGTCTCTCTAGCTGTGAGATGCTGGAGCACTGGTGTCTCTAGCTGTGAGATGCTGGAGGACTGGTGTCTCTAGCTGTGAGATGCTGGAGGACTGGTCTCTCTAGCTGTGAGATGCTGGAGGACTGGTGTCTCTCTAGCTGTGAGATGCTGGAGGACTGGTGTCTCTAGCTGTGAGATGCTGGAGGACTGGTGTCTCTAGCTGTGAGATGCTGGAGGACTGGTGTCTCTAGCTGTGAGATGCTGGAGGACTGGTGTCTCTCTAGCTGTGAGATGCTGGAAGACTGGTGTCTCTAGCTGTGAGATGCTGGAGAACTGGTGTCTCTAGCTGTGAGATGCTGGAGGACCGGTGTCTCTCTAGCTGTGAGATGCTGGAGGACTGGTATGTCTCTAGCTGTGATATGCTGGAGGACTGGTGTCTCTAGCTGTGAGATGCTGGAGGACTGGTGTCTCTCTAGCTGTGAGATGCTGGAGGACTGGTGTCTCTAGCTGTGAGATGCTGGAGGACTGGTGTCTCTAGCTGTGAGATGCTGGAGGACTGGTGTCTCTCTAGCTGTGAGATGCTGGAGGACTGGTGTCTCTAGCTGTGAGATGCTGGAGGACTGGTGTATCTAGCTGTGAGATGCTGGAGGACTGGTGTCTCTAGCTGTGAGATGCTGGAGGACTGGTGTCTCTCTAGCTGTGAGATGCTGGAGGACTGGTGTCTCTAGCTGTGAGATGATGGAGGACTGGTGTCTCTAGCTGTGAGATGCTGGAGGACTGGTGTCTCTAGCTGTGAGATGCTGGAGGACTGGTGTCTCTCTAGCTGTGCGATACTGGAGGACTGGTGTCTTTCTAGCTGTGAGATGCTGGAGGACTGGTGTCTCTAGCTGTGAGATGCTGGAGGACTGGTGTCTCTAGCTGTGAGATGCTGGAGGACTGGTGTCTCTCTAGCTGTGAGATGCTGGAGGACTGGTGTCTCTAGCTGTGAGATGCTGGAGGACTGGTGTCTCTAGCTCTGAGATGCTGGAGGACTGGTGTCTCTCTAGCTGTGAGATGCTGGAGGACTGGTGTCTCTCTTGCTGTGAGATGCTGGAGGACTGGTGTCTCTAGCTGTGAGATGCTGGATGACTGGTGTTTCTAGCTGTGAGATGCTGGAGGACTGGTGTCTCTTTAGCTGTGAGATGCTGGAGGACTGGTGTCTCTAGCTGTGAGATGCTGGAGGACTGGTGTCTAGCTGTGAGATGCTGGAGGACTGGTGTCTCTCTAGCTGTGAGATGCTGGAGTACTGGTGTCTCTAGCTGTGAGATGCTGGAAGACTGGTGTCTCTAGCTGTGAGATGCTGGAGGACTGGTGTCTCTAGCTGTGAGATGCTGGAGGACTGGTGTCTCTCTAGCTGTGAGATGCTGGAGGACTGGTGTCTCTCTAGCTGTGAGATGCTGGAGGACTGGTGTCTCCCTAGCTGTGAGATGCTGGAGGACTGGTGTCTCTCTAGCTGTGAGATGCTGGAGGACTGGTGTCTCTCTAGCTGTGAGATGCTGGAGCACTGGTGTCTCTAGCTGTGAGATGCTGGAGGACTGGTGTCTCTAGCTGTGAGATGCTGGAGGACTGGTCTCTCTAGCTGTGAGATGCTGGAGGACTGGTGTCTCTCTAGCTGTGAGATGCTGGAGGACTGGTGTCTCTAGCTGTGAGATGCTGGAGGACTGGTGTCTCTAGCTGTGAGATGCTGGAGGACTGGTGTCTCTAGCTGTGAGATGCTGGAGGACTGGTGTCTCTAGCTGTGAGATGCTGGAGGACTGGTGTCTCTCTAGCTGTGAGATGCTGGAAGACTGGTGTCTCTAGCTGTGAGATGCTGGAGAACTGGTGTCTCTAGCTGTGAGATGCTGGAGGACTGGTGTGTCTCTAGCTGTGAGATGCTGGAGGACTGGTGTCTCTAGCTGTGAGATGCTGGAGGACTGGTGTCTCTAGCTGTGAGATGCTGGAGGACTGGTGTCTCTAGCTGTGAGATGCTGGAGGACTGGTTTCTCTCTAGCTGTGAGATGCTGGAGGACTGGTGTCTCTCTAGCTGTGAGATGCTGGAGGACTGGTGTCTCTAGCTGTGAGATGCTGGAGGACTGGTGTCTCTCTAGCTGTGTGATGCTGGAGGACTAGATGCTGGAGGACTGGTGTCTCTAGCTGTGAGATGCTGGAGGACTGGTGTCTCTAGCTGTGAGATGCTGGAGGACTGGTGTCTCTCTAGCTGTGAGATGCTGGAGGACTGGTGTCTCTAGCTGTGAGATGCTGGAGGACTGGTGTCTCTCTAGCTGTGAGATGCTGGAGGACTGGTGTCTCTAGCTGTGAGATGCTGGAGGACTGGTGTCTCTAGCTGTGAGATGCTGGAGGACTGGTGTCTCTCTAGCTGTGAGATGCTGGAGGACTGGTGTCTCTAGCTGTGCGATGCTGGAGAACTGGTGTCTCTAGCTGTGAGATGCTGGAGGACTGGTGTCTCTCTAGCTGTGAGATGCTGGATGACTGGTGTCTCTAGCTGTGAGATGCTGGAGGACTGGTGTATCTAGCTGTGCGATGCTGGAGGACTGGTGTCTCTAGCTGTGAGATGCTGGAGGACTGGTGTCTCTCTAGCTGTGAGATGCTGGAGGACTGGTGTCTCTAGCTGTGAGATGCTGGAGGACTGGTGTCTCTAGCTGTGAGATGCTGGAGGACTGGTGTCTCTCTAGCTGTGAGATGCTGGAGGACTGGTGTCTCTAGCTGTGAGATGCTGGAGGACTGGTGTATCTAGCTGTGAGATGCTGGAGGACTGGTGTCTCTAGCTGTGAGATGCTGGAGGACTGGTGTCTCTCTAGCTGTGAGATGATGGAGGACTGGTGTCTCTAGCTGTGAGATGCTGGAGGACTGGTGTCTCTAGCTCTGAGATGCTGGAGGACTGGTGTCTCTCTTGCTGTGAGATGCTGGAGGACTGGTGTCTCTCTAGCTGTGAGATGCTGGAGGACTGGTGTCTCTAGTTGTGAGATGCTGGAGGACTGGTGTCTCTAGCTGTGAGATGCTGGAGGACTGGTGTCTCTCTAGCTGTGAGATGCTGGAGGACTGGTGTCTCTAGCTGTGAGATGCTGGAGGACTGGTGTCTCTCTAGCTGTGCGATACTGGAGGACTGGTGTCTCTCTAGCTGTGAGATGCTGGAGGACTGGTGTCTCTAGCTGTGCGATACTGGAGGACTGGTGTCTCTCTAGCTGTGAGATGCTGGAGGACTGGTGTCTCTAGCTGTGAGATGCTGGAGGACTGGTGTCTCTCTAGCTGTGAGATGCTGGAGGACTGGTGTCTCTAGCAGTGAGATGCTGGAGGACTGGTGTCTCTAGCTGTGAGATGCTGGAGGACTGGTGTCTCTCTTGCTGTGAGATGCTGGAGGACTGGTGTCTCTAGCTGTGAGATGCTGGAGGACTGGTGTCTCTAGCTGTGAGATGCTGGAGGACTGGTGTCTCTCTAGCTGTGAGATGCTGGATGACTGGTGTTTCTAGCTGTGAGATGCTGGAGGACTGGTGTCTCTCTAGCTGTGAGATGCTGGAGGACTGGTGTCTCTCTAGCTGTGAGATGCTGGAGGACTGGTGTCTCTAGCTCTGAGATGCTGGATGACTGGTGTCTCTCTAGCTGTGAGATGCTGGAGGACTGGTGTCTCTCTAGCTGTGAGATGCTGGAGGACTGGTGTCTCTCTAGCTGTGAGAGGCTGGAGGACTGGTGTCTCCCTAGCTGTGAGATGCTGGAGGACTGGTGTCTCTCTAGCTGTGAGAGGCTGGAGGACTGGTGTCTCTAGCTGTGAGATGCTGGAGGACTGGTGTCTCTAGCTGTGAGATGCTGGAGGACTGGTGTCTCTCTAGCTGTGAGATGCTGGAGTACTGGTGTCTCTAGCTGTGAGATGCTGGAAGACTGGTGTCTCTAGCTGTGAGATGCTGGAGGACTGGTGTCTCTAGCTGTGAGATGCTGGAGGACTGGTGTCTCTCTAGCTGTGAGATGCTGGAGGACTGGTGTCTCTCTAGCTGTGAGATGCTGGAGGACTGGTGTCTCCCTAGCTGTGAGATGCTGGAGGACTGGTGTCTCTCTAGCTGTGAGATGCTGGAGGACTGGTGTCTCTCTAGCTGTGAGATGCTGGAGCACTGGTGTCTCTAGCTGTGAGATGCTGGAGGACTGGTGTCTCTAGCTGTGAGATGCTGGAGGACTGGTCTCTCTAGCTGTGAGATGCTGGAGGACTGGTGTCTCTCTAGCTGTGAGATGCTGGAGGACTGGTGTCTATAGCTGTGAGATGCTGGAGGACTGGTGTCTCTAGCTGTGAGATGCTGGAGGACTGGTGTCTCTAGCTGTGAGATGCTGGAGGACTGGTGTATCTCTAGCTGTGAGATGCTGGAAGACTGGTGTCTCTAGCTGTGAGATGCTGGAGAACTGGTGTCTCTAGCTGTGAGATGCTGGAGGACTGGTGTCTCTAGCTGTGAGATGCTGGAGGACTGGTGTCTCTCTAGCTGTGAGATGCTGGAGGACTGGTGTCTCTAGCTGTGAGATGCTGGAGGACTGGTGTCTCTAGCTGTGAGATGCTGGAGGACTGGTGTCTCTCTTGCTGTGAGATGCTGGAGGACTGGTGTCTCTAGCTGTGAGATGCTGGATGACTGGTGTTTCTAGCTGTGAGATGCTGGAGGACTGGTGTCTCTTTAGCTGTGAGATGCTGGAGGACTGGTGTCTCTAGCTGTGAGATGCTGGAGGACTGGTGTCTCTAGCTGTGAGATGCTGGAGGACTGGTGTCTCTCTAGCTGTGAGATGCTGGAGTACTGGTGTCTCTAGCTGTGAGATGCTGGAAGACTGGTGTCTCTAGCTGTGAGATGCTGGAGGACTGGTGTCTCTAGCTGTGAGATGCTGGAGGACTGGTGTCTCTCTAGCTGTGAGATGCTGGAGGACTGGTGTCTCTCTAGCTGTGAGATGCTGGAGGACTGGTGTCTCCCTAGCTGTGAGATGCTGGAGGACTGGTGTCTCTCTAGCTGTGAGATGCTGGAGGACTGGTGTCTCTCTAGCTGTGAGATGCTGGAGCACTGGTGTCTCTAGCTGTGAGATGCTGGAGGACTGGTGTCTCTAGCTGTGAGATGCTGGAGGACTGGTCTCTCTAGCTGTGAGATGCTGGAGGACTGGTGTCTCTCTAGCTGTGAGATGCTGGAGGACTGGTGTCTCTAGCTGTGAGATGCTGGAGGACTGGTGTCTCTAGCTGTGAGATGCTGGAGGACTGGTGTCTCTAGCTGTGAGATGCTGGAGGACTGGTGTCTCTAGCTGTGAGATGGTGGAGGACTGGTGTCTCTCTAGCTGTGAGATGCTGGAAGACTGGTGTCTCTAGCTGTGAGATGCTGGAGAACTGGTGTCTCTAGCTGTGAGATGCTGGAGGACTGGTGTCTCTCTAGCTGTGAGATGCTGGAGGACTGGTGTGTCTCTAGCTGTGAGATGCTGGAGGACTGGTGTCTCTAGCTGTGAGATGCTGGAGGACTGGTGTCTCTAGCTGTGAGATGCTGGAGGACTGGTGTCTCTAGCTGTGAGATGCTGGAGGACTGGTTTCTCTCTAGCTGTGAGATGCTGGAGGACTGGTGTCTCTCTAGCTGTGAGATGCTGGAGGACTGGTGTCTCTAGCTGTGAGATGCTGGAGGACTGGTGTCTCTCTAGCTGTGTGATGCTGGAGGACTAGATGCTGGAGGACTGGTGTCTCTAGCTGTGAGATGCTGGAGGACTGGTGTCTCTAGCTGTGAGATGCTGGAGGACTGGTGTCTCTCTAGCTGTGAGATGCTGGAGGACTGGTGTCTCTAGCTGTGAGATGCTGGAGGACTGGTGTCTCTAGCTGTGAGATGCTGGAGGACTGGTGTCTCTCTAGCTGTGAGATGCTGGAGGACTGGTGTCTCTAGCTGTGAGATGCTGGAGAACTGGTGTCTCTAGCTGTGAGATGCTGGAGGACTGGTGTCTCTCTAGCTGTGAGATGCTGGATGACTGGTGTCTCTAGCTGTGAGATGCTGGAGGACTGGTGTATCTAGCTGTGCGATGCTGGAGGACTGGTGTCTCTAGCTGTGAGATGCTGGAGGACTGGTGTCTCTCTAGCTGTGAGATGCTGGAGGACTGGTGTCTCTAGCTGTGAGATGCTGGAGGACTGGTGTCTCTAGCTGTGAGATGCTGGAGGACTGGTGTCTCTCTAGCTGTGAGATGCTGGAGGACTGGTGTCTCTAGCTGTGAGATGCTGGAGGACTGGTGTCTCTAGCTCTGAGATGCTGGAGGACTGGTGTCTCTCTAGCTGTGAGATGCTGGAGGACTGGTGTCTCTCTTGCTGTGAGATGCTGGAGGACTGGTGTCTCTAGCTGTGAGATGCTGGATGACTGGTGTTTCTAGCTGTGAGATGCTGGAGGACTGGTGTCTCTTTAGCTGTGAGATGCTGGATGACTGGTGTCTCTAGCTGTGAGATGCTGGAGGACTGGTGTCTCTAGCTCTGAGATGCTGGATGACTGGTGTCTCTCTAGCTGTGAGATGCTGGAGGACTGGTGTCTCTCTAGCTGTGAGATGCTGGAGGACTGGTGTCTATCTAGCTGTGAGATGCTGGAGGACTGGTGTCTCCCTAGCTGTGAGATGCTGGAGGACTGGTGTCTCTCTAGCTGTGAGAGGCTGGAGGACTGGTGTCTCTAGCTGTGAGATGCTGGAGGACTGGTGTCTCTAGCTGTGAGATGCTGGAGGACTGGTGTCTCTCTAGCTGTGAGATGCTGGAGTACTGGTGTTTCTAGCTGTGAGATGCTGGAAGACTGGTGTCTCTAGCTGTGAGATGCTGGAGGACTGGTGTCTCTAGCTGTGAGATGCTGGAGGACTGGTGTCTCTCTAGCTGTGAGATGCTGGAGGACTGGTGTCTCTCTAGCTGTGAGATGCTGGAGGACTGGTGTCTCCCTAGCTGTGAGATGCTGGAGGACTGGTGTCTCTCTAGCTGTGAGATGCTGGAGGACTGGTGTCTCTCTAGCTGTGAGATGCTGGAGGACTGGTGTCTCTAGCTGTGAGATGCTGGAGGACTGGTGTCTCTCTAGCTGTGAGATGCTGGAGTACTGGTGTCTCTAGCTGTGAGATGCTGGAAGACTGGTGTCTCTAGCTGTGAGATGCTGGAGGACTGGTGTCTCTAGCTGTGAGATGCTGGAGGACTGGTGTCTCTAGCTGTGAGATGCTGGAGGACTGGTGTCTCTCTAGCTGTGAGATGCTGGAGGACTGGTGTCTCTCTAGCTGTGAGATGCTGGAGGACTGGTGTCTCCCTAGCTGTGAGATGCTGGAGGACTGGTGTCTCTCTAGCTGTGAGATGCTGGAGCACTGGTGTCTCTAGCTGTGAGATGCTGGAGGACTGGTGTCTCTAGCTGTGAGATGCTGGAGGACTGGTCTCTCTAGCTGTGAGATGCTGGAGGACTGGTGTCTCTCTAGCTGTGAGATGCTGGAGGAATGGCGTCTCTAGCTGTGAGATGCTGGAGGACTGGTGTCTCTAGCTGTGAGATGCTGGAGGACTGGTGTCTCTAGCTGTGAGATGCTGGAGGACTGGTGTCTCTCTAGCTGTGAGATGCTGGAAGACTGGTGTCTCTAGCTGTGAGATGCTGGAGAACTGGTGTCTCTAGCTGTGAGATGCTGGAGGACTGGTGTCTCTCTAGCTGTGAGATGCTGGAGGACTGGTGTGTCTCTAGCTGTGAGATGCTGGAGGACTGGTGTCTCTAGCTGTGAGATGCTGGAGGACTGGTGTCTCTCTAGCTGTGAGATGCTGGAGGACTGGTGTCTCTAGCTGTGAGATGCTGGAGGACTGGTGTCTCTAGCTGTGAGATGCTGGAGGACTGGTGTCTCTCTAGCTGTGAGATGCTGGAGGACTGGTGTCTCTAGCTGTGAGATGCTGGAGGACTGGTGTATCTAGCTGTGAGATGCTGGAGGACTGGTGTCTCTAGCTGTGAGATGCTGGAGGACTGGTGTCTCTCTAGCTGTGAGATGCTGGAGGACTGGTGTCTCTAGCTGTGAGATGATGGAGGACTGGTGTCTCTAGCTGTGAGATGCTGGAGGACTGGTGTCTCTAGCTGTGAGATGCTGGAGGACTGGTGTCTCTCTAGCTGTGCGATACTGGAGGACTGGTGTCTTTCTAGCTGTGAGATGCTGGAGGACTGGTGTCTCTAGCTGTGAGATGCTGGAGGACTGGTGTCTCTAGCTGTGAGATGCTGGAGGACTGGTGTCTCTCTAGCTGTGAGATGCTGGAGGACTGGTGTCTCTAGCTGTGAGATGCTGGAGGACTGGTGTCTCTAGCTCTGAGATGCTGGAGGACTGGTGTCTCTCTAGCTGTGAGATGCTGGAGGACTGGTGTCTCTCTTGCTGTGAGATGCTGGAGGACTGGTGTCTCTAGCTGTGAGATGCTGGATGACTGGTGTTTCTAGCTGTGAGATGCTGGAGGACTGGTGTCTCTTTAGCTGTGAGATGCTGGAGGACTGGTGTCTCTAGCTGTGAGATGCTGGAGTACTGGTGTCTCTAGCTGTGAGATGCTGGAGGACTGGTGTCTCTCTAGCTGTGAGATGCTGGAGTACTGGTGTCTCTAGCTGTGAGATGCTGGAAGACTGGTGTCTCTAGCTGTGAGATGCTGGAGGACTGGTGTCTCTAGCTGTGAGATGCTGGAGGACTGGTGTCTCTCTAGCTGTGAGATGCTGGAGGACTGGTGTCTCTCTAGCTGTGAGATGCTGGAGGACTGGTGTCTCTCTAGCTGTGAGATGCTGGAAGACTGGTGTCTCTAGCTGTGAGATGCTGGAGAACTGGTGTCTCTAGCTGTGAGATGCTGGAGGACTGGTGTCTCTCTAGCTGTGAGATGCTGGAGGACTGGTGTCTCTAGCTGTGAGATGCTGGAGGACTGGTGTCTCTAGCTGTGAGATGCTGGAGGACTGGTGTCTCTCTAGCTGTGAGATGCTGGAAGACTGGTGTCTCTAGCTGTGAGATGCTGGAGAACTGGTGTCTCTAGCTGTGAGATGCTGGAGGACTGGTGTCTCTCTAGCTGTGAGATGCTGGAGGACTGGTGTGTCTCTAGCTGTGAGATGCTGGAGGACTGGTGTCTCTAGCTGTGAGATGCTGGAGGACTGGTGTCTCTCTAGCTGTGAGATGCTGGAGGACTGGTGTATCTAGCTGTGAGATGCTGGAGGACTGGTGTCTCTAGCTGTGAGATGCTGGAGGACTGGTGTCTCTCTTGCTGTGAGATGCTGGAGGACTGGTGTCTCTAGCTGTGAGATGCTGGATGACTGGTGTTTCTAGCTGTGAGATGCTGGAGGACTGGTGTCTCTTTAGCTGTGAGATGCTGGAGGACTGGTGTCTCTAGCTGTGAGATGCTGGAGTACTGGTGTCTCTAGCTGTGAGATGCTGGAGGACTGGTGTCTCTCTAGCTGTGAGATGCTGGAGTACTGGTGTCTCTAGCTGTGAGATGCTGGAAGACTGGTGTCTCTAGCTGTGAGATGCTGGAGGACTGGTGTCTCTAGCTGTGAGATGCTGGAGGACTGGTGTCTCTCTAGCTGTGAGATGCTGGAGGACTGGTGTCTCTCTAGCTGTGAGATGCTGGAGGACTGGTGTCTCTCTAGCTGTGAGATGCTGGAAGACTGGTGTCTCTAGCTGTGAGATGCTGGAGAACTGGTGTCTCTAGCTGTGAGATGCTGGAGGACTGGTGTCTCTCTAGCTGTGAGATGCTGGAGGACTGGTGTCTCTAGCTGTGAGATGCTGGAGGACTGGTGTCTCTAGCTGTGAGATGCTGGAGGACTGGTGTCTCTCTAGCTGTGAGATGCTGGAAGACTGGTGTCTCTAGCTGTGAGATGCTGGAGAACTGGTGTCTCTAGCTGTGAGATGCTGGAGGACTGGTGTCTCTCTAGCTGTGAGATGCTGGAGGACTGGTGTGTCTCTAGCTGTGAGATGCTGGAGGACTGGTGTCTCTAGCTGTGAGATGCTGGAGGACTGGTGTCTCTCTAGCTGTGAGATGCTGGAGGACTGGTGTATCTAGCTGTGAGATGCTGGAGGACTGGTGTCTCTAGCTGTGAGATGCTGGAGGACTGGTGTCTCTCTAGCTGTGAGATGCTGGAGGACTGGTGTCTCTAGCTGTGAGATGATGGAGGACTGGTGTCTCTAGCTGTGAGATGCTGGAGGACTGGTGTCTCTAGCTGTGAGATGCTGGAGGACTGGTGTCTCTCAAGCTGTGCGATACTGGAGGACTGGTGTCTCTCTAGCTGTGAGATGCTGGAGGACTGGTGTCTCTAGCTGTGAGATGCTGGATGACTGGTGTCTCTAGCTGTGAGATGCTGGAGGACTGGTGTCTCTCTAGCTGTGAGATGCTGGAGGACTGGTGTCTCTAGCTGTGAGATGCTGGAGGACTGGTGTCTCTAGCTCTGAGATGCTGGAGGACTGGTGTCTCTCTAGCTGTGAGATGCTGGAGGACTGGTGTCTCTCTAGCTGTGCGATGCTGGAGGACTGGTGTCTCTAGCTGTGAGATGCTGGAGGACTGGTGTCTCTAGCTGTGAGATGCTGGAGGACTGGTGTATCTAGCTGTGAGATGCTGGAGGACTGGTGTCTCTAGCTGTGAGATGCTGGAGGACTGGTGTCTCTCTAGCTGTGAGATGCTGGAGGACTGGTGTCTCTAGCTGTGAGATGATGGAGGACTGGTGTCTCTAGCTGTGAGATGCTGGAGGACTGGTGTCTCTAGCTGTGAGATGCTGGAGGACTGGTGTCTCTCAAGCTGTGCGATACTGGAGGACTGGTGTCTCTAGCTGTGAGATGCTGGAGGACTGGTGTCTCTCTAGCTGTGAGATGCTGGAGGACTGGTGTCTCTAGCTGTGAGATGCTGGAGGACTGGTGTCTCTCTAGCTGTGAGATGCTGGAGTACTGGTGTCTCTAGCTGTGAGATGCTGGAAGACTGGTGTCTCTAGCTGTGAGATGCTGGAGGACTGGTGTCTCTAGCTGTGAGATGCTGGAGGACTGGTGTCTCTCTAGCTGTGAGATGCTGGAGGACTGGTGTCTCTCTAGCTGTGAGATGCTGGAGGACTGGTGTCTCCCTAGCTGTGAGATGCTGGAGGACTGGTGTCTCTCTAGCTGTGAGATGCTGGGGGACCTGTGTCTCTAGTTGTGAGATGCTGGAGGACTGGTGTCTCTAGTTGTGAGATGCTGGAGGACTGGTGTCTCTATTTGTGAGATGCTGGAGGACTGGTGTCTCTAGTTGTGAGATGCTGGAGGACTGGTGTCTCTAGTTGTGAGATGCTGGAGGACTGGTGTCTCTAGCTTCGAGATGCTATAGAACTGGTGTCTCTAGTTGTGAGATGCTGGAGGACTGGTGTCTCTATTTGTGAGATGCTGGAGGACTGGTGTCTCTAGTTGTGAGGTGTTGGAGGACTGGTGTCTCTCTAGCTGTGAGATGCTGGAGGACTGGTGTCTCTAGCTGTGAGATGCTGGAGGACTGGTGTCTCTCTAGCTGTGAGATACTGGAGGACTGGTGTCTCTCTAGCTGTGAGATGCTGGAGGACTGGTGTCTCTAGCTGTGAGATGCTGGAGGACTGGTGTCTCTCTAGCTGTGAGATGCTGGAGGACTGGTGTCTCTCTAGCTGTGAGATGCTGGAGGACTGGTGTCTCTCTAGCTGTGAGATGCTGGAGAACTGGTGTCTCTAGCTGTGAGATGCTGGAGGACTGGTGTCTCTCTAGCTGTGAGATGCTGGGGGACTGGTGTCTCTAGTTGTGAGATGCTGGAGGACTGGTGTCTCTCTAGCTGTGAGATGCTGGGGGACTGGTGTCTCTAGTTGTGAGATGCTGGGGGACTGGTGTCTCTAGTTGTGAGATGCTGGAGGACGGGTGTCTCTAGCTGTGAGATGCTGGAGGACTGGTGTCTCTAGCTGTGAGATGCTGGAGGACTGGTGTCTCTAGCTGTGAGATGCTGGAGGACTGGTGTCTCTAGCTGTGAGATGCTGGAGGACTGGTGTCTCTCTAGCTGTGAGATGCTGGAAGACTGGTGTCTCTAGCTGTGAGATGCTGGAGAACTGGTGTCTCTAGCTGTGAGATGCTGGAGGACTGGTGTCTCTCTAGCTGTGAGATGCTGGAGGACTGGTGTGTCTCTAGCTGTGAGATGCTGGAGGACTGGTGTCTCTAGCTGTGAGATGCTGGAGGACTGGTGTCTCTCTAGCTGTGAGATGCTGGAGGACTGGTGTCTCTAGCTGTGAGATGCTGGAGGACTGGTGTCTCTAGCTGTGAGATGCTGGAGGACTGGTGTCTCTCTAGCTGTGAGATGCTGGAGGACTGGTGTCTCTAGCTGTGAGATGCTGGAGGACTGGTGTCTCTCTAGCTGTGAGATGCTGGAGGACTGGTGTCTCTAGCTGTGAGATGCTGGAGGACTGGTGTATCTAGCTGTGAGATGCTGGAGGACTGGTGTCTCTAGCTGTGAGATGCTGGAGGACTGGTGTCTCTCTAGCTGTGAGATGCTGGAGGACTGGTGTCTCTAGCTGTGAGATGATGGAGGACTGGTGTCTCTAGCTGTGAGATGCTGGAGGACTGGTGTCTCTAGCTGTGAGATGCTGGAGGACTGGTGTCTCTCAAGCTGTGCGATACTGGAGGACTGGTGTCTCTCTAGCTGTGAGATGCTGGAGGACTGGTGTCTCTAGCTGTGAGATGCTGGATGACTGGTGTCTCTAGCTGTGAGATGCTGGAGGACTGGTGTCTCTCTAGCTGTGAGATGCTGGAGGACTGGTGTCTCTAGCTGTGAGATGCTGGAGGACTGGTGTCTCTAGCTCTGAGATGCTGGAGGACTGGTGTCTCTCTAGCTGTGAGATGCTGGAGGACTGGTGTCTCTCTAGCTGTGCGATGCTGGAGGACTGGTGTCTCTAGCTGTGAGATGCTGGAGGACTGGTGTCTCTAGCTGTGAGATGCTGGAGGACTGGTGTATCTAGCTGTGAGATGCTGGAGGACTGGTGTCTCTAGCTGTGAGATGCTGGAGGACTGGTGTCTCTCTAGCTGTGAGATGCTGGAGGACTGGTGTCTCTAGCTGTGAGATGATGGAGGACTGGTGTCTCTAGCTGTGAGATGCTGGAGGACTGGTGTCTCTAGCTGTGAGATGCTGGAGGACTGGTGTCTCTCAAGCTGTGCGATACTGGAGGACTGGTGTCTCTAGCTGTGAGATGCTGGAGGACTGGTGTCTCTCTAGCTGTGAGATGCTGGAGGACTGGTGTCTCTAGCTGTGAGATGCTGGAGGACTGGTGTCTCTCTAGCTGTGAGATGCTGGAGTACTGGTGTCTCTAGCTGTGAGATGCTGGAAGACTGGTGTCTCTAGCTGTGAGATGCTGGAGGACTGGTGTCTCTAGCTGTGAGATGCTGGAGGACTGGTGTCTCTCTAGCTGTGAGATGCTGGAGGACTGGTGTCTCTCTAGCTGTGAGATGCTGGAGGACTGGTGTCTCCCTAGCTGTGAGATGCTGGAGGACTGGTGTCTCTCTAGCTGTGAGATGCTGGGGGACCTGTGTCTCTAGTTGTGAGATGCTGGAGGACTGGTGTCTCTAGTTGTGAGATGCTGGAGGACTGGTGTCTCTAGTTGTGAGATGCTGGAGGACTGGTGTCTCTAGCTGTGAGATGCTATAGAACTGGTGTCTCTAGCTGTGAGATACTGGAGGACTGGTGTCTCTATTTGTGAGATGCTGGAGGACTGGTGTCTCTAGTTGTGAGGTTGGAGGACTGGTGTCTCTCTAGCTGTGAGATGCTGGAGGACTGGTGTCTCTAGCTGTGAGATGCTGGAGGACTGGTGTCTCTCTAGCTGTGAGATGCTGGAGGACTGGTGTCTCTCTAGCTGTGAGATGCTGGAGGACTGGTGTCTCTAGCTGTGAGATGCTGGAGGACTGGTGTCTCTCTAGCTGTGAGATGCTGGAGGACTGGTGTCGCTCTAGCTGTGAGATGCTGGAGGACTGGTGTCTCTCTAGCTGTGAGATGCTGGAGAACTGGTGTCTCTAGCTGTGAGATGCTGGAGGACTGGTGTCTCTCTAGCTGTGAGATGCTGGAGGACTGGTGTCTCTAGTTGTGAGATGCTGGAGGACTGGTGTCTCTCTAGTTGTGAGATGCTGGGGGACTGGTGTCTCTAGTTGTGAGATGCTGGGGGACTGGTGTCTCTAGTTGTGAGATGCTGGAGGACGGGTGTCTCTAGCTGTGAGATGCTGGAGGACTGGTGTCTCTAGTTGTGAGGTGTTGGAGGACTGGTGTCTCTAGTTGTGAGGTGTTGGAGGACTGGTGTCTCTAGTTGTGAGGTGTTGGAGGACTGGTGTCTCTAGTTGTGAGGTGTTGGAGGACTGGTGTCTCTCTAGCTGTGTGATGTGTCTCTCTTACAGGAGAGTGTTGGTTGGTTGTGTTGGTTTCTTTCAGTTTAAACGTCTCATAGTTTTTCCCATCCGTGTACAGATTCTCTCTCGTTCACTGAGTTACATTCAGTTTTTTCTGATAAGGTTTCTACATTTCTGTCCCCGTCTGTACGAACGTGACATTCTATGTATGCGTGTCTTGTTAAGCACCTAACAGAGAAGTGTTGATTTATTAGTGTTCAGCCCAGTAATGGTGCTGCTTTGCAGTGTATTGTTTATATTAGCTGTATGTAGGCGAGGGGAGGGGAGCAGAGCAGGTGGGATGTATACATACTAATGGCCAAGAAGGACCTGGACTGATGTGTCTTAATGGACCTGTGGAGGGGGACACACTGACCTCTCCTCAAGTGCTGCCCCTCCACTCCACCAGCCCCTATACCTTATAACACCCCCATAACAACCCCATACACCCCCATAACTCAGCGCCTCAACCCACGCAGAGGAGAGGAAGAGGTAGAGAGAGAGATGTAGAGAAAGGGAAGAGAGAGGAGGAGGAGGAAGCTCTTAGCATTCCATTTTTATTATGACATTTCACAGTCATCCGATTGAATGTCCCCTGACCGGATTGTCCAGCCGGCAGTCGGTGGGGATGAAATGTTATTTGGAGTGTTGATAAAAGGTGAGGCACCTCCAAGATGACAGCGAGTCATAAGGCCCAGCGCGCTGACATTCATTTCTCCACAACAGAGATGGAATAAGACGTCACGGTGACAAGGTGTCAATCAAGCTGGGGCCCCGCCATACAACCAACCCCTCTTCCCGTCCTCCCCCCCTTTCTCGCCACATGCACCCCCCCACCTTCCGATCCCTAGTCCCTGCTGGCGGGTAGGGGGTGGATCCTCTTCAACAGTAATGGGGCTAGGCTGAACCCAGAGCGAGCGAGCCTCGTCAGCTTGGTAGCTGGGAGGATGGGAGGTGGGGGAGAATGGGAGGATGGGAGGTAGGGGAGGATGGGATGTGGGGGAGGTTGGTAGCTGGGAGGATGGGAGGTGGGGGAGGATGGGAGGATGGGAGGTGGGGGAGGATGGGAGGTGGGATGTGGGATGTGGGGGAGGATGGGAGGTGGGGGGAAGTTGGGAGGTGAGGGAGGGGGTGAGGATGGGAGGTGGAGGAGGATGGGAGGTGGGGGATGTGGGGGAGGATGGGAGGTGGGGGATGTGGGGGAGGTTGGGAGGTGGGGGAGGATGAGAGGTGGGGGAGGATGGGTTGGAGGGTGGGAAAATATATTCTACAGCCTTTCATTAAAAAAATAAAGAGGCCTCATCTCCTGAGCTTTTCAATCTATCTGCCTGTCTATTGAGAGGGCCTGAAAAGGCAGCCCTGCAAATCAGAAATTCCTCTGCTATGGAAATGTTCCGGCTTCACAAATCAGCCATGTTTTTTTTCTCTCTCTCTCTCTCTCTCTCTCTCTCTCTCTCTCTCTCTCTCTCTCTCTCTCTCTCTCTCTCTCTCTCTCTCTCTCTCTCTCTCTCTCTCTCTCTCTCTCTCTCTCTCTCTCTCTCTCTTTTAGGCCGTCCTCAATAATCACAAATAATAAGCTGTCATATCTTCAGAGAAATCATGTATTAAACTTATGTGGAAAGGTTTTTCTCCCCTTCTCCTTCCTCTCCTCTCATCTTCATTCTAAGGCATTTCAACAATAATATCGCTGGAAACAGGCAGAGGCTGACAGAGTTTATAATAAATTAAGTCTGTAGCCTGGCCCTGACTCTGAAATGTAAATTATAATTACTCCTCTGGGTATGTAAGGGGGTTATTGCCAGAGAGAGAAATAAATTGAAGTGAAGTGTGTTTTCTCTGCTTTTAAGACACGCCAGCACGGCTCTCAGTGCAGGGCTGTGTGTGTGTGTGTGTGTGTGTGTGTGTGTGTGTGTCTGTGTGTGTGATTGCACCTCCTCAGCTCTTTCCTTTATCTGCTAGACCTGTCCATACATTTACGCTGCCAGACTTGTCCTATGTCCTATCTGACCTCTGTGAAGGGACAATGAGGCTGCCGCTAACATGGAGATGTGTGTTTTCATTGAGTGATAGAAAAAGTCACAGCAGACTGGGCTGGTTTCATCATCATACAGTCGAGAGATGATCACTGTACCCTGTAGAGAGTGGTGTGTGTGTGTGTGTGTGTGTGTGTGTGTGTGTGTGTGTGTGTGTGTGTGTGTGTGTGTGTGTGTGTGTGTGTGTGTGTGTGTGTGTGTGTGTGTGTGTGTGTGTGTGTGTGTGTGTGTGTGTGTGTGTGTGTGTGTGTGTGTGTGTGTGTGTGTGTGTGTGTGTGTGTGTGTACACCAGTATGACCAGTAAATAAGTGATAGTGCCCAGTAACTATCACATCACTGCCTGAATCCCAGTCACGCCTCAGTGGAAGTGGGAAGTGTCTGAGCTCTGCAATTTCTCTATATGGCGTTTATCAGTAAATGGCGTGTGTTTTAGTCTCTCGCTCCCTGTCTTTCTCTCTCTGTCTGTCTCTCTCTGTGTCTGTCTCTCTCTGTGTCTCTCTCTCTCTCTCTCTCTCTCTCTCTCTCTCTCTCTCTCTCTCTCTCTCTCTCTCTCTCTCTCGTTCACACAAAACAGAAAAGGTAATGTCATTCTTCTGCACATAGTGCCTGTGTGTTAAACTAAAGAAAAGAGAGAAAGGGAAGATCGTCGACTGCCTGGGCAATGAAAATACATTTTGCCCATTCGACTTCACTTAATGTGACCGTTTGGATGTTAGTGGTAAATTGAACTGTCATGAACTGTTTCCCACAGCTTAATGTACTCAATGTTCCCATCACCCCTGACCTCTGACCTCTAACCTGCAGAGTGTGCTGAGGTCGTTCCACAACCTGAAGGACGTGGGAGTGGTCCAGGTTAAGGTCATCAGATCAGAGGGGCTGATGGCAGCAGACGTCACAGGTAAGTCAACTAAAACCTCTTCAAATGACATACAAATCTTCTTCTCTGCTATGAAGAGCGAATAACTTTAGTAAATCTGTTGCTAAACGGCACTCCCGCTTGTCTGTATGTTTCCACAAAATGTATTCTTCCCATGCCATATGTATAAAACATCAATCTATCTATTTGGTGTCATTGACAATGGCCAATAAGAACCCTTAGAGATCGTATTTAGATTACAGAACATCTCATTTAGAACCACTTTTATTTTGGGGAGAAATTAATCTAGGGGAGAAACGTTGCTCTTGCATCCTTGTTTCTCCATTACTTCTTACTTTTAATGAGGTATACAGTGGAGAGAACTTCTTGACTTTTTCACAGTGTGTGTTATCTAATGGAAAAGAAGTGGGACTGAGTTAGTTTGGCCTTACTCAGGGGAGAGGACTCACACACATTAGCAGATAGAGCTGCCGTACTCCTTCATTTCCTGGTTGGGGCAAGGCCTAATGGCTCTGCCTTTGTTTATTACCGGAGAAACAAATGGAAATCCCTCTATGTACTGCTGACCTAAATACAGTACTCATAGCTCAGTCTGGGTTTTACTTTTGCTGTAGCTATTCTACAGTAAAGTATTCAGGTCACTTTCAGACCAGAACTTAAGCAAAAAAATCTTTGCCCAGCTGTGTTGCAACAAGAGTTACAAGTGTTGTGATGTAAAAATATGAACTGCGGAGGTGAAGTGCATAGCCTAGCCATCCAACCAATGAGTTCAACAGAAGTGCATAGCCTAGCCATCCAACCAATGAGTTCAACAGAAGTGCATAGCCTGGCCATCCAACCAATGAGTTCAACAGAAGTGCATAGCCTAGCCATCCAACCAATGAGTTCAACAGAAGTGCATAGCCTGGCCATCCAACCAATGAGTTCAACAGAAGTGCATAGCCTGGCCATCCAACCAATGAGTTCAACAGAAGTGCATAGCCTGGCCATCCAACCAATGAGTTCAACAGAAGTGCATAGCCTAGCCATCAGCCTAGCCATCGAACCAATGAGTTCAACAGAAGTGCATAGCCTAGCCATCAAACCAATGAGTTCAACAGAAGTGCATAGCCTGGCCATCAAACCAATGAGTTCAACAGAAGTGCATAGCCTAGCCATCAAACCAATGAGTTCAACAGAAGTGCATAGCCTGGCCATCAAACCAATGAGTTCAACAGAAGTGCATAGCCTAGCCATCGAACCAATGAGTTCAACAGAAGTGCATAGCCTAGCCATCGAACCAATGAGTTCAACAGAAGTGCATAGCCTAGCCATCAAACCAATGAGTTCAACAGAAGTGCATAGCCTAGCCATCAAACCAATGAGTTCAACAGAAGTGCATAGCCTGGCCATCAAACCAATGAGTTCAACAGAAGTGCATAGCCTAGCCATCAAACCAATGAGTTCAACAGAAGTGCATAGCCTAGCCATCAAACCAATGAGTTCAACAGAAGTGCATAGCCTAGCCATCGAACCAATGAGTTCAACAGAAGTGCATAGCCTAGCCATCGAACCAATGAGTTCAACAGAAGTGCATAGCCTAGCCATCAAACCAATGAGTTCAACAGAAGTGCATAGCCTAGCCATCAAACCAATGAGTTCAACAGAAGTGCATAGCCTAGCCATCGAACCAATGAGTTCAACAGAAGTGCATAGCCTAGCCATCAAACCAATGAGTTCAACAGAAGTGCATAGCCTAGCCATCAAACCAATGAGTTCAACAGAAGTGCATAGCCTAGCCATCAAACCAATGAGTTCAACAGAAGTGCATAGCCTA